>NC_090784.1:6972500-7300000 GCF_040054535.1 Antennarius striatus | reverse complement strand
GTTTTTATATTTGCCCATTGAAGAAATCCTCACGAATCTTTTCTGCACATGTGACCAGACTGACATGACAGTCTGGTTACACAATTACAAAACACTCATCTTCACACCGTCATCATTCATCCTACACCAGATAAAAAGGCTCAACATTAAATATTTTGACTACAGACAGGAAAAAAAGGGAAAGGTAATATTCAATATTAATTATACTACTGATTTCAGTGTCATCTGAGCTTCTGATTTTGATAAAAAGCTGGTAAAATACACAAAACCACATTTAATATAATTGAAAGAGTGTCTTAAATGCTTTTAGGACAATAGCTGTTACCTCCTCAGGGGACCAGCTGATGCCCTGTTTGAGTCTTTGTGTGGTGAACCAGACTTTGATTTGCTCCTCTGGGTGCTTTGAAGCCGCCGTGAGCCAGGAGAGCTCAGCCTGTGTCGGGTAGGGGAACTTGTTGAAGGAGGTGATGAGGGTCAGGTTGTCGTCAAGCGAAGGATTGTATTTGGTTGTGTTGAGGGGCACTGCGATCTTTGGAACCTGAAATAACAGTTACGAACTCAGTGAGCAGACATTAAAGACAGAAAAAGTATCACTTTATCGACAGCCGTCAGTTCCTAACTTCACACAGTAACAGATTTGCTCCCCTTTTCTTCCACTTCCATGTACATCTCATGTCAGATAATCATTCAAACATTACATCCAGGGTGGAGTAGCAGGGTGAATGCCATGATAACCCGGAGAAACATTACAGCCTGTCTGAATTTTGCTACACACCTTGATGACCATCAGAGATTTTGGGAAAATATTCTTTTGACTGATGTGTTGAAACTTTTCTTTTACTGTATGACTGAGGAGGAACAGAAGTTCTGGAGCAGTCTAGTTAATTTAAACCTGAAAAGAGCAGTTCATGCTCACAAACCATCAGATGAGGTTGTGCCAAAGAAAAGTGGGCAAATATTCCAATATACTCTTATTATGGGGTGACAGAAAGTCAATACTAAATATAATCAATATTGTAATGGATAATTTAGAAATTTTGGCAACTTTCTTTACTCATTGATGGAAATACAAAAAATCTACACATCATGGAGTTGTGTTTATCTTCAGTGAAAAAGAATAATCCAATTACACAACTCAAAAAACACACAAGATCTATTCAGCGGGAGAACTGCTTCCTCAGTACATATGCTTACAATCTTCATTATCTATGCCAAAATTTTACTTCTAAAGAAACTTTTGGCATTTGTTTTTGGGTCCTGACAAAAAAAGAGAACAACTCTGATGACTGTAGGTTACAGCACCTAAAAGCATTTAATTTTCTCAAAAACCGACAGTGCACCTTATAATCCAGCGTGCCTTATATATATGAGAAAAGTTTTAAAAATAGGCCATTCATTGAAAGTGCACCACCTATTCCAGTGCGCTTTATAATCCAGTGCGCCTTATAATCCAGTGCACTTTATAGTGCGGAAAATACTAACTATTAGTCCCTAGTCAGGAGACCGTTGGATTAAAGGTTGAAGTAGAGAGAAATAACTACTGTATCTTTGTTAAATAGCAGTTCACCACATGATTAAATAAAACTTCATGCAAAGGTGAGCTAATTGGCTGGATGTAGCTTGAAGTCTAAATTTTTACACTTAACTCTTTACAAGAAATGAAATAACAGTCATATTCTCCTCAGCCGGTCTCACCTGGGTGTAGTTCAGAGGTCGCTGTAGGGAAGGCATGATGTGAGAAAGGCCATCTGCTTTGAGCAGTGTTGACTCAGGGATGATGACCGTACCGTTCACGTTCAGCGCTGTGATTGGTTTCTTGGCTAGATCTGGGATCTGTTTACTCAAAAGCGAGTCTGTCCGTTTATTTTCGGATGTCACCGTTCTTGGTTTTCCAACCTTCACTGAGATGGGTTTGCTCTGTGGCAAACTGACTATTTTGTCTGCTTTGCCAGAAGTGGCACAAAAAGTGTTGTAGATCACAGCACTGCTGCTGCTGCTGCTCCCTTCTATCGTCTGCTCCAAGATCGTCTGATTGTTCATTTTGATGCGTTTGAATTTAAAGTTGCTCTCCCCTGGGTGACACCTCTCGTTGTGTTCCGTCAGGGTGTCGAACTTCTTGGTGTTGAAGTTGCAGACGGCACACAGGTACAGGGGGTTGAGAATGACGTTAGGGTGGTTGGCGTCGACGTGTTCTTTGAAAGTGTTGAGGTTCTGCGTGGAGAAGGGACAATATTTGCATTCGTAGCCCCCCTGTTGCTTACTCTCCCCCTTAGAACCATCTGGGGGTTCATCATCTGGTTTGTCCGGAGCTGTTGGAGGATCTAATTCCACAGAAGCTTCCGTCTTTGCTAAGAGATCTGTTTCCATGGGTTCCTCCTCAGTATGGTTCTCCATTGTTGTCTGATGGAGGGAAAACGTAGTTTTCAGATTAAAGGAGAATAAAATTCTGAAATTATCATTTCACTGATTCGTAAAGCAGATGTATTGAATTAAACTAAAACGAAAAATTACTGTAGCGTAACACACGTCTATTTTAAAGCTACAAATGAGGATTGTAAACTTTAAAACAACAACAACAACAAACAAAACGAATAGGCTGTACAATAATCCAGCCATATAATTTACTGCAGGAAGGATGAAACTTTTTATTTGGTTCAATTATATAAAGAAAAGTCGTGAATCTTCCAGAGGAGTGTACCTCCAAGCCCAGTGACTCCTCCATCTCCTCATCCAGCTCCACCATGGTCTGGTCTTGTCTGATCATACAGGGAGTGGACGTCTTCCGGCGACTGGACATGATGGGAGACGCTGGATTTATGGACAGCAGCTGGATTAGTTGTGATTTAAAGGAGGATGACGTGTCAAGGATGCAAGACTACAATCCAAGTGTTGGGTGGACAACAAGGGTTCAGAAGAGCAGCCAGTAGAACAGTCAGCGAAGTGGAGGGGGGGCAGTGGGAGGTGTGAGTCCAGTCGAGGTGGGGCTGCTAAAGTGGAGGTCTGGCTTACTGACAGTGTCAGCTCCACTGCTGGCCGACCTCCTGGAGCTGCATGACAGGATGTTACCTGGAGGGAAAAACAAACGATCACAAAATCAGTTAATATAAACACGGAATTGATCAACAACTCTCATTTCCTGTATCCTTCATGTCCTCTATTTCTATGCTATAAGACAGTGGTCCCCAACCCCCGGGCCGCGGACCGCTACCGGTCCGTGGGTCATTTGGTATCGGGCCGCACAGAATTAAAAAATGATTTACATTACTTCCGTTTTATTTATTTCAGAGTCGGAAAGATGTTTTATTTTGAAAAGTGACGTCTGTCACGCTTGACCGGTCTCGGTCAAGTGACAGGTTACCCCTAAATTAATCGCCCACCACCGGTCCAGTGTACTGGATTAAAATCAAGGCAGATTATCCTGAGATCGCCCAAAAAGTATCGCAAACCCTGTTTCCATTTCCAAACTCCTGTCCTTGCGAAGTGGCATTTGTTTGTTTGTTTATTGTCTGTTGATGTCTGCATTTCACATAAAACCACTGCGGATGATTTATTATTAGACTACAGCTGTCCTGGCGTCATTAACGATTATAGAGCAAATGAAGACCGGTCCGTGAAATATTGTCTTAGATGAAACCGGTCCATGGCGTGAAAAAGTGTACCAGAAAGTTCTTGTCACAGATCTCATTGGTATTGTCTGGGCCACTCAATGCAAGTAACAGATTAAAACAGAGGATTTAACAGCAGAGTCGAATGGCCCCCTCCCCCCATACAATCTTTTAAAATCAGTAGTATTTAGTATTTAGTAACAATTATGCTGGTATATGTATAGATATTAGAAAATATCGCTAATATATGATATACGCTAAAATAAAAATATCACAATGCTAAGAGTGCCATAAAAAATAAATAGCTGCACAATCAAAATAACAGGATGAAAAACTTATATGTAATAGATCCCACTTCCAACACACAACTTATATCTTCACAGTTTTATTTGGATGAGACAAAAAAGAGGGCTGCAGTTTGAAGCATCACTTCAAGCATCAACATTCACTTTTCTAGATTCTATTCACGGAAAGTTACAAACACAGACAACCTCCTGTTCGACAACTTTAACTTTAGTTTGTGTTTAGTTTGTCTATGTGTTTTTTAAGTACAAGATTTCATCATGGGTTTGATAACATAGCTGGTACACAAACACATGGAGATGACAGCTGTGACGCTGGCAGGACGACCTGAGAATTATTGACCAAATCACAAATGACATCACGCTGTGGACCTGTGTAACCTGAGAGGAAACACAGACAAAGCCGTTCCAGTTGCATATCTTAAAAACAGTGTCTTAATTTGGGTTCTGTGAAATGATACCTCACCATTAAGGAGAACGCAGTGGGAAAGCACTTACCTTTCCTAGGGTAATATTATAATGAAGGCAGAGACACGTTTATCTGACTGAAGAAAGTCTATTGATATTCTGGAAGCCTCACACACAAGCTTCGTACTCATATTCATACGATTAAAAATCTAGTGAGTAAACGTTTTTAATCAGTATGTACCGAGGTTCCATAAAACTATGTCTGAACAGAGGACAAAGGGCGGCGTACATTAAAGATAACATGTGGGTCACAACTATGTGATGTGTGGGAAAAAAAGATCTTGAACAACATTTTGTTATGATCTGAACAGCACCATCGCAAGAGTGGTGCAGAATAGACATTCAAAAAACAAAACAAAAAAAACACTGGAGGGTCTTCTGTCAGAACAGCAGGTTGAGGCTGCGCTCAGTAATCACGCCAAAGTCTTACATACTTCAATTAGGTGTCCGCGCATTCATCGATCACATGGCGCTGCACCCTTCAAGGCTTGAAGGCTGTCATTAGCCAGTCGACTCATTACCATGGTGTCGCTATAGCAACCACAGACCTACAGCTGTAGTTAAGTAGACGCTACATCCCTGCCACTGACTGAGACTGTGTGTAAGGGATGACCCACCTGCACGTGGTTGTTTTTGGGTGTTTCTAGAGGTAGTTCTGACCTGCAGGAGCATCAAGCATGTAGGATGGGATTGGAGGATGAAAGAATGGTCAGAAGAGAACTGCACCCCCACCAAAAAGACATAGTGACTTTGTGTCACTGGACGCAAGAATTATAAAGAAGCACGTGGGACCCCAGTAATTTTGTTGAGATTTGAGAAGATAACCTGTGGAGGTTCTCATCATACGTGTTACGTGTGCACAGAATGAACTCTGCGCTGGAGCCACAAACTCTCTACAGCTTGAATTTTCATTAAACTTGTATGAATACTCAGACAGAAACCCTTCGCCAGCCGTTCTGTCTGTATCCGTCTTTTGTCTGGCTGTCTGTGTGATCGGTACATTATATTAGTTGGCTTTCTGAAAGATTATAATACTGCCAGACAAATACATTCATCAGTCCTGGCAGTAATCGCTTTAGGTTACACACTGACATACATAGTGGAGAACACAGGACCAATCGATACGGATCAGAACTACTGAGTCGGTCTAATGTATGAAGACAGACAACTGGTCTAACGCAGCAGACACACACAGGTCCTAAAGGAAGGATCTCCATTCACAGAGCAGTGAGTGGAGAATGAGGTGAGTCACAGCAGCTTCTATCGCTGCGTTTCATTAATTTAATCTCAAAGTGTAGGAGGAGAACGCAGACTGTGTTCCCAGAAATGGGAAATTTTGGCAGAAAGCAGCGCAGCCTGGAACCGTGACGATAAGTGTATGACTGTAATTTACACTTGTGATGAGAGCTGTTACACACTGTGTGTCCAATCAGGATCGCTGCCCAAAATTAACATGCGAGTACATTCACACAGCTCTAAAGCAACCCCCCCGAAAATATCTAGGAGAAACCGACTGCTTT
This sequence comes from Antennarius striatus, assembly GCF_040054535.1. Taxonomy (NCBI): domain Eukaryota; kingdom Metazoa; phylum Chordata; class Actinopteri; order Lophiiformes; family Antennariidae; genus Antennarius; species Antennarius striatus. The sequence continues at coordinate 7,294,105 of NC_090784.1, read as the reverse complement.
CACAGGAGGTGTCACAATATGTTAAGATCGACATGAACGATATAACAGTTAGATGCCTAAGTGTTAAATTCTTTCTTTTTTTAACAGTTTAGGTATGTTTGCTCTTCTTGTATTTTGGTACAGACAATCTTCATTTCCCTGAACACAACAAATTGAAGACAAATGTAATGAATAGGAAAGATATTGTTCCATCCCAGCCTTTGTGCCAACCTGACAAAAAAAAAAAAAGTCTGTCTAGCCAAAACTGAAGAAAACATTTCTGAAGGATCTGTGAGTTCATTGCAGCATCTGTGGCTCAGGGGTTAAGGTAAAGGTTAGAGCTCCTTTTTCAGCAATACCATGGCAACATAAAAAAATTAACATTTATTAGCTTTCGTTAGCTGAGACACTAACAGTTGCTTCACAGAACAATGCTTAAGAATGTAATCCAGAGATCGAATGAGGACAGAGACACGGCAGAGCAATACTCCAGTCAAAAAGATGACCTCTGCTGCGCCCCAACTTCATTTTATATGAAGAACAAATCAAGCATTTACACCAGAGCTCTAAAATTAAAAACGAGAAGAGACCAGAAGAGACTCAAGAAGCTGCAGGGGAAATGTGAGGCTTACATGACTTTACTGTTAATTACAACTTTGAACTGCCACAGTTTCACAAGCGCATAAAAACATATTGCACAGAAGGAGAACACACATGGCCTTGTTGGCATTGCAGTGTGGATGTGTTTGTCTCAGTCTGTCTGTTCCAAGTGTTTTCCCTCCTGACTGCATGTTCCACTAGTCAGCCACTTCAGAGGAGGACAGTGTGTGCATCTAAATTGTGTGGGTGAAGAGAAGCACTGCTTCCATTAACACAACACGTCCCAGCAGAGATGGTAGAGGCAGAATTTCGGACCGTCACAGAATTAATTTAAATCTCATCACACGGCTCCTCTACAGCGAAGCAGTGCGGCACTGCTCCAGTGTCTGCTGATCGTCTGCATAGCAACAGAGCAGCTACTTCTACTGTCTGGGTTTAAGTCTACATGGAGAGAAACAGTCAAACAGTTTTCACCTTAAAACAATTGGGATTTTTAAATTTTTATTTACAATGCTGACATTCTCATATGCTGCGTATATTATTACACAAATATAACAAATTATGTCTAGTCTGGCTCTAGTTAATAGAATTTTTAAAAATAGATTCAAAAACAAACAGGTGATTCGTACATTTTAGATGCGATGATTTTGTTACCCTCGATAGTCCAGGGCTAGCCATCGATTCGTTTACTGTTGTTACGATAAACTATATATTCAAACGTACAGCTGGCTGTTCTTGTCACTACCGATCTCTAACTAAAAAGTGAAGATATAATTTTAGGGATGTGGGGTTTTTTTTAAACTTTTTTTTTCTTGTGGAAAAAAAGTAGTTTGACTCTGATATATTGCACGGAATACAATCAAAGACACAAATCATCCCCCCTCTAAATAGTAGCGACACAAAGTTGTTGCAACAAAAAACGCCTGTAGCATGCTATTATAGAAATAGAAGAAATAATATGTTATTTACAACCCTTGACAAAGCTAAAAACATTTAGAAAACCAGCAACTGAACTTTTGACTTGTCTCTGGAATGGCTCACCAGCAGATACGATGGATTTAGATTTACTATATTTATCCCCAGATGGGACATCTATTTCTTACAGTCATTGGGTGAAATACATAAACACAAAGCTGTGAAATAGAAATATATAAAGTGAAGCAAAGTGAGGTGAGCTATACACAGCAGAGTGTGCAAGGTGCATTTTGTTGTCAACAAATAACAATGGAGGAAGATAGAATACAGTATAGGGGGAAAACATGTTTACTGGTAATTATTATACAGCTGGATTATCTGCTATGCTAAGATAATTAAAAAAAACCTCCACAGAAAAACCTACTTTTTGTTTCAGGACATCTCAGCTGATTTGTGAACCGGTCTGTAAATGGAGACACAACTGCCTCTTGAAACTGGATAACTCAAATAAAAAAACAAAAACCTAACCCTAACCCAAAAACAACCCCAATGGTAAATCTGGACATAACTACACATAACTTAAATCAAGGTAATTAATCATGCTCTGCAGAGAGTTGGGACTGCATTACCCATGCAGGTGTCATGAGTCTTGTCCATTTGACAATGGGGCTGCTGGTGATGGGTGGACACTAGAATTAAAAGGCTATGCCTAAAAAGTAGAATATCAGGAAAAAATTCTTTTATCACTTATTTCAGAGAGGGGAAACTGTCTGGCCCTGTGATGTGCTGGCAATAATATGTAAAAATTTGAAAACTCTTAAAATGTCATTTTATTTCTGTTCATTTATTTGTTTCTGTTCTGTTTATTGAAATTAAAATAAAAAAAGGTTTGAAATATTTAAATTTATGCATAATAAAATCTAAAATTTTTGAAAGTTTCACAGCTTGCATTAAATAATGGGGAAAATAAACTTTTCAGTGATTTTCAGATGCACTTTATAACACACAGTAGGAGTTCCTGCAGCTTTCACTAACAACAAAGACCTGCGATTATGGCAATAATGAGCCCCACACAATGGTAGACTGGGGTAATGTGTTTGTCACAGTCCTGCTTGAGTAAAGTGTGATGATGATAGCTGCCGTCTTCGTTGCTAAAAGGGCCACCAGCGCCAATGAACGCTCCCACGAAAAATTCTTTTTTAAGTCATGCTCATGAATTTTATTCCTTTGTCTTTGACTCAAAAATGACAGAAAATATCTTCAATAAAAAATAAATAAATTATAGTGTTTTCCAAGCAGTTTTGGAAATATTTGAGAATCTAGGAACAAAACTTTACAAATTATGTGTTCTAATTAAGTTAGACATTATATTTGAAGCACACTCAATGGTTACTTAACTAGTCCCTGAACAAACCATCAGTGAAACATTTTTAAAACTAATTTAAAAAAGTAAAAAGGATACCAATGTTCTTCCAAATTGGAGCAGGATTTCATGGTCAACGCATCAGATGAAGTGGTTCAAGCTATAATGGGACAATTGCTTTAGTTGCGTTGACACAATGGGCAGTCGGAGCAGCCTTGGCAGAGGTGTGTGCTCTCTGAGCTGCCTATTTATAAAGAAACGTGTACTACATGGAGTGAACAGACTTCACACAGGTGAGAAACAATCATGACAAGTTCCTCTGGTTGAGAAACCTATTTCAATATACGCTGAGCAGCGTAGCCTTTATGTTACTGGCTGTCTATATGTGTATGTATGATTACATGTATAATCTTTTACAACAAGTTGAAGAGAAAAAAAATCAAAAAAATCCCACTTCAGTTAAAGAAAGCTAGACTGGCATCTCTGGCCCCATTCAATCTGTGACACAGTGGCCTGAATACAGCATGATGGGAATCTGGTCAAGCAATCCATGAAGAGCCCCGTCTTCAGGCTGCTCTGTGTATCAATGACCACACACACACACACACACACACACACACACACACACACACACACACACACACACACACACACACTTAAACTCAAAGGACAGGCTATAAACATATCTGTGTGCCACCCGCTCTAGCTGATGGCTGTGTTACTATGGCAACACTGTAGCCACAGAAAACGTGTGCGAGTGTGTTCTCATCCAGGAGCAGAAACCCAGCAGAGGTCAATGAGTCATCACAGAAATGTTCAGAAATGAAGCTCAACTTCATTCGCTCTGCCAAAAGGTTTATTCCATGCTACCATGCATGTGTGCTAATAAATGTCAGAGTGAGAAATTAAAGGAAACCTTGTTCAAATCAATGTGAGCTATTGCCTTAATCCATGTGTTCTATTTTCTAATCTTGAAACACTTTACTTAAATGTCTGGTTAAAATATCTGGTGAAAACAATTCCAATAAAACCAGAAACACTATAGGCGAGGCTAAGAACAAACAAGCAGCCACTACATTTGTTCTGTCTATCCACTGTGAAAACACCGACGCTTGGGCTGAATTTTGTAGCCTGCCTACCTACCATTACTGTGAGATCAGACATGGTTAGACAAGGAATGCTTTCTGCATATTCTGGACATAAGAAGGTCTGCTGAGCATCACGATGACTCACTGACACGGCACATGACTACAACTGTAGGAGTCGATTTAGTTCTGGTTGATACTGTTGGTTTTATTTACATCTTTTGTTGCTCTTTTTGTATGTCTGTGGTTTCTGCTGCCACTTCTGTTTCAGCCTTTTAAGATTGTGTAAGAATGGCTGGTCCCAAAACTTCAGGATCAATGAGGTACAGTATACTGTATACCTGCACATCTACCCAGGCCAATGTCAGAATGAATGAACTGTTTGTCAACTGTTGATCGACACACAGATAATCCAGCATGATTTCTCCTGTTTGTCCAGAATAACCTTAAGAAGTGGAGCAGAACTCGTGGTGGGCGGATAACATGTTGACGTACTCCACCATCATCTGAATTATGTGACACACACATCACTGTGTAGCAAATAGAGGTGGAATCAGATTTAACATCGCGAGTCTAAACAGTCACTGAGCAACTGAAGCTGTGTTGATTTTGTTTTTGTGGCCCCATTTAAATTTACATAATTAGATGCCAGTGATGAGGACCAGCAAATCAATGAGCACCAGCTTGATCCAAGGCCGCTAGTGGGAATGAAAGGCAAACGGGACACGGGCAAGTGTTCATTGTAGTAAATAGAGCGATACGGTTGTAGACTTTACTTTTTGAACATTTTTTTTCAGCTCCTATAATAAAAGATTTCCTTGATTTGATTTGGTCTTCTCTCTGTCCAGCTGTGCACTCCTCTCTCTCTACGCCCCTTTCCCCGGAGGCCTTGCGCACATGCAGACAGCCCGCGCTGATGCCGCTTCGTTAATCTCACATGGAAACACTAGGCTCTGTAAAGTCAATGTTTTAGTGCCTAAACAGTTATTTGTTTGGACACCGGGGTTTTATATTGACTTTGTTTCTGGGGTAAAAAAAAGAAGGATTATGGGGGAGATAAAACCTTTTAGAATGGCAGGGGAAAAATGAGAGACCCAGTCTAGAAACAATATGACCACACACACTTATCACTGTGATTTGCATGTGCACGAGAATAAAATAATTGGTAAAAGCTACAGTTCCTAATGCGACCAGATGCCATATTTTTATTCTTCTTTACATTATGTCTGTAGGTTCTCGATCATTCAGGTTAAAGTAAACCACAACGACTTAAACACAGTCCCCTGAACTTACGTTAGGTTTCTTAAAGACATTTCCACTCTCATCCATGAGTCTTCTTCAGTTTGTGATGCTATGTGCTTAACCTGTGTGCATGCGTGAGAGGAGGAGGATTTATGTCTTGTGGAGTCCAAATGAGACAGCCTAGATATTTTGGCATTTAGTGTTCCTGTACAGCCACATTTCCAACCTGTCAATCTCTGTCTTCCCTGCAGTGGGTGTGGCTTCCGAATTTTTTTCCCCCAGCTTGTCCTCATTGGTCTCAAGCTGGCAGGACGGGTGTGTCTGTGTTCTGCCAACAGCTGACGTGGTGCACTGCAGAAAGCCTTTTAGTCAGCGCTCTTCTTAACCCCCTTTCATTCTTTCCAACCTGAAATTTGGAGGAGGCAGAGGGATGGAGGGGAGCTCCTTCACATACATGCTTGTTCAGCGTGAATGACCTACATAACTTGAAAAACTAACGCGTTCAAGGACGTTAAACTTTTTCAATAGTAGTGTCTGTTTTACATTCAGTGGATCTAATTTGCTAAACTTTTTTGATCTCTAAAAGGCTGCAGTAGTAGGAAATTAACCCTCCAGCTGAGGGATGATATACACCGAGTACCTCCATACATGCTTACATATGCAGAAGACACTGCTGTACAAACTGCAATGCACCCATACACTTAAATGATTATCAGTGCAGCAGCAAAGCTCTGGAGTCTTTAAACATACTCATCTGTGGAATGACCGACTGGGAAAAGTGGGTTCACCCGAGAACACACACACACACACACACACACACACACACACACACACACACACACACACACACACACACACACACACACACACACACACACACACACACACACACACACACACACACACACACACACACACACACACACACACACACACACACACCTTGCCTCTGGCTTCTCATTTTCATTGCTTACACAATCTCTCACTTGCCTCTTTGTTTCTTTCTCGCCATCATCGGTTTTCTTTGCAACTGGAAATTTCAGTTGGGACTGTCAAGGGCATCAGGATCTTTAGAGGAACACCAGACAGGAGGATTGCCTAAAGCTGGGTGTCACATGACATTTAAACCGCAATCGATAAAGAGACTGAAAATCTTGGACTGAATGTTAGAGTTGACTGAAGTTCTCCAGCAGTGTGACTCTGAGGTGACAAGAGATGGGGTCGATTCCCCTGTAGTGGGCCTGACTTCAGGGGTCAAATGAAACCACGTAACCTGTAGGACTACTGTCAGTTTATGAGAGCTTTATCCGGATATGATGGTGCTTTGGTTTCCACTAAAGCATTAAAGAGTTCCCAGAACTTCTAAACTGCAGCCTTTTATACCAAAAGCTGACATGACAGCAACTTGTAAAATAGCTTTTATGGTTTGAGGTTCATGTGGGGCATTAGTTTCCGCCGCTTCTCCTTCACACAGCATCACTCATTTGTCTCCTACTCTGTATTGTGCCATCTCATACTCTGACACAGCGTCAATTTCATTCCTTCTCTCCTTGTCCCTTTACTCCCGTCTCCTTAATTGTCTATTTCCTTCAATCACGATTTCCCTTTCAGCTCCACCTACAAGTGATGAGCTCATCTCTGTGGTTGCCTTAGTCACCTAACAACACGTCTGAGAGGCTGTGGGGGTGGAGGCACAGTGGGGAGAACCTCGATTGAAAAACACTGGAACAAAACCTGGTACGCGTCGATGATGTCGTCACAGAGTCAGGCTGAACATGACCGGTGGCGACGACAGCAACCTTCATCCTCCAACCCATGATGACTCATTCTGTTGCTGAGAATGGACGTCTCTATGGAACTAAGAGCTGGACATGAAAGTGTGATGTGTGGTCAGGAAATGCTGGATGATCATGACGAAAGGAGAGACTCATCAACACATTAGTCTCCTTATTAGTGAGCTGCAATGTTTCTGTGAGTGAATTCAAAACCAGTATTGAATGTAAATAAAAGACAAACAGGACAAATATAATCAAGAAAAAGTCCATTACAAACAGTTGGAATCTGAGCCAGAAGACACCAGAGATGTCTTTGAAAAAAAAAGAAAAAAAAGAAATCCCACCCCAACACCCTAACATCCCTTTAAAAAAATACAACCAGTATCAATTCTGCATACATATTAAAAGCTGTGTCAACATTTATTTTGTCTATTAAACAATACAGAATATGAGCTTCTGGCTGTTAACTGGTAAACCTGAATCACAAGACGGTAGATCTGCATTTCTTTAACTGTTCACAGAGAACAGAGTCAGTGGGTTCGTGAACAATGAGGCATCGGCTGCTTGTGCATTTCATTTCCTAGCTTGACAGCTGTTGATCAGCCCTGGACAGCTCACACTAGCAGACAGACACCAATAATTGGAATCCCTCCGTTGCACGTCACATTAATATTTATACCATCATCATCACCATCTCAGGACATGCTGGGCTGAGCAGCGCGGCCTGCCTGTCTCAACATTAACATTAACTTTAGCGTTAGCTCAGCAGTTAACAGAAACACACCTTCAGGTCTTTGTCAGATGTGACTTTCAGGTTACCACCATCAGCCTGAGTGGAAAATGAGACGGCTGTCAACACTTCTTGTCGTGATGAGACTGAAGATGAACTATATGGAATCAAACATTACGGCAGCGACAGAGTTCCACCTGGATCATATGAGGACACCTCAATATTCATATTCCATAAATGTTTAATTTAATACATGCATGCCTGTGAATTACAATGAAATCTATTATGGAAATAACAGGCAGACTTTCTGCATGATTGTGTGTTATTGTGAGAAAGGACTAATTTGACGGCTGCATGAGACAGCCGGGGCTCCAACACTGGACAGCTGTGACAGCGGCAAATGTCCTCCTACATCAATGGAAGAGGACGACCTGCCACCCCCTTAATTCATCAGAAACAAACACCCTTTCTTCATGTTCTTCTTCAGTCTTCTAGCAGTACATGAGAACAGGACGGATACCGGCAACATCCAACAACATGACTGTCAACAGTTACATCTCACCTGTCAAGTAAACAAATGATATATGACTGTACTATATGTCACTCACTGTCAATTTCTATTTTTGAAGTTGACAGAAGACAGTCTTTCATTTTCCGCTGTCCAACTACAAAAACTGAATAAACGGCTCCTGGATCTGAGAGAGTGTCACTTCACCACTGGATGTTTTGACTGACATTCACTGAGAAACAGCATAGCTGAGCAATATTGGAGATAATAGGCAATCCAATGAGGGTACATTTACAGTAGTTTACGAAGCATCTCTTCAAAAAACCAAAAGGTTGTAAATGAATCATTAGAAACAGTAAAAATCATCAGGCCTCAGCGAGTAAGGGACAGTCACTGACGTTATGAACAACTATTTTGGGTGGTGGCATCTGTGAATGTCTCTAATCGCTTCAGCGATACAGACAATAACATTTAAAACGTTTAAACACAGGCCTAATCTTACATCTGTCACACGGTAAAAAAAAGTTGAGTAATACCAAATACTCTGAACACTTCATTTCTTTAAATAACACTTCCTTCTTGCACGCTAATTTGGCAAATTTATTTTATTTAGGTAGATTATTTATGTACATTTTTAAAAAAATATAAATCTCACACCTGTTTTTCGCTTTCTGTTGGAAATCTTAACTACACAACATGCCAAGTGTGTCATTAGAAATGTTAGTGCTTTCTTTTATTAAACAGGAGTGTTTGATCGTTCAGCCACCAATAAAAATGAGTCAGTTGTCATCCCAAATTATATAACATTACCTGTGATTTGGCAGATCATAGCAGAACCCATGAGAGGAACAAACATGAGCCATGCTTGGCAAGAGCAAGAGAGCGTGGCTCAGTGAGTGAAGACGCGTCTATACCCAGAGGAATCGCTGGTAACGGAGATGACAAGGCAGGTTAACTACACTGTGATCAAACTCACACACATCTGTCACCGACTGAACTCTTCTGTTGATCAAGAAATGTTTGGAAATACAACAGGTCATACCAGCATGAAGAGAACGCTGTTTGGTGGAAAAAACGTGAATACACACTACGTCTGCTTGGCAGCTTTTGTTTAGAAAGCTGTATTTTTTTGTAAATACACTAAATGCCTTTTTAACCGGCATGTCTGAGAAGTCAGAGTTCTGGGACCGTATGCTGGTGACCAGGTGCATCAAACTATTGCATAGTAGATTTGTGTCAGTGATCACTATCACCAGCAGCAATACACAAGCTATAGAAGGCCGTGCTAATCCTACAGTCTGTCAGTCATTATACACGACGGGACGGGGATCCAGGTTAGTGTGAATGTTTGTACTTTAAAATATCAGGTGTTACTCATTCTTTACCCATCATGTTTATTTGTGATGTCATCTATGTTTATATTAGTTCCAACAAACTCCATTTAAGCCATTATGTCCACATGTAGCAACACTGAACAAAAGTGGATGGGCGACAGGTCTAGACTGTGCTATTACAGACACACAACAGGTTATCTCTGTGAAAACATCCCAGCATAGATGTCTTTTCATTGGAAATTGTTAATTTTTTCCAAAAATACCAAAATTATTATAAACACACCGACGCAGCTAGCAGTCATTCACACTCCTGCTTTGCCATTCAGTTAACATTGTAGTTTGTCTTCATATAGAATTTATCAACTCAGAACTTGATTTTTGTGTTCTTGTGACCTTTCACTCACAGGAAAAAGTGGAAGGAAACTGTATAGTATAAATTTTTCGTTTGCTGTCCCAAAGGTGATAATGATGGTACTGAAAGGCTCATCAGCGGATCGATCATGCAAGACTACAAGAAAATAATAATAATCACTCCCGTCAGGTGGCCTCAGGTGCTCCATTTTCACCCAAAATGTTCAAAAGCTTTGCACCACACCCTCCCACAAGTTCTTCTTTACAGTAGAGTCTACGTGCAGATAGCTACTCATGTTATTAAGATGTTGAAGTTTACGTCTGATGTCCCCACGCTGAACTTTCATTTCATAAATGCTTTTTCTAGAATTAAAAGCTGCCCTTTAGAAACAAACATCCGTCCTGTGACGGGGCAACCCTGATGACTAGATCTTCTTGTTATTATGACATAATGATGGATGACAGCAGAAAACAGGATATTTACACACGGCCTACATTCCAGAGCAAGTAGACTTCACCTGCTTGTAGGATTGAACCTATTGTGTGTTTCCTGGCCTGAATGTAATCTGTTAGCCTTTATTCCAACATCTGGGTGCCTTTTGGGTTCCAATCCCGATGCAGGATGCAGTGCAAACCCAAAGGAACCCTCCTCGTGGTGTGACCGTTACCTGGGACGCCCCCGCCGGCAGGGCGTTGAACCCGCTGACACAGACAGCCGGCAGCCTGAGTCAACACAAAGTTCCGCCTCGGATCGACAACAACCACGCCTGACCTCCCACGGCTCCCCCTCCCCGCCCGGAAGCTCCTCACCCGCGGCGGCCCCACGGCGCGTCCGCCCGTAGCCGGAGCCCTGCCGTCGGAGGGCGGGGGAGGCGCCAGCGGGGGTCCGCCTACATCACGGAGTGGCTCAAATCAAAGTGGATAAACAACGTCAGACTCCAAAAGTTACCTCCAAACCTGAGCCCCGCTTACCGCGGACGACCACACCGGCGAAAGAGGGGCGCGAAGCGGCCGTTCCCCACCGGCCAGCCCGTGGTGCGACAGAGGGGCGCAGAAAAACACTCTCCCCCAAATGTTCCCCCTCTCGCCATCGACGTAACAACATGTCGGCAGAGGACGGCCATGTTTTGCTGGTTATGTCGACACGGGGAGGAGGAGGAAAAGTAGACACGGTGTTTCTGCTCGCCGTCTTCCTCCGCCGCCGCCGTGAACCCGTCAGAGTGGGGCTGAAAACAAGACTCAACTCGGCGGACTCGTTGTCTGCGTCCGCGGGCGGAACGATAGCGGCTCGCGGGCGGCGGAAGTTCCCAAGTTAAAACGTCTTGAACGTTCCGCGGGCGCGCGCGGCTGTTTGGGAGCCACGCGACGGTAACGCGGGGACGAGGTTAGGTGGAAAAAACAACAGCATCCAGTTTTAACTTGGGGGGTGGGGGGGGGACTTTTTGAGGGGGTGTGGGGGGGGCAGTGGCGAGGCGTAAAAATAGAGGAAGTTTATCCGTTTCTTACCTGCCCACCGTTTTTGGCGCGATGCTCAGGTAGTGCGGTCCGACCCGAAAGAGGCTTGATAGCCGAAGAAACACCCCGGATCTGGGTTAAACGCACTCACGTCGGTCCGGTAGCCGAGCAGACAACAGGCGACAGGAAAGAAAAAACTGGCGATCACAAGGAGGATCTACGCCAAAAGCCACATGATCATCGACGTCAGAGTACGTATTTGCATGCCGTACTGGAGCGCCGGTGTCCGTCCATAACGGCTCCATAGTGTTACAGCCGTGAAAACTTCAGCAACAGGAAGAGGAAAGTGGACCAAGTGTGTCCAGACGGCTGGGGGGAGAGCTGCTGGCTCCATGAAGCAGGCTGGCTACTGTAAAGATGAATGAGCAGCGTCCTGCTGCCGTCAACTTGTCCCCGTGCTGATGCCTGCCAGCCGCTGCCATTGGAGCTCATTGAATATTAAAGTAGCAAAGGAGGCGGGCCTTACCTCAAAGGACCCACCTCTCCTCTGTCCCCGCCCACTCCCCCTCTCTCCCTCCGTGCCTGTGAGTTGGAGTTGCTGCAGTGCTCTACAGTAGGAGCTCTGCAGTGAGGAAATTGCAAACATGCCCAGCTATCATCACACACAGGAAACACGCGGACATCTGGATCCACAGGGGTCACCCAGAGGTCAGGGGATGCTCTCAGTCTATACCGTAATAGAAATTACCCTGACGTGACACAGACGGGGCAGCGAGCTCTCACACAACAGTGACCTCCACTGGAGCCGCTGCAGAAGTGATTCTGACCTTGGCTCACTCATGCATCACTGTCTGCATGTAGCCATGGTGGAGCCACGGAGAAAATATGCACCGCATCGATACCCACCCGCACTGAGATCAGACTGCTGGTTCACTGCATCCGTGACCAGAAGGTATTCATTCTGTTTCTCACTTAAAAACAATGGACATTCTGTGACATCTGACTGGACCTCTGGCTGCAGTCCTTGTCTGAGTTGAGGCCTTTGGAACTGAATCAATCAGGGAACATTGCTTTGCAGATGCATTCATGTCAGCAAAAAAACAAAGACAAATCAACTGATTCCACTTAGTGTTCAGTTGTTTTTTTTCCTGGATATTGAAAATTTAAAGTGTGCAAAGCTATATTTTTATGTTTTAGTAATTCTATATTACATTCAGAGATGTTGGAAATCATGTGAGACAAGCTTTTTAGAAAGTCTGGCTGATACCCAATGCTGCACTGGGAAAGATACGGTGACTTTTAGTCCCTACAAAATGAATGGATATGGCAGTTCTGTTGATGATAACCAGTGGCCTGGTTTTAGGGTTAAGTTGGTCAAGTTGTTTCAGTCTACATCTTTAGTTTTAAACAGCATCATATTATTTTCTATTAAACTTACCATTTCTAAGCAAGGCACTGATATCAGAAGCAAAGTTGGTCACATTTTCTTCCACACAAATAACACATATTAAACCCAGAAGATGACTTACTTGTTGATTGAACTGAATGTTGCTGGCAAAAAGTTTGAGTTTGGATAGTCATGAAACTCTTCATGTTCATACGAAGCCAACTGAATTTTGGAATGAATCATCATCATCATCATCATCATCATCACCATCATCACCTTTAACGTTTGCTGTGAAGTTTGTGCTTATCTTTTGTGGCGACTCGTTCAGTATTAGTTGACCTTCTGAAACACACAGTTATATAACAGATTATCATCAAACAGGTTTCTGTCTCTGTTCAGAACCACTGATTCATTTCTTAGGGTGAACATCTATTTTATTATACATGAAAACAAAAATGTACAGAGTAAAATTATGCCAAAATACTAATTATCTCACTGACAAAAAACTTTTGATTACATCAAAGCGGTGATGTTTTGTAATTTTCAGTGTTTGTTTGTTCGTTCATCCGTCCGTCCATTCGCATGTCGACCAAAAATCTTTGGAACCGTTGCAGATAGAAAGATGAAACAAGCGCATTACTCGGGCAGCAAAGGGGATGAAAATGAGATGATGACCTTGAGAAAACTAGACCAAGGTCAAATTTCAACTTTTGTATACTCAGGAAGATAAGATAGAAAAAATGAGGAGAGAAGGCCAGTGTGAGTAAGTAAGTAGATCAAAGGTAGTGCTTTGATCAATGACAGTAGGTCAGAGCACTATGCAAGTAGGTCAGGGTAAAATTTTGAATTCAGGGGTGTCGTGGGATGTTGCAGTCGATGACTGCATTAGTTTTTAGTTATTTTTTGAAAGAGGAATATTTAAAATATTATGAACTTGAATTGGACATTGAAGATGTAATCATACCGTAATGTATATAGACTATGACATTTCCTTAGTGAACAGCATTTACCTTAATTTATGAATTTAGAATAAAGACTTGAAAATCAACCCATTTTTTCCAAACAGAATGAAGATAGATAGATGGATGGATGGAATGATGATAGCTATGTAGATCGAAAAATCAATAGCTCGGTAGATAGTTGACAAACAGGCAGACACATAGACAGACAGACATATAGACAAGACAGATAGACAGATAACTTTCAGAGGAGCAGAGGAACAGAATTAATGCACGAAATAGACAGTGACCCCTGAAGGGACGTCTATCAGACAAACGTTGTGATTATGGTGAATGGTCACTAGATGGCGCCAAATAGCTGTATAATGATCGCCGTGTAAAGCCAGCGGACCTACTGACCGACCTACACTGGTTATTGTGATCTGGTGTGCCTAGGTACGGTATATAGAGGAACTCAAAGAGATTTTAAGACCACCTTTACGACTTTGCTTTTTTTGATTCTAAACACATGTTTACCTTCTGTCAATGACAATAATCTATATCACTCACCAGATCTTTGCACCGTCTTTAACTAATATGTTCACCTTGGTGATACAGAAACAGATCATTTGTACTTTGTACAACACTCATTATTATGGCAGATGCATGGGGAATAACAATTTGAAGGAGAGAGGGAGAATTAAGATGAACAGATTAAATTTAATAAGACATTGTGATAACAGTGTTGGTGGATAATGAGCGGGTAGTAGTAATTAGTAGTAATTTTTTACACCCTACTGACTGCTGACTGTCTATTAGCTTACTCCAATCACAGAAATTTTAGATTTTTTTAATGTGTTGAAGCAGCAACGATCATAGAGTACCGTTCAGAGAGATCCTTCTTTGTATAGAAAGAATGTTGATGGTTGTCACATATTGCCCTTTCAAAACTCAAAAAGCCAAATAATATTACACAGCCTCTGCTGTGACATAAGTCTCGCAAATTGCATATGATATTAGCAGCAAGGCAAGGTTTAACGGACATAGCAAAACTGATCAATCCATTACAATATTAATAGATGGTTGAATAGTTCTTACAGTCAGGCTGTTGTGCCATTTGCCTGTCAGCATGTATATACTAGAATATATGTAGGTTTGTTCAGTTGGTGTGCATCGATGACTGCCATACTTGTGTGAGTCTGCAGGATTTATTCCCCAGCAAACAGTTTGGAGCTGTTCAGACAGTAGACAGTTGGAGCACAGTCAAGAAGCAGTTTGGTAATGATGCATTCTCATACTGCTCATCCAGTGGGAATTTATATACCCCCTTATCGGCAATGCAATCTCTAACGGCTTCCCTTCCCATGTTCAGGTTCAATGACAGCTGTTCCAACACCCGTCACACAGCAAATGAAAGAGAAGAGTTAGAAGGCTGGAGGAAACTTTCAGGAGGGAAGGAGACGGAGAGGAAAGAACAATGAAGCAGTGATAGCAGAGGATAAGCATCAAACACCCCAATCCAAATGATTGGGACTGTATTATATGTGTCTGCAGAGCACAAACTGAAGGAAGGGACGACCTTGTGGTGAGAGACCATCCTGCCACAGCTGCGCACCCCCCACAGTGGGTCCTGGCAGGGTAACTCGCCGAAGTGAGAGCTAGACAGAGAGTGAACATGCTGTGGTGAGACCCTCGTTCACTCACAGGAAGGGAGCACTTAATTAACTCCAGCACTCCTGAAGGTCAGTTCAGTTCATTGTCCTGTTCAGTTTAGCAGATGCAATCACTACAGACTCATTCAGTCTACAGAAAGTGGCCAATACTTGTGTTGAATTAACTTATTTTACAGTGGAGTTCTGCTTTTTAAACAATTCATTCAATTGCCGTTTTGGCTCTGGTGGAACGGTCCAACTTCATATTCCTTGGCTTGTCTCTGTACTGAAGTCTTTTCAAAGGAGCAGCAGTTCTCGGGAGATTTCCTTGGCTTTCAAAAGTATTTCATATTATTTTAGAGTGTCCAAAGACACTATTATTTACTGTTTTCCTTCAATTAAGTGGATGAATAAAACCCAGTCCTAACACTCTTCCTCAGTTAACTCAGATTTTTTTTAAACTTTAAATCTACACAATTCTTTTGTTTAGCAAAACAAATCAGTATTCATTCTAACTGAGACAGGCAACAGTATAATGCACAAAGCTTGGTACTGCTATACTTTCCTAATGAACAAAAAAGGTGAGACATTGTGTCATTTAAGACACAATACCTCACATTTTGACCGTTAATGTGAAGCACTCATTCCTGTGGTTTATGGAACTGTCACTTCACAAAACCAGGATATGGAAATATTTATCACAGTGGAATGATTTTTAAAATATCAAGATGCATCCTCTTTCTGGGATGACAAAAGAAGAGCATACACGTACATGTTTAAGTACGTGTTTATCTATTGGTACCACCTCCACCTACTAGTCTAAAGTCTCCCTGAGTCTTACAGAGCGACCACTGTAATCATCAAGCACACACATGGTTACAATTCAACCATATGGCTTTTGGCAATGGCAGGGGAGAGAAAAAGGAAAGCAGAGAGAGATAATAGAGGAAAAACAAATAAGGTGAAGTTAAAACAGAGGTAAGTAGAGGGCGGAGAAGAGAGGGGAGAGAGTGAAAGGAAGAATGAATGGTTACAGATGAAATCGCTGCAGTGGAGATGTAAAGATAAAATCAAATAAGCGCAGCAAGACAACTGGAGAACAACAAGGAGTAGTGGGGGAAGGAAGAGGAAAGAGAGTGAAAGTATAATTTATGGTAGCTTCTCTATTAAACCCTCCATTTGCTTTCAAGTGTTTGGAATGAAGTGTGAAGATTTCCTCCTTTTATTCACTCTCTCCTAGCCATGTGTGGCATGTGTGATTTGTGCTTTCAAAGAGATTTATTGACAGGTATAATAGAAGAAGCAGTAGTAGTAGTAATAGCCAGACAAGGCAACAAAACAAATAAAGAGTGATTGTGTTCACTTCAGTCACTATGTGCAGATGACAGGAAATTGCATTAAGAAATATAAATTAGGCCATGTAACTCATGCTTATGACCCAAGATAACTCAGATGATCCTGTTTTGACATTCGTTTGAGTAGTGTTTTGCTCCAATGAGGTTGTATCTGGACACCAATACCATTAGGGAACAATTAGAGAAAGGCCTTGTTACACCCATGAGTCTTTTCCCATTAGCCCCCAAGCTTGTTTATATTACTTTCAAATAATCACAATCATCTTAGGCAATGTAAAGCTGTGAAGACACAATAGTGGCCTTGAAAAATTGTGTGGTGATAGGGTGTTGGCTTGTTTTGCTGGTTCACTCCCAAATGGGGAAGGGATTCCCAGCATTGAAATGTATAAGCCCTGTTAAAAAAAAAGTGACAACTGCAAAGTTGTTGTTTGTACCATTAGTGACCAAATAAGGCTTTTTGCAACATCATATTTTGGTTGCGTAGGTTGCCTGCTGTGTTGTTTCCATAGTGATAACACCAACATGCAGGCTACAGGCTTACATCCACGATGGGCATCCAGTGAGTCAGACCATAGCAATGGTGGTCTAGGGATTGCATGTCGGCTTTTTGGAGATGATATAGTTCTGCTGTTCACAAATTCACAGACCTGATGAACTGAAAGAGGAAGATTTTCTTTTTTAGCTTCAGAATGTCAGAATGACCAGTGGATTGTGGTCATGTCAGCCATGTAGACACTGTAAAGGATCGTTATGGTGAAGCTGAGGCTGATGTTAAAGGTGAAGTCAATGGTAACATCTGATCTGTGTTTCATTCCCCACTTAAGAAACCAAAATAAGTCTCTTCGTTGGCTGGGGTCAACCTTTGAGATAGGAAATTAGATATTACAATGGAGCTTGAGGTAGAAATCACAAAAGGATTAGGGTACCTCCTGTCCCTGGAGGTACTCAAGGCATGTCTAAATGGAGGACACTCTACACTAAACCGTGAAGAAAGTATGACATATCTCAACTGACCTGGGAACGTTTAAAGATCCCCCAAGAAGAAATGGAGGGCTTGGGGTAACAACATAATGTATTGAGGCCTACTTCCACAATTACCCAGATATACAGTACAGTAGTAAACTGATGGATGGTATGATAGAGGGATGACAGCTTGTTCACTTCGCAGGACCACAAAGAAGGGAAAGATGAGAAAGAAAATGACCGTAAAGAACAAAAAGAATATTGAAAGTCTTTCACGTCTGTCACCATGGGTAATAAACGCAGAGTTAGATAAACCCAAATGAATTAGTGGATATAATAAGCATTGAAAGGAAGCTCAAACGACACGGGCCATAGTTTATTTCTCATACCATTTTTTCTTTCACACTTCATGCATGCCTAGTTTAAATTGCTGGTACCGTCTGGAGCCGTCACTTATCATTAGCTGTTCACGTCTAACCAATAGTACAGTGTCAAAGCGTCATCGTTTCCCTTCATCTGGCTGATGTCTACACCACTTACATATGATTCTCTCAGTAACTCACCTTCATTCATGGTCGTATTATGTTCTCCCTCCAGCTCCACGTCACCGCTCAGTTTTTAGAGATTTACAAACTTCATAATTTCACTGTCCTCAGCAGAGTCATCAGCCACCACCACCACCACCACTAGTGTTTGAAGACTAAATGGGTGAAATTATCTTGCTGCTGCTCAGAAGAAATACTCTATGAGCACAAAGACATTACAACAAAACTATTGTCACATATATGCTGCAATGAATACCACAATAAATATTTACCTTTATCTCATTCACCTGACATTCCTCATTGAACTTAAACAACAGATGCAGAGGCTGCGAGTTTACCCTACAATGGCTCTGTGTGCAGGAGGAAACCAACCTGAACTCAGTAACAATGCTGTCATTGTGGATTATTTGGTGCAAAAGTACAAATATATATTAAAAAAAATAGCTATTGGTGAAAATACAATGTAATTTCAAACTATTACATGTCATTGCTTCACCATACACCTACTCTCACTTTTCATTCTTTCTGTTCTGTCTCCTGTGTTCTTTATGTGCATAAATGCATATCTTCTCTTGAGTTCTTTGTTTATCTGTCAGTTTACAGATGGGATGCACCCAAGTCGTGGGTCCATAATCAAAGGGTACAACAACATGCTATCTGTAATTGTGTTATGGCCATTTCTGTTTCATTTTTGTGTATATGGCATTTCAGAAAGCTTCTACTTGTTTGTCCAATCTTTAGCATACATCTAGCATAGCTTTAAACAATGTGGAAACATATGAAGTACTTTAACAAACATCGGAGTAGGACTATGATCTCCTTAGGAGTATTAAATTCACATTCTCTCCATATTGCTGTTTCTGCCTGTTCTTTTATATATTTATCAGTGAGTCTAACACGCCCACTGGCTTCCTCTCTCCTCTGTTATTTGGAAGCCACATCATTGTTGGTTCTTTATCTGTCTGCGTTGGCACTTTGGTCCTTGATTATAGATGTTGACTTACAGTTTCAACCTTCACATCTTTTGTAATACTACAAGATACTGTTCAATCCACTGTATTATCAGGAGGATCTGTTGTAAATAAATACGTAAATATTTCGATAGATCACTCACTTCTTTTTATTTCTAAACCTTTTTTTTTTTTTTAAACTCCACTCCTGTCTTGTAGATATTGAGTAAGCAGTGCAGATCAACATTTATTCAGTTAAAACATGTCAGGATGCAGAAAATCATTCAGCATAGGGCAAAAAAATATTGAAAAATTACTGTGGGTTTCTGAAATAAAACAAAAGCACAGTTCTGTTTCAACACTTCACGTCTGTCCTTTTCCCCTCCTCCCAACCAATTATGTCACCTCAAATGACTTTTCTGCTTCCTCTTAAGTCCCCAGTCCTTTTTTTTTTTAACCCCCTTTGTCCCCTTCTCATTCCCATCACTGCACTAACTGTGGTAACCTCTGCACCAAAATACAGTCAGTCTTTAATTAGTACAAACCTAAACAATAATAAACTTTGTGATAAAAACAAGATGAAAGGACACGCATGTGAAAAGATTTCCACTTATTGTTGTCCTCTCTGTTTGTTTCTCCTTTTCTCTGTGCAGAAATCCAAAAACGCAGCATCCAGCTGGGTGTGTTGCATGTGAAGGAAAATTAATTGGCCTAAAATGGCGTAACCAACCCTACTAACTAATGGTGACTGTTTACAGTCAAGTGAACCAAACACAGCAAACGAGTGAATGGAAGCACTGCTGTGACCTCAGCCTGATACAATCAACTTGATTTGGACTCACCTGGAAACGAGGGAGGATTTATTCAAGCTTGGCTTACTTGAATTAACTGGTTTATGGAATGACCATAGATCATGATCACAGACATTTTAAACATTTTCTGTGCAGAATGAATGGACCAGGACTGAATGGACATGTGGTAACTGGAGGGGAAAACTGTTTAAACTCTATGAACGTTGTTTATGTTCAGTTTGATATCTGGACTGCAAAATGAGCTCACAATGCCAACACTTATGACATCACGTGTTATTAGCTTTAGCTTTCTCTGTCACAAAACTTGTTTGTCCCTTTATCTCTGAACAGAGATTCAAACCAAACCTTATTGATGTGAGCATCTCTACTGTTGGTGCACAATTACAAGATAGTCACCACTTCAAATTTAAAAACTCATCTTGTAGAAGTTTTAACGGCGTTTATTAACTTAATCAGCTTTGTGTTAGCCTGTTTCAAGGTACTTTGTCATAAATTACTGGTCTTCAACTAAAACTGAGTTTCGATGAATCAGCTCCCGGTTCAATGTAACTCCCATTAAAAGTGAATGAAATGGTTTAGTGGCATATAACCTGAAATCCACTCTCTGGACACTCAGACTTCTGACAACAGCAAACTCCCAGTTTGTGAGTGGCATTGTTGCATGCGTATATTCATAGACTCATGACAGCATGAAAACATGTCTAATGACTAGTTACATGGACTAACTTTCATGCTTCTTCCTGTAAGAATCATGAAAGTAGATGTGGACGGGCAAGTGAGTCACAATCCACTGGTCACAGAACTTTTAGTGGTAATATTCAGGATGTTTTATTTACCTGCGCTGCCCAGGCTCCGCTACCTGATGTCACTTTTAAAGCTTTTACATGATCAGGTGATTTGGATTCTCACATTTTTGTGACCACATGAGAACGCTGCACAATACTTGGAAGCATGACGTGCAGACGTCCAGCAAAGTTCTCTTTTAACTCCAAAGGAGGAGATAAATTATTTCAGAACTTTGGATGTTGTCTTGCTTACAGTTTAAATTAGGTTTTATACCTTTCAGCAAGTATAAAAGGGGGAAAATAATTTCCACCTCAGATTTTCAAAAGCTCTGCACCATTGTGTGTGTGTGTGTGGGGGGGGGGGGGGGGGGGGGGAGTAATTTTGTTCATACACTCTGCTACTGTAGTTTTTGCCAAACTCAGGGAGGGAGTTGGAAAACTTCGGGCCCCCTAAAAACATCTCAGTAACAATCGTAACATATTTCATTTTCATGGCTCTTGACATGTTTCAGACCCCATGTACGTTTCTGGACGTCTTGAATCATTGAAGGGCCCCTCCTACAGCACTCCTGACCAAAACACATTGCTCTCTGTCTTTCATTTGTTTTCTTTGATAATACAGTCACAAATCTATGGAGATCCCAAGTCATCATTCTGATAAAACCTGCTTAGATGATCTAAAATCAAAATAAAACCCTTCATAAATCTGACTTTGAAACTGAAGAGGTGCTGTGTGGTAAAGTTTTCTTGTAAATATCACAACGATGAGCCCTCATCTTATCAGGCTTGTAGTGGCTCATAGCTTGTGAGCCACTGTGTGTTTTCGTGACAGTTAAAGGAAATTGAGTGGCACTCTGGTTTCCTTTCCTCGACCCTATAAAAGCCTGAGAACCATTTGTTAAGTGTCAGCAGGGTCGCCTCTGTCCTGACTCTAACCCTTATAATAAAAACCACTGGACATCTGCACCAGCTTTGGGAAGGTGAGCCACAGTGCTGTACCTTCACCATTTGCAGGCAGGAGGCATTTTATGCCATTTGGTGGTTTCTTTGATCCCAAGTGCTCTCTGAACATGGAGTCAACCTTGTCCACAGGCGATTGCAGATTTGGAGACTGAGCACTACAATGGAGCAGTGTGACTCATATCCGTAACTGGTAAATGAAAAGTCATGGTCAACCTCCAGATATCCTTTGGGCAATGTGTTCATTACCAACACATGCACTTCAGATGTATTTCTGTTCTAAACCAAATGATGTCACAAATGAAAACTCACTCAATGAATCTAACCATAATTAGTAGTGTTGGGCAAAGTAATTACTTACCTTATTGCACGTAACATCACTGTAACATGATTGTATGTGTAAGTAAGAAAGTAATGCATCACAGATTACAGCACTTCTGCATTGCTTTAATCAATTATTCCAGAGCCAGCATCAAATATTTAACTATTATATTATATTACAATTAATCATATTTTAATTATATTTTCGGGACAAACATGAGTTTGCAAAGCCAATGAAAAAGATGCTATATTGTGTATTGTGACTCCTAGGTGAAGGTTTGTGCTATCTCTCTGGACCAGGACCAGCCACACAGTATGCACACATCTGTGTATGGACACACAAACCTCTTTTGCATAACGCTTTCTGAAGCCATAGCAACAGCCCTCATCTCTGATCATGCTGTGTTACAGTGAGTAGCTTAAGTTTGCTGTTTTATGTTCCAAATGCAAATGTTGCTTTGTGTTAGGGTTTTTAATATGTCTGTTGAGAGCACCGTGGTTTATGTTGGTAATTTTGTACCTGTTTATAGTTTTTACCATTAGTGTGGTAACTTGTGGTACATTTTGTGAGACTGGCTTTATTTTGCTGCTGTGATTGTATTCTTGTCCCTTGTGTTGAATGTTGTTGTGGAGCTGGCATTATTAAGTTCTGCTTACTTTGCAATAACACTACACATTGTGTTGTTACTGTTTAATGTAATATACCACTGTAACACATCACCTTTTCAACATGTGTGCTGCATGTTATAAAGGAGATGTAAAACGTTTGGACAATTCTTTATTGCATAGAGTCCATGTATGTTCAGTATTTGCATTTATCTTGGCATTTTACAGACAGGGATTGGTATTAATGCTGAAACACCAACAACAGCAATCTACAAAGGAAAACAAGCATTTTAACAGAAAAATATTCAAGAGGAAAGACCAATTTTTTTCACATTAAGTTCTCCAAAAATAGATTTGATATATACCTTGGTCTCTTGCGTATTGATGATCTGATGTAATATTAATACCATAAACAAATTTTCTGAAATCCCTTATGTGGCATTAACTGTCATCCCGAGATGGACAATGGTGAACAGGGAGGAATCTATTTATTAAACGTATGCATTGTACAGAAAACAACAGTTTACTTACAGTATAGTCTTGGACCTCGAAGCCGCCACTAACTGTGTGAATTTGACAGACTAAAGTCACAGCCTCAAAAGGATGGGTTCTCCAGCTGTTTAGTAGGAAAAATACAAAACAATTACAGATTCTTACAGCCATTAGCCAATGATTCCAGCTGCCAATGTACCCCTCGGGGCAATGATGGTCTATTGGCTGGTCCATCAGTGAGACTAAACAACTAGTAGGTGAGTTTCCTTGAATTAGTTATCATATTATGATTTTGGTAATTCCTGCCCATCATGAGGTAGACAGGTTTGGTTTTTTGGGGGAATTTACTCCACAACTATTGGATGGAAAAGCTGAACAGCCTGTTAGCATTGTGATTGTGAGCATGTTAGCATACTGATATTTACCTCAAAGAACCACTCCGCCTAAACACAGCCTCACTGAACATCAAGCATGGCCAATAATTTGTCTCGTTTATCCTTTCTGAGGTTAAACAAAACGAGTCCTAGTAACAGATATGGTGAGTGGATTTAGCAACCACCTACCTCAGATTCCCCATTGGATTCTTTCTTTGTAGTCTGGCTGTTTGTGTGACCTTCTGTGTTGATGTTAAATATTCATTGGGAAAGAAATGAAGAGACAGAAAGGGTGTCATGTGCAGCAGGAGTCAGAGGTCAGGACCAGTATTTGTTATTGGTTGGACTCCAAATGAGTCAATAAGAGCTCATCCTGAGGGGACTACAGGCCAATCGGGGTAAGAGCAAACACCACCAAAGTAGAGATAACCTGAAATTAGATCTTGGCCCCCGTGTGTGTGCGTGTGTTCTTGCATGTGTGTTAGGGTTGATGTAATTTTTGATGGGTTGCAGCAATTAAAACAACCAATCAATGAGTCCTGTTCTGCATTACGAACACCACATGGAGAGGGACATCTGATATTCTATGACAACATGACGACTGACAACGTGCATTAATGCATGACATTATACTGAAAATACTAACTTTTCAACACTGGCTGGCAGAGAATATTATTATAGTATCAATATATATATATATAGTTGTCTCAGTAAAGATAAACCTGCACATTTCCTTTAAGGTACTCACACCTATGTGAGATCGATTAAAAGGTGAGACAGCGTTTTGCTACTTCTTTCATGTGAAAATTGAGTCTTTTAGATCTTCTGATCTAACATGTTGTAATCCCCATTGCTTGCTTTTATACCCATGCAGCTGAGGGAATATGTAACCATTTACCAGCTCTAGCCCTTGTGCAGCTCACTGGACTGACTGACTGACTGTGAGGGCTTTGTTCAGCCTATGAGCATGTGCGCTCATGTCTTAAAGCAGACCGGGTGGGGGGAAGGGGTCCAGCTTGGTGGTGGCCTGTTACGGAAAAAGGCAGCAGGAGGTTAGATACACACACACACACACACACACACATACACACACACACACACACACACACACACACACACACACACACACACACACACACACACACACACACACACACACACACACACACACACACACACACACACACACACACACACACACACACACACACACAGACAGACAGACAGACAGACAGACAGACAGACAGACAGACACACACACACACACACACACACACACACACACACACACACACACACACACTTGTACCTTACAAATGGACATAGACACAGATGTGCTTCAGCAACTCTTTTTCTCTTGCACACCAGCATCCTGATCAGGGTAATTGTGTCAGATGTTGGAAGAAGAGCAACAGGGCTGTAAAGAGAAGGAGGAGAAGGGAAGAAGCATGGTAGGCAAGGGAGGAGGGAGGTAGAGAAAAACGCTGGAGCTAGAGGGGGCTGCTTGCTAATTTGAGCCAGCAGATGAATGTAATTCAAACACTATTAGACAATCATTCATTGTTTCTTCCCTACCTTGTCATTAATCATATATATATGTACTGTGTGTGTGTGTGTGTGTGTGTGTGTGTGTGTGTGTGTGTGTGTGTGTGTGTGTGTGTGTGTGTGTGTGTGTGTGTGTGTACAGTATATGAGATTTGTGCTTTAGCCATGTTTCTTCATCTCCCATGTGATCCATTAAACCCATTACAAGTGGAACATTAATTAAACTACACACAAACATTTTTGGCTACCCGGAGACAGAGCAACAAGTTGTAAACAAAGAACAAAACCATTATCAAAGCAGAAATTAGCTACAAGCTATCTGTGTAGGTTCTCAGTTTAAAGCTGTTTAAATCAATCCACTGGACTTTAAGAAAGTTTCTTGAAGACATTTGACCTCTCGTCCAAGAGGCTTCTCCAGTTCTAGTGGAGCTTGGTCTTGTCTCAGCTTATTGAACCTGTGAAATGTGGTCAGTGCTATTTTAGGGAATCCCTCATGCTAATGACACCCACTAGTAAACAGAGGTTTGGTGAAACTCGCATTTCAACAATCCCCCTTTGACACCCCCAGGCACCCCCAACAACCATTGTTAAGAAGCCAGACAGGTTTCAGCTATGGTCATTAGAATATGAATATAGCACTGACCACACCTCACAGGGTTAATAAGCTGGGACATGACCAGCCACCACCAGAACTGAAGAAGCCTCTACACCAGGATTCTGTTTGTGGACTTCAGCTCTGCTTTCAATATAATCATGACAAGCTCTCCCAGCTGAACGTGCCCGAATCAATGTGCAGGTGGATTACAGACTTCCTGACATACAGACGGCAGTTTGTGAGGCTGGGGAAGCATGTTTCCAACACCTGGACCATCAGCACTCGATCCCGTCAAGGCTGCGTTCTTTCCCCTCTGCTCTTCTTCCTGTACACCAACTGCTGCACATCTGGTCACCAGTCTGTCAAACTCCTGAAGTTTGCCGCCGACACCACCCTCATCAGCCTCATCTCTGATGGGGATGAGTCGGCCTACAGAATTGAGCTGGACCGCCTGGTATCATGGTACAGCAGAAACAACCTGGAGCTCAACACTTTCAAAACAGTGGAAATGATAGTAGAGTTCAGGAAAGACCCTCCTGCCCTGCACCCGTCATCATTTGTGACACTCCAGTGACCCCTA
This sequence comes from Antennarius striatus, assembly GCF_040054535.1. Taxonomy (NCBI): domain Eukaryota; kingdom Metazoa; phylum Chordata; class Actinopteri; order Lophiiformes; family Antennariidae; genus Antennarius; species Antennarius striatus. The sequence goes on along the minus strand of NC_090784.1, from coordinate 7,267,908 downwards.
TAGAGTCTTTCCGCCACCACCATCACTCAGGAGCTCAAATGGGAACAGAACATCGGGTCCCTCACCAAAAAGGCTCAGCAGAGGATGTATTTCTTGCGGCAGCTGAAGACGTTTCACCTCCCTGTGAAGATGGTGGTGAACTTCTACACTGCCATTCAGTCAATTCTCACATCCTCCATGTCAGTGTGGTTTGCTGCAGCCACGGCCAGGGACAAGGTCAAGTTGCAGCGTGTCATCCGTTCTGCAGAGAAGGTGATCGGCCGCAGCCTGCCAAACCTCTATGAACTGTTCGACACAAGGACCCACAGACGTGCATCCAGGATTGCTGCTGACCCCTCTCATCCTGGCCACAACTTGTTCCAGACCCCCCTGGTAACCATCTGCCTCTGACCACCCTGAAAAGACAGTTTACTCTTTGGACTTCTCTTCTTCGCCTGTAAACACCAACCATCTCATCTCACCGTAATGTAAATTGTAAATACTTTTTAAAATTCCTTATTCCTTATAATTCCTTATTGCTTCTCTCCCACCTTTTAATGCACCGACACCGCGTCAAGTTCCTTGTATGGTAAACTTTAATGTACTTAGCAATAAAACTTTTTCTGATTCTGATGAAAGGTGAAACGTCTCCAAGAAACTTTCTTAAAATCTGGTGGATTGACTTAAACAGCTTTGGATAGCTACAAATATGCTGTCACCCAACAAAATACAAGTTAAAATTTTATCTCTGCCAAGGAGGTCATGGTTTTATTAGTGCTGTTTTTTTGTTATGTCAGCAAAACTTGGCTGGAGGACGGGCTTTGGATTAAAATTTAGTGTCTTTAACAAGCTGCTCTAAATATTTTAATTGACCTCAAACATTGTTCGTTTGGATTTAGTTAAAGATAATCATCCTGTTGAATCACACAGTTAAATCACAGTTATGACAGTGTTGTAACTGTGTGATTACACAGTGTATTACAGTGTAACACACTGTAACAGTGCTACACACTATTTTATAGCTACTCTGTCATCTTGATAACTTGCTTTGGATGAATTGATTGTAAGTTTGTCACCTTTTATGCAATATTTCCATAATTATTGAATATAAAATAATGCAGGGGAAGAAATATTATTTTGAAAACTTAATTTAAAAGTATCAATATGAATTATATGAAGATGTTAATTAAAGTGGCATCCAGATGTATCTCAAAGTTCTTTCATTCATTTTCAAGTACCGCTGCTGTATCTGCCACAGCGGGTCACGGGGAGCTGGAGCCTATCCAAGCTGGTATAGGGCGTGAGGCGGGGGACACTCCGGGCACGACGCCAGTGCACCATGGAGCCACATACAAAGACATACATATAAAGACGCACACACACACTCACTCCTACGGGCAATTTGGGACCTGAACCTGAAGCGCATGCTTTGGGAGTCAGGAGGAAGCCAGAGAACCTGGAGAGAACCCACGCGGACACGGAGAGAGCATGCGAACTCCGCACAGAGCTGGACTCGAACGTGGACCCGCCGTGTTGTGAGGTGACAGTGCTAACCACTAACCACTGCGCCACCGTGCCGCCCATCTCCAAGTGACTGTATATATTGTAAAATAGGAATTTCTCGAGCAAAACTATTTTGTAAAAGTAGAAAAAGATAAATTTTTATTTAAATTATAGGAGAAAATACACGTTTTTGAAAATATCTAAATAATAAAGAAAATCAGTTCTGAAGCTGGAGTTAAAACAGTTCCTAAAAGCTCCAGCTGTCAGCAAAGTACTTAACAGACTGTTAGGCTTCATTCTGCTAAAATCACCTCATACTTAATCAACATACAACGTTCTGAAGAGCAGCACTTTACAGTTAACAAAAGTACTGCCAACAGCTTTTGTAGGAGACTCAGACCAGAGATCACACAGGTATTTGTGTGTGCCTGAATAAAGATGTGGACTGCATGTATGTAATTTTGTGTTTTCATGAACCCCTTCAACAACATAAGAATGTTAGTAATTGTGTTAATCCAATTACCTGTTGACCTGCAGTGTCACAGCCAATCAGGACACGGAACGCCATGGGGTTGTTCGGTAAAAACCAAAGTCCAACTAATTACCTTGTAAGTTAACAAGCTCTGTGATGAGGAAGGACAGTCAGAATCACACAAACACACACACACACGCACGCACGCACGCACGCACGCACACACACACACACAATCGAATGACAGACACACTTTCACTTCCACAGACACACTAACAGATGTGTGCATCGACAGCAGGTGAATAATGTAGGATATCTGAGAAGAATAATCCTTAGACTTGATTTGGTGATCAAGGTGAACATCAGAGTGGACAAAATCAACAATAACAAATATATGAAAACTATGGTTAACAACTCAATGACTGAAACCAGTCTTGTCTATCTGGTAGGTAGATCATCCCATTTAAATTATTCATGTTTCTAGTGATATATAATAAATATTGTCATGTAATATAAAAACTATAAATATCTGATTTAAAGGCAGTCGAAATACACCGTACCACCCCTTTCACAATGGAAAACCCCCCACCAATGTCCGGGCTGTCTTCCACAGGAAAGGGTACCATCATCATCCCTCTACAGTAGCCACTAGTGTTTACTGGCTCCGCCTCTGATCGACTGTTGCTAGGAAACCAGGACAACCCAGTAACCTTGGCTCCTTTAGGACAAGGATATAGGCACATAGCCACTTTTATGTTTCCATTGAAATGACATCCAACCCTGACCTATCATAGCTTGATATCCACGCTCTTAGATTCCCACCTGAATTATGCTCCTCTGGAGAGCAGACCTGTAATTAACACCACCGCACTGATTGAGTATTTTGTTTGCACACATCACACATATGATGACCTTATTGCAGGTTGTGTTGAGTTTGTCTGCTTTGATGTCTACCGTGAACAAATTTAATCAAAGGAAATGGAAACTAGGCTTTCACATGGTACATGCAAACCCTGAAAATGACACATATTTGTGTTAGAAAGGAAATACTGAATTCATTGATTCGTCTTCAGCCGCTTTACCTGAAATGCAGATTGTGGGTTGTACTGGACTTAAGTAGCATGTTTTTTGGAGATGGGAGGAAGCTGGAGAACTCAGAGAGAACCCATGCAGACACAAGGAAAACATTGAAACTCAGGCCCTGGAGGAATTGAACCTTTGACCTTCTTGCTGTGAGGTAGGAGTGTTACCCAGTCTTCCTCCATGCTACTTGAAACTTAGAATTGAAGGTATGATTCTGGGCTATAAAACATTGACATTTTTATCTCAATTCCATATTAGATTGAATTTCTCTTTCACCACTGCCGAGGTCAGGGATCACTGATCTACAACATACTAACCAGTGGTGGGCGGTCAGGGCCAGCAAGGCCCTCTCTGCTGGTCTAACAAAACCAGAGATCATGATAATATTTATGACGAAAGTTAATTTTATTAATTCTATTGCATTTTACTTTAATAAATATATTCAAATATATGTATAAATATATAATTATACATTTGGATATAATATGACATAGGCCAACACTGGGTAAGTGTCCTATTTTTAGATTAGAGGGGTTTTATCCAATCAGAATTCAGCTAGCTCGTGTTGCCAGGTTGAATTAAACCTGCCCAGGACCTTCAGAATCTAGAATGCAGGTCTCCCTGCACTGTGAGTGAATGGGAACATATAGTTAATAGAAGGCTGCGATAGCCAATCAGATCACAAGTTGGCGTTGCTAAGGCTGTCTCACGTTCACCTGATATGTACGTGTCCTGTGATTGGATATTCACTCTGAGAAGGTGGCACTATGCAGACGCTATGCAGAAGCACATTTGAAGAAAACCTGTAGTGAGATGAGGGTGCGATCCCTCAAGGAGCTAACCTATTCTAGCTAACCTGAACTAGCTAACCTGTTCTAGCTAACCTGAACTAGCTAACCTGTTCTAGCTCGTGGAGTGTTCTTGAGGAATGAAAGGAGAATGGATTTTGTGTTTTGTGTTTCGGTGACTACAAGCATTTCACTTACCTAAGTTTTCATATTTAATGTTCTTGTAATTTAATTTGTTTATATCAAATAAATTATAATGAAATAGAATGACAAATATACTAAAAATGAAAAAAATTCTTGGTCTTCTGCAATGTGTGTGAATAATGTGGTGCCCTTGCACAGCTGTGTGATTGTAGTGGAAATACACAGAGACTTGTGTCCCTGCTGAAAAATAGCCTGTTTTATACATGATAGAGGTGATGCAACATCTAGTAGTGTATTAATGTATACCTGTATTTCGTTTCTCTGGCTGTGGTGTCATAAATGATGGTCATTTCAGTCAGTTTTGTTCTGTGACGTAGATGTGTGACATTTATAAAAGGTGTGGCAGCAAATATGTTGAATCATTCTGGGTGGTGACAAAAAGTAAGGACTATTCAAACTCTGACACTTTCTGATTTTATGACATCTTGAGAAACTTGAATAACTCTTAATGACCCTGTTGATGGCAACTGACTGTTATGCAATGACGACTATGAGTCATTATAGCAGCTTGATGAAATGTAAAGCATATCTCATGTATTTAATAACATGAATAACAGTCTAATCTCTTTATAAATCTATTGTTCATGTATGTTGGAATATTTTTAAAAAAACCTTTATTTATCTGAATGCATATTAGGTGTAAAAATGATGTGCTGACTCCGCCCTCTACATCCATAATTTCCCCTTGGGTGATGTGGGAACATGAGTTAATAAGCATAGGCACCATAGGCAGTCTGGTGGTGAGACAGTGATGTACAATCTAAGACAGATGCCATTGTGTTGGAGACTTTTGCACACATCTCTGGTGTCAATGACTACACACCACATCAGAATATAGAAACAGAAATGTCATTTATTGAGTAAAAAATAAATTTTTTTATCGGATTTTAATTCATTTGATGAAGTCATACAGAGTTATGTTATTAAAAAACTTATTTAAAACAAGAACAAATGCCGTCACAGACGGCAACATCCCGCAACACCCCTGAATTCAAAATTTTACCTTGACCTACTTGCATACATCAAAGATCAAAGCTAGTGCTCTTACCTACTGTCATTGATCAAAGCACTAGCTTTGATCTATGATCTTAGTCACACTGGTCTTCTCTCTCGTCTTTCTATCTTATCCGGTTCCTGAGTGTACAAAAAGTTAAATTATGACCTTCAGCTAGTTTTTTCAAGGTCAAGGTCATCATCTCATTTTCATCCCCTTTGCCACCCGAGTAATGTGCTTTTTGTTTCATCATTCTATCTGCAACGGTTACAAAGATATTTGGTGGACTAATGGACGGACGGACGGACGAACGAACACTGACAATTGCAATACATCACCGCTTTGAAGATGTAACAAAGCAGTCAGAGACTGCAATATCCGCGACTTCAGTAGAAGTTAGAGTTAATCTTTTTTTGAATTCATCGACCTACTTCTTTTAAGTAAGAATCCGTACTGTCTTGCTCTTTCTGCAGTTTACGTATTTATAGGGTTCGCTTTGCTTTGATCCATCTTTGATCCATCTTTGATCTATCTCCTTTAATCCTTTGTTCATTCCTCTTGTGCACAAGGTGACATTCTTTGTTACATCATTCAGCTAGTGCTTTGATCTATGGTTTTTGTTACATGTGTGCATACTAACTAACTAACTAACTAACTAACTAACTAACTAACTAACTAACTAACTAACTAACTAACTAACTAACTAACTAACTAACTAACTAATCTGTCACAGAAAAACATTGAAAGCGCAAGTTATTAAACCATGTTCACGTTACTATTAATAGACAATCTTCTAATTTTTCCCAAGGTCAAGGTCATCATATTGTTTTTTCCTTGACCTCTGATTATTTTCAAAATTTTTATTGTCCGTTTCCAGAATGTTGGACGCTAAAAGATACAAAAGTTTTAAATTGACATTGACCTTAGTTTTCCAAAGGTGAAGGTCATCATCACATTTTTGTACCCCTGGTTTCCTAAAAATGTTGCTTTTTGTTTTGTGATTATTTCTCATCAGGTTTCAGAGATGTGTACCTAAAAAGGTATAAAAGTGAAAATTTGAACATGACCTAGTTTTCTCAGTCATCATCTCATTTTCATCCCCTTTGCTGCCCGGGTAATGTGCTTTTTATTTCATCTTTCCATCTGCATCTTTCTATCCGTTGTGAAGATATTGGTGGACGAACGGACGGACCGATGGACAAACAAACACATAAACACTGACAATTACAATACATCACCGCTTTGCGGGATGCAATTAAATTCCTTTCAAACATGGTGTAATCAGAAAAAACTTTGTCATCAAAAATATGTCTCCTAATAATAATCCCTCGTAGATGAGATTATTATGTCTGATTTGATGAGGTAGCTCAGGCTGTGGGATCAGATGGTTGCTTGAGGACAGTAAACTGCTTGTATGCAGTTTGGCGTGAAAGTGAATTAAACGCAGACAGAAGAGGGTGAGGTTTTGGAAGCCGCGTTATAACGCCTGTGTTTCCATCTTGATGAAGTCTGACCACACAATTAATACCTTCCAGCAGAGATTGGGGAAGTGGGTGGGTGGTCGGAGACAGATAATTGGAAACACTTAATTGTTGACAGTCGTAGACAGTTATGTCTGAGGGTTAAGCAAATTTTACTAATATGAGTTAACTGACTTGTTAAATAATGTGGGATAAGAAAGGAAGTAGTATATCTGAAGAGAACCAGTCCCTGTCTGAGGATGAATTCCCACAACACTATAATCCCTCTAATCTCCTACATGATAAATGTACATGCACCCAAAAAGGAGTCTGCGTCAGCGTGACACCAAAAAGAGGACGTTTCTAAAAATCGTTCGTCATCATTTAATCATCCATAATCATTACATCAATAATTATTTAAAAGATATATTGTATTTAGGCGGCACGGTGGAGCAGTGTCTGGGTGGGTTCTCTCGGGGTTCTCTGACTTCCTCCCACCTCCAAAAACATCAGTACTACTGGTTTAGTGTTAGTAAATGGAAACAGTAAGTAGAAAAACAGGAGGACCTATCTCCAAATCCTGTATGCAGCTGGAAGATCCCCCAGTGACGACCCTGGGCCAGCACAAAATGGGCTGGTCCAGATTTCTAGCTAGCTTTTGCGCTGAAAACTCAGGGATTATGAATCAAGATGCAGTTTACAGAGTTTTAATTAATTACAATCTTCCATGAAAACATATGGAGAACCCTGGAGCATTCTGCCTACCATTCATCCTTGACACATTAGTCAGTAAAGGCTAAAATCTAGGTTTAGTTTCACATCTACACTCTTCCAGATTGCATTTTATGCATGAGCTTTCTCCATTGTAAGTGTGGATTAGGAGACATATCAGTCAGGATCTGACTGGGAAAAGATGGAACTATCATTGCTTCCAAAACCCTGATCATCTGCAGATTCCCTCCCGTGATATTCATAGGATCAGGTCATCATTTTAACTGCTTTAAATGAATTTAAAGATATTTTATGACATTAATATGTAGTTATTGTTAATTGAACATATATATATATATATATATATATATATATATATATATATATATATATATATATATATATATATATATATATATATATATATATATATATATATATATATATATATATATATATATATATGGAAGTATTAAGGAAGTATCAGCAACCTCATCCATGCATAGGAACCATTACTTCTCAGAGGCTTCTGCCATCTTAAATTGCTTTGCACAGTAGGGATATAAACAAACACTCCATTGTGTCAACCTTAAATTGTATACAATAACAGTAAAAGCATTGTAACAGAATTTACATGGAGCTGTGGTTTTATGAACTGCAAAAATAACAGACATAATTCATTTGGGAATGATTTCAAAACAGAGGTGAACGAGTGCTTTGGCAACATATAAACAGCCCATTTTCTAAATGCCAAACTTGTGTGTCTGTGTATGCGATGCAGCTTTGTGGACCATTAAACGGATGTGGATGGAAGCCCAGTCCATTGTACGCAGCCATAAGTAAGAAAATCATGTCAGAGATGACGTGGGGGAGATTGCAGATAAAAGAAAGCGTCATACCATTTGGCTCCTTAGTAGCAGTAGAAGTTAGAGTTCATCTTTTTTTAACAAGTGTATTGTTACACAGCAGGTTATGTCTACAAATCATGTTCTGCTTCACTGACTAAACAAATTCAGTTAACTAACCCCTTGCAACACAGGAGTACTTTTACATTAAATACATAAAATGAGCATGATTGTTGTAGAGCTAGATGAAAAAAATCAAAGTACTCTTACATCTGCACTAAATATGCAGCTAAAGCAAAGACACATAAGCTTAGCTCAGCAGAAATGGTAACAGCTGGGAAAAGTATGACTGTGTTTCAAGCTTGAGCATGCCGACATCTCTGAAGTTGTGTAATAACCAATTAAAAATTAAATTTTTAATACAAAGGTGAAATATAACAGTGATATTCAGTGTACTTTAAAATCCCATTCTCTATTGAAGCGGTACACTTGCTTGTCCTAGGAGACAGTGGGAAAAAAAGACTTAATAAGTATTTCAAATAATTCAGCACACATAACTCTTCTCAAAATCATTTGTCATTTCTGTCTCTTGTTTACTTCATTTAGCTGTCATGGCGCTTAAACGACGCAGACATTGTCGCATTAATATCACAGTTTAAGTCAGCCAAACACGGCTAAATCCGGTGCAGGGCACTGAATCAAGAAACATTTTTTTTTTTTTTTTACCATTTTACCATTTTATTGCGGTAACAGCCTTTCCACTGGTCATTAAATCAAATGTGCATTTACATTTACAGCCATGGACGGCTGCTTTTGATCACTGTTTGCATCAGTCCTCTCGTTTTGTCATCTACACAAAATTGTGCAACATAGTTAGGGTATGTGTGATGTTTCCAGGCATGCAACATACAGTTTTCTATTTTCCTATTTGCAGGAATAGAATGGGAGTACTGTTAGCTTACCTGAAACTCCCACTGTGTTTCTAGGGATTCCTCCTCATCAGTCTGAAAAACCATTTTCAGTGGCTGTATTTGGTCTTTTTAAATTAAATACTCATCCCTGTGAGGTGCGCGTGCTGCTCTGTGAATGAAAGCATACTTTTGTGTGAAAGTATACACTTTCTTCTGCTCGCGGCTCTCATCAGTGTATATTTAAACCAGACTGGAGTGCTTTGCCACAATTGCCTAATGATGATGAATTTGTGCAATAACTAAACAAGGCCCTCACTCCGAACAACACATGGACTCACACTGGTTCTATACCTATTGTGTTGAGGAAACTATAGCCACACTGTGAACACAACCCACACAGAAAGTGGTGGGGTGGATGAAGGAGAGAGAGAAAGCAGGGGGTAACAAGGAGATGCAAAAATTAATGTGCGTGTGTGTGTGTGTGTGTGTGTGTGTGTGTGTGTGTGTGTGTGTGTGTGTGTGTGTGTGTGTGTGTGTGTGTGTGTGGTTGCGTTTAATGGATTTAACGGTTACAACAACAGAATTAAATTCGATTTAACCTGCCAGTCAGCCAAAGCTACTTTACTTCTTGCAACATACACATAATAATAATTACGAAGCTCCATCACATCTGGAGTGATGTTATAATATGTCCTAAAAGTCCTCAGTAAAAATGATCTATTCCATAACATTTGAGTTATCATCATGAATTTCTGTTGTCTTCATTCTGTACCTATCATCACTTTAACTCAATTTCTGTTGTCTTCATTCTGTACCTATCATCACTTTAACTCATTTTACTCGCATGCGACCAGGTGAAAGATGCTTCTTACCACTTGTGGGCAGTAGAGCAATCTAACAAACGCATCTTGGATATAAAGATGGGTCTTGAATTGAGAATATTTAAGCAATCATTTAAGGGCAAAAGTTGAATTAGTTGATTTGTGCCAAGTGATTATCAATTAACATTTTTGATCGATGTGCCCATCTCTATTAATTATTGGTTTTTTAAAGGATGTAAAAAAGATTTACAGGCACGATGGTACTCTATTGGAAAACAGAAAAATGACTTATAGCTAAAAAAATGCTAAAACGGTATATCCACTCTGGTCTGATAGTACAGAGAAGGTGCTGAGTCTATACTGAGTTATCTTTGCTTTTTTTTTTGTTTTTTTTGCAGTCAACCAAGAATCTACACACAATTGTCAGCAGAACATTGACTAATGTTCAAGATTCTGTACACAAAGAATTTTGCAGAATTTACAGCCTCATAGTCACCTGCGCTGTCTACAGTTTCCCCTAACCTGAATGCTCTGAGGGAAAGTCTCGGGAGGAATTGAATTTGGGCTGGAGAATGTAGAGACGTAGTAATAAAAAGAAAGTATTGACAACGACAGCAAACTTGAACCTGTCACGGGTATTGAATGATGACCCACCCTCCTTCATGATAAGTGGAACCTCTGTAAAATGAGAAACCACCTCAGCAGAGTAAATGTTTATGAAAGCAGAGTAACTTTACTCCTTCTCTCTCTCCCTCGGCTTCCCTGGTAATTCAATCAGAGGATTAAATGTTACAACATCAGCTCTGGATTTGGACCACAGCCCCTCTGTCACTATGGAGATCACTGCCTGATAAACAAAGAGAAAAAGTTGGTGACTCCCTTAAATGTCACACAAGAGTACAATCACCTCATCAAGTAAGAAGGATGAGCTTTGGATCATTTTTTGCATGGGTGTTTTAAAGATAGCAAAATTGACAACAGATCAATACAAAGGAATTTCTAATAATGAGGGAGACGTGTCTCATTCAGTGATGAAGTTATCATCTGGACAACTAATATGTGACTATGCTGTGAGTTGTACAGTATTATATTTTCCTCTTGGGCTATTAAGTGTCATTTTGAATGCTGGAATTCATCAGAGAGATTAATTTTTATGACATTTGGTCAAAACTAGGCCATAAGTTTGTCAAATGTCCCAAGTGACACACGCATGAGTTCTTAAATGCAACAAACCCAGCAACACAATACAATACTAGATTGTTAGGATAAGTCAGATACCATTTGATATACTGTAGAGTGTATTTTACTGTAAAAGACAGATGGACAAACAATCCAGAGCTAGTACCCCAACTCTATTGTGGGTGACAGATGACTTCACAGTGCAGAAAGTGTAACCTGCCAAAAAACATCTCCCCACCTCTCAACACAGAAACACAAGCATCACTCATTGGTTCAAAATTGCACAACAATCTGTGTGTCCGTTCAAGTGGTCTCTTGAGTTTGTATAAACACGGACCATCTCCTTTCAGTAGCAAGTTTGTCTTTACAATTGCTTGCCATTTGTTTTCCTGTTCAAAGGCCATTAAGAAAGAGGTTGGGTGCCTGGGATTGAAATGTAGCGGACGATCTATCAGATTAATGAGATATTACAGCAATATCTCTCTTCACAACCTCAACTAAAGTCAGGACACACATTTGAAATGAATGGGCGGGCTGTTTTTGAAGTTTGCAGGCCCTTGAAATTTGTGCATGATATGATTATTGTTGTGTAGGAAGGGCTATTAATGAGAAGGCTCTAACTCCATCAGTGGGGTAGCAGCGGACCTATTGTGTAAATATGATAGCTTTGTGCTGTGATGTCAGTTTCTCAGTGGAAAGCATCCTGTTAACATCTGGCTTTCATTTTAAAGTGCTGAGTATGCATTGCTCTACAGGACAGATACAAAGACACCTAAAAGGTCATACAAAAAAACACAAAAGAAAAATATCCCATATTATTGAATTTTGTATTTAAAATAGCTGACTTTCTGGTGTAAACTGGTGTTATTTTGACATGACTTTCTCCATGCTAGCGCAGTCGTTCTATGGTTGGCAATGTCTGTCTCAAGGTCAGTCAGCCCAAACTTGTGCAGCCCCATGAGATGGATGCTTGCTTTTTCACACAAATTGAGAAATATTAACGCAGTGCCATGAAATATACAACAGATGTGGGTGAATACATGTAAAATGAATGACATTCCCATTAGCCTTGGACAGACTTTGCAGTTAATTCAATTCACCAGTTACTTTTCTGCTTTTTTTTTCTTTCTGATATCATCATTCAACTGTTGCTGGATGTCATATGGTTGTGCAAAACTGCTATAATGTCCTTTTCAGCATAACAGACACCTCTCTTCCACCTGTGATTCACATGCCAGCAGTCAAAAGCTGGAACATCGGAACATCAATATGCCTGCTATAACTTGTTCTTATTTGAAAAAAATGACCATCATGGGTCTGCGCTACGTAGGAAAATCCAAACTTGCCACACATTGATGGCACAATGATGTTTCTTTCTGACCAATCAATGGTCTGAAGTGTTTTCACACCACCTCTCAGCACCTGCTCATTTTTTCTGAACTAATACCAGAGAGTTAGCATTTAGCAGCCACCACCCACTTATTTGGAAACCAAAAAAGACAATTGGATTCAAACTGAGCTGGTACCATGCAGTTGACACCTGATTAACGCAGCCTTCACACCAAATATTATGCAAATCTTGTTTTTTTTTTACTGCTGCCTTGCTATGCTCAAATTGTTCATACGAAAATAACCACACAATCATTTTAATTCACTTTCACCACTCACACAAGTTACATGGCAAATTCCAGTATAATTTATTTCAACACTTTTTTTATTCATTCAAATGAGATTCACTCATTTATATTCTGTCATTTGCTGGCTTCACCGTCACTCAAAAAAAATGAGTTCAGTCTCCACTTTCCATTGACTTTGTATGTAAGCACACTGCGAGAAATAATAGTGCTCCATATGATGTGAATGCAACACAAAGTTACCAAATTTACTATGAAGAAGAAATCCCATTCATAACAATGACGTGTTCCAAAAAAAAGGTTAGAGAAACCTCAAGCTCACACAAGCCCCACATCCAGAACACCACCACAAGGAGGGGCCAGCCACCACCACCTTTCACTGGTAGCTTCTGAGATGGAAAGGGTAAAGCACAACAATTGGGGCACACACTTCATTTACATAAGCAGTAGATAAAAAAATACAAAAAACTGGCTAAATCCCTCTATTGTAGTGGAAGAAGGCTGTAACCCACTGATTAACAACAGTTTTGAATAAGGTCTCCTGTCAAGAATTAGGAAAGAAAAAGATACAAATACAAATAAAGTAGAAACACACCTGCTTGTGACTGATCCAAGAGATGAACTACGCAAACTGAGCCATATAAACGAAATAGTGCAAACAGCAGAAATAATCACCAGATCCCACAAAAATATTCTCTCCAAACTATTTATCCGCTAAAGAGAAACACATTTCACATGATGAGTAAAATCAAATAAATTCCCACACTATGCTACCCCCCCCCCCACACACACACAATGAAATGGCTTGGATTGAAGAAAAAAAAAAGATCATTTATATTTATGAACAGTAATTTAGGCAATAATCAGTAACCAAGTGGAAACACCAATTCTAAAGCCCACAGACAATGTAGAGGAGCCTGCCAGACAAAGCAGAGCTGCGGTATGTGCCAAAGTAACAGTTAGCAGTGATGAACACCAATCCAGACCTCCAGTCCCTGCAGTAATGGAGCATCAGTTCAAACTGTGGATTCAGTCTACAAAGGTAAAACCAGCACCATTAGCAGTGGATGTGGTAGCATGTGTTGAGCGTCTACAACAGCTATTTCCAGTGGTTTCTTACGGCCAAAAAAAAAAGCCACTTCCAGACAGGCTTCTCTGTGACCCCACAGGTATGCTGATAGTGTGTGTGTGTTGACAGTGTATTGCAGCCTTTTGCAACATTCAGAGGTGTTGCATACTGTACATCGTAACAGTGAGCATAAAAGTTAATGTATGGCACTATCTGGCAGGTTTTGTGTTCATCTTCTGTGATCACAGGATCATACCCAACAGAAAGAGGTGTTAAACAAATGAAATACAGAGCCAAGCAGAAGACTCCTGACAGACATCAGGTAGGACCACAGGCACTACACTGACTGTCAGGGGAAGTGGATGGCTCAGAAAAGCTACCAGTATTTATGAATTGCTAGTACCGGATTATTGGTGGGGTTGACAAAATAATTAATTATGTAGAGCAGAAACTGGGCTGTGATATAGTACATATACAGTACTTACAGCTGCAATAAGTCTCTTCTGCTAATTGTATTTCTGTCAGCCGTTCACTCAAATCCAGATTTGTAAACATGTAGTACATATTTACATTCCTGTCTGTGAATGAGGTTCTCTTTCTCATGAAGATCAATTGTGACCCTTGTCATGTTCTTCTTTGGAGGTTTTGACCTTTAATTACAGAAACCAGTAGAGAATTGAAGTGAGCGGCTACTTTGTTGACAACCTTCAGGAAGTTGATTTTAAATCATCTCCATACAGTCTGTCTTCTGACAGGGGTAAGAAAGTCTAGTTGTTTGTTTCTAACTTTTAAAACCTCTATTCCCTGGATTCACATACAAAATACAGCCACAGCAATGTCAAGCAAGTTCACACGATGAATGTGGAACAAGTAAATGTGTAGAGAAGTAGGCTGCAGCCCAACTCCTCTGCAAACTGCCTCATGTAGTGACAGCTTGCTGGAAAGCCACCCGGGCCACACTGGATCAGCCTGTGATTTACAGTAAATGGCTGCAGTACAAAGAGAAGTGTTGATTTAAAACAAAGATGGCAGATTTGTCTATAATTATGGAATATTTGTCTTCTTAAGGTGGTTTCACATCCGTAAAGCAAAGGCTTTGTTTTTCGCTTGAGTCTATATATGTGACTGATGTGGATCATTTTGGTTTCACAATTGAACTGAAGAACATGACATGCTCACATCCTGTGGTCATCTAGCTGTGTCTGGCCCCAGAAGTCAGTCAAGGTCAAAAAAGGAAATTGTCAATAAACCATTTTTTCTGATATCACTGCCACTTATAAAGTTTCTCTCATGTCGTTCCTCAACTCCACAGAGAGTAAATTTAAAGTTTCAGCATGTCTACAGTTTTTATCCAGTGCAGTTTTGATTGTATCAGCCCAGTCCCCATGTGCTCCAGTCCCCATGTGCTCTCATTTTTAAGTTCTTCCCATATTTTGCTTGTTTAGTATTTTGGAAATGATAGTCAGATTTCAGGACATGTGACTGGTCTGAAAGTTTAAAAGTAAAAGCTGGAGACTGGACAGAGCAGATCCAGTAGGTGAAAGATTTTCTGGTTTCTGGACTTGCAACTCTGGAAACACATCAAGACATCAGGATACTGAAATAAATTAAGAATAAATAACAAACAGTCACAGCTCAGAGGACAACACACTGTCTGTCCCATTTGCTGTCAGGCCTAGGTAGTAGTCTGTTTGCACTCAAAGTCAGTTTTCATCAATTTGCCAGATTCTACAGGACAATGTTGGGATATTAGATGTGAAAAAAAAAAAGTAAACAGAGAGTTGATCAAAATATTACCATTAACGTGAGTGCTGCTCATTTGACGCTTGACTATCTGTGGGAATCATTTTCTTTTTCACAAGACTCATTACATAGTGTCATCCTCTGGAAGTTCTATTAATTCCAAATAGGTCACAGTTCTATCCATCACTGAAGAGGCTCTCAAACAGGGTGATTCAGCTGCTGAAGTGTTGATGAGAAATGTAATCCTGTGGCTGTGGTTTGCTTCAGGTTGCAGAATCTACTCGGCTGAAAGGTTTCAGACACTTGGCACGGAAATCTATTTCTTTTGAGATGCCAGAGTCTTCTACGCTTCCTTCCAGTAAAGGAGGAAAAATTTAGAAGATAAGTCTGGGTCATGTTGCACCAGGTCAGGCAGAATTTTTTAAAACTTGTTTCAGTTTGTTCAGATGATGTAACATATCAAGCAGAACCCTGGAATCTGAAATCAACTGGACATGTTGTGTTGTAGCTACATAAGTCCAGTTCCTTTGTTGTTAGTCCAGAAAAAGCTGCACTCACAAATAAAAAACAACACCTGTGTTCTGTTTTGAATGTTCCAAGATTCATTAAAAAGCATTGCTCAAATACTCAGATTTCTCAAGAGCCTTATACCACTGTGTTTCAATGAAGTTAGATTCTGGTAATCTCTGTGTGCTGCCACAACAAAAGGTCTGACACCCATTGTTCCAGTAATAATAATAACAACAATAACACGTCTTTACAAGTTTCCCTGCACTTTTTACAATGATGCTTTAAAATGATGCTTTCAAATGTCAACTGTCCTCAGCAATGTATTCACGACATGTTCTGTTCAAGAAATGATATGTTTTGTTCGGGCGACCTACAAACACACATGACCTGTAGGAGATCATTGTCACATAACCAGTGATAATCATTTTGATTAGTTTAGCTGCATTTCTAAATATTCAATTACAAATTGACTGTTCACAAATATTTATATGGGAAACAAACAAACAAACAAACAAGCAAATAAACAAACGAATAAAGAAACCAGTAACAAACTAACAAATAAACAAGCAAACACCACATCTGCACAGAAGCAGGCAAACGGCCATTTCCAGTTCATGATTCTGCATAGTCACAATGCAACAGCTCACCTGAAGCTCAGATTCACCAAAACCACTCCAGTTTTTCAAAAGTTGTTTTCAGTGTAAAAACTAGAAATTCTTGGGAAACATGGGCAAATTTGTTCTTCTTTATTGAATAATAATGACTAGAAAGTATGATTTCACAGCAAAGTTGCTCAGCATATTGTCATCATTTCAACAACTTATAAAACATTTGAAAAAAATGCAGTCATTAGTCGTGTATAAATCCAGAAATTATGGTCAAAAAATGTCTCATGTATTCACTGGGACTTAGAGGTTTGAGTGCTAAAATCAAGATAGTTCACACTGGATGTTTGTGCCAAATATGAACGTAAAACTGTAGGGCCTGCTGCAGGTGTGGAGGCATAAAAAGCTCAAATGGGATGTAAATGATTCTTTTTCATTCATAGGATTTTAGCGGTGGTGTTATGAAGCCCCTGGGAGCAGCCTTGGAGTGAGAAGTGATTGAGGCGTATTAGCCAAAGGCCTCACTGAAGGTTCTGTGACTGTGCAGCGTGGAGTGATTTACACCAACACAAATCTATCTCTCAATCTTACTGTTAAAAGACAGAAAGTAAGAGCGAAAAACCTGGTCTACATTAGATCTACACAGTGATATCGATAGCAAAACCAGTTGTTGGTTAGTTGGTTGGTTAGTGAGTAACCATTCTGGTCTAGACAGCATGATCTCACAGCCAAAGTCTGGGAACCACAATAATTGTTCCCAGAAAATGAATTTAATGACTTTTTCGGACTTTTACTGTAAAGTCACCACAAGGTTGATATTTATGTTGTTTTTTTTTAACTGACGTCACGAAATTTATGGTATTATTTCTCATATGTTCTCCTAAAGATAAGACTCCTTCTCTAGAGCCATCATCAAATCAGTAATGAATGACTGCAGCAGTATGCTGCTGTGCATGCTGGATATCTGTTTGGCCCCTAAATGGTTAAAAGGTCCCCGGTTTCCTTTGTGATCAGATGCAGTTCTTGCCCGTCATCATTTACATAATAAAATATTTTAGTCTTCACCAACAGTTTCCCCATGAATTCATTAGGACATTCTGTGCATTGTTAACAGTTGGTTCCTTTTACAGTTCCTTCTCTCCTCACCTCAGACAGCCTCAGTCTGCTTTTATTCACTGCCACATGGTCTTTGATGCTTGACGATCTCTACTGCAAATAAAGTGCTGCAAGTAACATGAGAGTATTGTGGTTGCAAAGTAACTTCACAAGAATGATGTGTATTTGGCCCACCTGTGAGAGCATGTGCACACACACACACACACACACACACACACACACACACACACACACACACACACACACACACACACACACACACACACACACACACACACACACACACACACACACACACACACACACACACACACAGTTTAACAGTTAGTCTATTTTTTTCTCGATAATTTTTTTCCTGTTTCTCACATTTTCTTTCATTTGTCTTTTGAATGTGAGCCAGTTAAAGCTGCAGCTCTCATCAAAACTACAACTGATCCCACTGTCCATCAACCCCCCCCCCCGCACACACACACACACACACACACACATTAGATTATGAAAACTAGAAAACTAGGGCAATGGAAATCCCCCTTTCTCCCTTTGCTCTCTTGTCTGTGTCATTGAGTTAACTGCAGCGCTATCACTCATGTTCATCAGAGCTCTCACAGTAATCGTTCAGTTATAGCGTGGCAGCATGGTGAACGTTTGCCATCCTCCATTAGTGATAGAGGCATCTGCAGTCTGCTGCTCGTATACTGTGTTTATGACTTAAAGTTCACATTCTGATTTCCTGAAAATTACACTAAGGTTGGAGAAACGTAGTTCAGATAACAGGATAGAAGCGGTCACACCCAGCCTGGTTCCACTCCTATGGCACTTTGTCAGGTCCAGATGCAGAATGAACCCTTAAACATCTGTGGATGACTCGGAGCTCTAAATTAAATCCAATGTAAACACATCTACAGTATGTCACTGTATAACAATCAAAGCAACTTCATATGTGGGGTAATCTGTAGTGCAACAGAGTTAGTGATCTTTTTCTAAACTTGATGATCCATCCAACTCAGTGACATTTATCCTACCAGGGTGGGAGTGGAGGTCGAGTCATGGCTGTTGTACACTTGTTCAACAGACGTTCCCTCCTTTCTCCATCACCTGGCTGCAGCTATCTGGCCTTCTCCACCCATTTCCTCACCTGATTCCACTCCCCATCGGATCTGCAGATATTCAACAACTCTTTTTCATTGTGTCAGTTCATCCAAGTTGCTTTTGCTGGACTTTCCTTGAAGCTTGTGTTTGCATCATTGATCAATGGCACTGTCTGTCTTTCTGTCTAGAATATTTTTAATGAATCCCTGAAGTTGTCCTGCATTACCAGCCTTAACTTTTTACTTCTATTCCGTCTCATTTGAGCAAAAAAATGGTAAAATCTTTTAACAAGTGACATGACTTTTATACATTTGTCCTGCCATTCACTGGCTGGGAATCCTCTCATATGTTAATATAGAGCATATGTTTTGGCCCAGAATTCTGTGGTCACAGTTCTTACTTTAAACAGATGTGGCGAAACATACACACAGATGAAGAACATAGGATTTGTATTAAATGCATCTAATCCAGATCTGGGCTTCTCTGATGGGAACCAGAGTGACAGAACAAATAACACCAGTATTGTTCGACTTTAATGCCTCTGCTGCTCCTGGATTTAATTTAAGATCGAGCATCAATTAAGATCCCCTCTTTTTGTGCTGTAGCAAATTTCCAATCACTGTTTCATTTATTTTCTTTTCCAGAAATGTCGTCAGTTTGAAGTTTTTAGCAACACTTTTGCAATTGCTGAAAGGAAGGAAAGGCAAAAAAATTTCAAAACATTATCATAAGACCAAACCAACAGTTTGATATGAACCTGCCTGGAATCTGTGTGAGTATAGAAATACCGTGTTAGTCTGTCACTGGTAAATGTAGCAGGTGGAACCAAAAGCACACAATTTAATTGTTTGAATCAGTTGAGCCACAACATTTCAATATAATGAATAATTAACATTTTTATTTGGTGGTACTCCATAAAAATAAAAATGATCAGTTGGTTGTCTACCTAGGCAGTCTATTTCTTATAGAATGGATGTTTATTTGTATTTTTTCCCCAGCTTCATTAGTGAAGGGGACAGGTGAAGAGGAGACAGGAAGTGGAGGACAGATGGAGGTTAGAGATTTATCAAAGAGCCACGGTCAAAATGCTGGAGGACTACAGGATAGAACAATAGGTTAATGTTCCTGTCTGCACACCATGTGGGCCCTCAGGTCACAGTTACTGTACATCTGCGTTTTATGTGTTTTGCTACTGCTACTTTCTGCCTGCTTAGTTCTGTTCCCAGCTTTCATTGTACATTTGACTATCTGTCTGTCTGTCTGTCCGTCCGGCCGTCCGTCCTTCATGAGTTGTATCTGATATCAGTAGCATCTTTCACACAGATTGTGTAAAAAGGTTCTATAAAATCCCTTCTCTACAATGCATTTTTTGTTAACGCTATAGCAACATTAAGTGAACAATTTAAGTTCAACAATAAAAAAGTGGTATATCTATCTAGCTTGCAATTACTACTGGCTGCATCCTCTTGCTTTGGGCCACATGTGTAGTATGTTGTCAGAAGGTTACGGCTCTGTCCTGCTTTTTCACCTTACATTCACACAGATGTGCATTTCAGCACAGTTCACTGCTGTAACACAGGCAGAACAAACACCCCCCCCCCCATTACACTTTCAGTATCCTCTGATCGCCACAAGGCTGAGGTTGAGAAGTTCCTTCCAGGAACAGTGATGCCAGAATGGAGAAGGACATATGATGACTTCATATTGACTCAAACCCATAACTGCTGTTGCCACCCGTATATGTTTGAGGCTGAACACCAACAGACTAATCAGAATAGGTACTCTATAAAAAAATAAATATGCATGTTTTTGA
The DNA here is from genome assembly GCF_040054535.1 of Antennarius striatus. Lineage (NCBI taxonomy): Eukaryota > Metazoa > Chordata > Actinopteri > Lophiiformes > Antennariidae > Antennarius > Antennarius striatus. The sequence goes on along the minus strand of NC_090784.1, from coordinate 7,247,379 downwards.
TTCAATTTTTCATCTGTAAGAAAATCTTTGTCTATGCACACATAAGTCTTTTGTTTGATAAAATAGTGCAAGAAAGGGTGGCCATCTCCACAAATACCTGTGTAATGTTGACTTGTTGAATCAGTGTCTTGAGATGCCACATCAGTCAGGGATGCATTTTCTCAATTGAATGCAAATACTAACATTTGTGTACAAAATTTGTGGGGAATAAACCATTTCTGGCAAAGACAAATGTAGTTCCAACTTTCATGACAAAATGTTTAGAATGGAAGTAGGTGACTTGGATGACGTGTCTCAGATCTTAATTTAAGCGATGTATAATGGGGACAAATATTTTTTCCATTTAATTTTAAAAATGTATTTATATACTTGATTAATCCCCGAAGGGAAATTAGTGGCACACTGTAGTTAGTCAAATCAATCACATGCACATTTTAGTGTGTACAGGTCCCTTAACAAACAAACACACACAGGGGGCCTATACGCATGCAGAGGGGTGTAGAGTGACGGGCAGCTCCTTTGTGGTGCGCCCAAATGAGCAACTTGTAAGAGGGGACAGTGCCTTGCTCAAGGGCACCTCGGCAGTGCTCTGGAGGTGAGCTGACACCTCCTCTTGTCAGCTCACCTCTGGGTGATTATTGTTTTGGGCGGGACCGGGAATCGAACCTCTGATCTCAGAACAGTGGACGACCCACTCTACCACTGAGCCACCCAAAATCATCGAGGTAGTCACAGGAGAAAAGTGATAGGGAACTGCTGTTGTTTCCTGTGTCGGGTCCTGATTATCCGGTATCGTGAAGCATTTACAAATCCCCTTTTGCATCTCCCAGCCTGCATCTGGATAATCTAGATGATTGATTGATCCCTGTAGTGAAATTATTAATCCACTCCAGCACACAATGTTAGTCAGCTCCTTCATGGTGCACTTCAATGAGCAGCTTATAAAGGGGACGGAGCCTTGCTCAAGGGCGACTCGGCAATGCTCGGGAGGTGAGCTGACGCCTCCAACTGACCTGCTTATTGAGATATCATGTAATGCAAAGCATTCATTGGTCCATTGGACATAAGAAGCTTAATGAAACCCTGTACTGTGTGACAGCAGAGTGGAATCCAAATCCGTATTCAACTTCCAAAAGCAGAGTTCACGAAATTAAGCAGTCAATCCAAACAGGCAGACAAATCCGATAAGGAACAGGTAAACGGGCAGAATCCAGTATACACTCATCAGGTGTAACTACATTGCCCCCACCGTTTCACATGGTATTGTTCTATTTTGCAGAACCCCAAAGTTGCAGCACTACTGCTGCACACAGCACTGGACACATGGTTATTTTCAATGTGTTGATATTGAGGCCACATAATCACACTGCATCAAAGTGGAGACTTCCTTCCCTGGGCCAACAGCAACCATCCATCAGATTTACTTCAGATCTGTTGTCATGGTGGCTGTATTACAGTAAGACAAACAGACACACAGAGATTCCTTGCGTTATATTATAAGTGCATGTTTTTTATTAAAGAAGGGATCATCTGGGTAACATTCTCATTATCTGTGTGATGAAACTTGATTCCAAATGTCATTTAGGACTTTAAAGCTCCTGCAGTGCATATGAGGCTTTGCTTGATCTCTTTACCAGCTACACTACCGTTGTACTGTTCATCTCAGGTTGATTGAATCAGTCCCACCTTTAGATAATTATTTTTACTTATTTATTTAGTTACTTTTTTCAGACATGTCATTACAGCAGACTTTACCACCTTCATCTCATTTCCAACATCAACAACATCCGAAAAAAAGTTGTAAGTGAACATAAGTTGTTGTTTAATGACCTTTAATAGCTCCGATATGACCGGAGCATGGCCACATTGACATTTTTCGAAGGAAAAAATATTTTTGTCAATGTTATAGATGGTCAAAACAAGTTGACCTTGCCAGTGTCACCCCTAGCCCTTTGTATTGAGTAATCTGTTCTATATTTACCTCGTTCACCGTGATATTTATGTTTTGTTTGCTGCTTCTTTTTCCAAATAACATTTGGTGTTACTCAGATTCAGCAATAGTTTATGTTGACCCATATTTGCAGCTTTGACAATTCTTCCCCAACCATCTGTACTAATTGATATCGATCATCTTCTCTGCATAAATAATTGTGTCGTGTGCAAAAAGTATCATTTTTAGGAGACTTGAAACCTTACATATCTCATTTATGTATCGTATAAACACTTTTGGACCCTAGACTGACCCTTGTCGTACCCTACACATCATGTCTAATCCCGTTGATATAATGGCACTACTTTGACAGTTTTGACTGGGAAGACCCCACTTTGAAATGCCAGATTACAAATGTGCGTCAGCGGTAATGGAATTTCATCCAGTATGTCCTTAATTAATTTCATATCAAAGTCATTTGCCTCAACAGATGTTTTTGTTACACATTTGTTAACCAGGTTTCTTATCTCTGTGTTCTTCACTGGTGCAAGAAACCAGTGAAGAACACAGAGATGGGATTTCTTTGTCCATTGTTATCAAACTGATCCCAGTGTAAGAGAGAGGCATGTTTTTTTTACCAGCTCAGGTCCTACACACACAAAGAATTCACTGAATTGGGTTGCTACTTCTTCCATGCCATCTAAGGATGGTTGGGTCTTGTTTTTATTAATAACCTTTTAAAATATACTTTATTAATCTCTGTAGGGAAATTATTAGCACACTCTAGTTTTAGTGTCATGCATATTCTGTATAGTGTCTAAAAAACAGGCTCGTAACACATACACACAAGGGGCTGTTGACATGCTGGGGCGGGGTGTAGAGTGGCTTCTTTCCTACAAGCTCTCATTATGGCATTAAATTTATTTCTATAAAATGCAGAGGCAGACAAATCCGATAAGGAACAGGTAAACAGGAATCCAGAAATCAGGCAGAATCAGTAAAGGATAGTCAAAATAGAAAAAGGAATTCAGGAAAGTAGGTTCAATGCTAACAATCTGGCAGAAAACTGAGGACTGAGCAGACTAAATGTAGAGTTGAGGCAAACTGGAAGATAGTTAGCAGGTGGCTGAGACAACACAGGTGAAGTGGATGAACTTGATCGTGGTGGAGAAGGCTCTGAAATGACAGTACATGTTAGTACAGTAAAACAATAAAATAGAATAAAAGAACAAACAACAGCAACATATGTAATGGTTAAGTTAAACTCCATATCCAAAAAAAAATGTAATACTTCGGCAGTGAAAAATTAAAATGAAAAACAAATATGTCGAAATTAGGGGAGGTTGTGATCATTTACAGTCAATAGAAAGCAGTAAAAGCAGTAAAAGCAGCAGGAATGATGTACTTATTGGTGCATGAGGATGGAGGAGAATTGGTGACATATTCATGTTGCTTCAGCATACACTCATCAGGTGTAACTGTATTGCCCCCACCATTTCACAAGTTATTGCTCTATTTCAGCAGAACCCCAAAGTTGCAGCCCCACTGCTGCACACAGCACTGGACACATGGTTATTTTCAATGTGTTGATATTGAGGCCACATAATCACACTGCATCGAAGTGGAGACTTAATTCCCTGGGCCAACAGCAACCATCCATCAGATTTACTTCAGGTCTGTTGTCATGGTGGCTGTATTACAGTAAGAGACGGACAGACACACAGAGATTCCATGTGTTATATTATAAGTGCATGTTTTTTATTAAAGAAGGGATCATCTGAGAGTCTGGTAACATTCTCATTATGTGTGTGATGAAAACGTCAGTTTTGACTTTAAAACTCCTGCAGTCCATGTGGGGTTGATCAAATCAGTCCCACCGTTAGATAATATTACAGGTGAAGAAAAATCAAGAAGTGAAAAAAATAACTGTACAGACCTCGCCAAGAATTTTGAATTCTATTTCATTCATCTTTTTTCATTCATTTTTAATGCCTACTTCTTCCGCTGTTGCTGGAGCATTCCCAGCCGACTGGGGCCATGAGGCAGGGTACATCCCGGGCACGACGCCAGTGCACCGTGGAGCCGCATGTAGACAAACACCCCCACACTCTGAACTACGGGCAACTTGAGACAGGGTAATGCGAATGTGCAAGTGCATGGCTGATTTGGATTTAATCAATAAAGTGCATTGACTGACATTACGTAAGAAATCCAGAATAATCCTGAACAATTGATGTATAATTCGCCTACTGCAGATATCATCCACTGTGTTGAACATTTCAAGCATGTTATGGAGCTCAGCTCAGTGACGCTCCAGCAGGTGTTTTCCCTTTACCAGATGATGGGAAAAACCTGTGGCCCAACACTGAACTAGATCTGGTCAGGTGCCAAAGTTCTGCTTGTGATTTGTTTGATTTACCCTTTAAAATGGACATTATGAATGATCCATGCAAAGTGTTTTCCCTACGACGGGAGGACTTCATCCTCCATATGATTTCACTGCTTTAATATAAGAGAGAGAAAACATTTGTTACTAGACGACGGACTCTGTTGCTGGTAAATAGTTTAGTTAACAAGCTATTCTGACTCTGTGAACCCTTAAACTGGCCACATGTTTCAGAGACAAAACTCTACATCCTTCCCCATCAAACTGAAGCAGTGTGATGTTCCATGTCCACAGGCCAGTCCTGTGTGTCAAACTGGAGCGCTCTCTAGACAAACCACACAGGACAAATTAGCCTTCATTTTTTTTGGCAGTCTTTCATCATCATCTGAAAGCTGCAACCTGCCACACATTTGGCTTATTGACACAATAGAGTATTGTTGTAGTGGAGCACTTGGGGGGTGTTGCAAAATCTGAATCCCACAAGAGAAAATTAGATTTGGAGAGAAAAAAGGGAGGGAATAGAGGACCAGAACCAGTCTCTCTGCTGGCCTGCTTTGATTTATGAAGATCTCCACTGTGACTGCTGTAGTTCTGTAAGTCTTTGGTTCTGTCCTTCATTGAACTGAGTGACTCAGACATATACAGCACAGACACACGCACGCACGCACGCACGCACGCACGCACGCACACACACAGATATTCCAGGATTGAAGGTCAGTTAAACACGACCACTTTTATTCACTCATGTTGAATCATTGATGTCTCACATGAGAAACATTTTAACTCTCTAATCATCAATCACATAGCCACATCTGTTTTTATGACCCTTTCTTGAAGTATAAAGCCAAATTGACCCATTCAATATTCCGGATGGGCAGTGTCAAGTCTGTGGTCTAGAGATCCCCACAATTACACTAACATTACATCATTCAGCTAACCTTCAACAACACAGATAATTCATTGACAGTTATAGTTTGCATCATTTGTTGCCTGTTTAGCGGCGTGGCTCTAGGGAGAGCAACATCAATCTGTTGATCAGTTGGCCTTGGATACATTACTAATGAAATACCTATTGATATTTTCTTGAGGATGAATCCTCCTGACAAAAATCAAATCCATAATCAAAAACAAGCTCGTCCCACGGCTCAGCCTTCATGAGCTGAAGAGGCTAAATAAAAAAGATTATAACGCAGAAGCAAAATTATTTCCCTCAAAACAGTTTCCCAGTGGAGTGAATTAAACTCAGGGGACTTCCACCACTGTGGGGTTCCCAAATCACACACAAGCCGTATTGTTAAAAAATCAAACAAGATGTTTCTCATCCTGAGACAATTCTTCCCTTTCAGAGCTCGACCACATCTCATCTGTGCTGTACAACGTATTTGACTTTTAATACAAAGTTTATATTCAATTTAGCAGATGTGTTTCATTAAAATAATCATTCAAGGCTGATTAACACAGAAAATTGTGTTATTCATGTCATGTTATTGTTGTGAGAGACCTACAACTGAAGTAACATAAAAGCTGCATTCAAAAGTTCATGCAACATTCATCATCCCCTGTGTGTGTCCGTGTGTGTATGTGTGTGTGTGTGTGCCCAAGGGTGTGTGTGTGCTGACTTTAAAATTATTCTCAGAGAGCTTAACATCCTGTTAAACAGAATATCTTGTGCTCTGTTAAATCAACAGTGGTTTACGTGTGGAATTGCACCACATGGCGCGAATTTGCGCATCGACGCTCGCGACTTAACAGCATCGTGGATTTTTGGTCAGCTGTCACGTGATACCGTATGCTCGTTCTATTGGCTGACGGCATGCGGAAGTGCGCTATGTTCAGTGAGTATCGGACTTTCGTAAGACACAAAAGTGCTTTAAACAGTCTATCAGAGTGTGGGAAAAGGTAATACAGATAGAAGGTATGGGGGGGTTCATAAATGTTTGAATTACAGTAAATAATAAGATAAATAGTTTGTCACTCTATCGCGGAATTCGTTAATCCCTGGAACACATTAACTGTGAGGAACGAGGGCAGACTGTACTTACAATAACTGTAAAATAATAAATATGGTACATACAGTAAGTAATTGGAAACATGAAGCTCTTAACATTTGGTCTTAGTTTCATTACAATTGTAATTGTTTATTTCCTCTTTAGGTCATTCTGTGATAGATGTACACACATCCATATCTCCATAAATACACACAGACGTGTTAATTTCACTCTACTCATGCTTAACTAGGCCTGTTTATTTTTTTTTAAATTCTGTGCCTATTTATGATTTTTTATTTATATATTCTTGATGGGCTATTTATTACTCTTTCTATTTGGTGTTGGTACTACTTTCTATGTGTTGGTGCTTTCTGTGTGCTTTTTCTGTGTTTTGTGTACTCACTCACTGTGCTGTGTGTGACGGAGATGTTGATTTCCCTGACGGAACCTCCTTAAGGGATCAATAAAGTTATACTCTACTCTATTCTACTCTACTCTAATTAAAGGCTGATAAATTGTAAAACTATCTGGTTTCCATCAACCAAATCCTCATTCTTTCCCCTCCTGCTCTGAACAAATTCAGACCACCTTCATAATCCTTTGGTCAGGTGTCTCCAGTCGGTCTCACACTGCACTGACGCGGACGCTCTCACACACGTGAAATCAGGAAACTGGGTGTGTCTTTGTGCGAGTGGTGGCCGACAGTGAATCATTGGGAAGTCTGTTGCTCACATCTTTTTCCAATTGTATTCATCATTAACAAAACAGCTTACAGCATGTCGTAAAGTTACACTGTTCCCTCCGTTGGTGACAAATGCCCCAAAACTTTACGGGGTCATTTCAGGTGTTGACATTTTGTTTCCATCTACACTCACACAACAAAGAATTGTCATGATTTAAATGAGGCTGATGCTCATGAGTGTAGTGGTGAGCCAAGTGCGTCAGTACTCCAATATATTAGCCTATGAAGTAATAAGGCATTTTGAAAGTTTGACAACAGCAAGAATGTTGGAGTGATATGATCGCCCAACTTGACAATCTCCAAGGAGATCAGTCAGTCATGCTGAGCAGCTGGAAGACCTCCAGCACAACGTTTGATTTGATGGGTTTATGTGTTTGAATTCAACTGTTAATCAGCATGTATACCAACCCCGTAAGACGTGCTGGACAGTCAGTCGTCAAACGCTTAACATCCAGAGTATCAAAACAACAACAAAAAAATTTCTTCTGAATTTTTGACACAAAATGGAATCATTTTGCATTATGAAGCATTTTTCTATTCGTTTTAGATGATGTGTGTTCCAGTGTTGACTGAAAAATAGTCATCAGCTGGGTTGTTCAGGGATACATTTTAATTGGAAAAAAAGGGTTATAATCCCAGTGAGTCAGCAGTAAATGAAACCTAACATTGCAAAGGCATTGTTGAGATTGATGAGTAATAGGGGACTCCAAGCTGTTTAATGATATTGTACAACACAGTAAAAGTTTCCACTCTTGGGTTCTGTAATATATTTTGGTGTATGCTTTTGTTTTCCTTGGCTACACAGACATATACAGACTACACAGAGTTCTTTCAGCACTATAATGGAGCCGTAATAGAATTTCAGAGTAAGAACTCTGACACCCAAAAATTCATGCATTTATGACAAAGCCTGATATCACACTTCCACAGGATGTGACCGGTAGTTCAGATAACCGGCTAAAAACGAGAAGATTACAGTCGTATTGACTTCAAGAAAATGAATAAATAAATGAATGACTATTGTTGTTCAGACAGCACGGCTCAACATGTGTGTAAAATGTAAATGTAAAGAAACAACGTTGTGCTGACCTTCATTTTGACACTTTTGTTCTATGTAATAAGGGCCACACACACACACACACACACACACACACACACACACACACACACACACACACACACACACACACACACACACACACACACACACACACACACACACACACACACACACACACACACACACACACACACACACACACACAATCTCTTGAAAAGACATATGCTTAAAATTACACCAATATTTTTAGTGCTTTAGTTTTTTATACTGACGTACTTCGTCTCCACTGAGGCACAGTGAAAGCGATACCTTACAGTTGAGCAACTAATTTAGAAAAAAAAATTACTCATATGAAACAAAAACCCTGAATGCCAGTAGATCAGGACTGATTAGGACTAATAATATGCTGACCTTGTTTCTCTCAGAGTTTTCCCAGACTAAAAAAAACATTTATATTATAAAATTCTAAATCACTTAATCACTTCCAGCCACTGTGCTTTTCATGTCCTCAGGGGTTTGATCTTTCATTCATTTTTGAACTCTTCTCTTCTGCACCCTTAGCTCTCTATCCTGCTCTCTTTACCTGAGACACTAATATGATAATTGTCTGTGTGCCCGTTGACTTTATAGTAGCAAACAGTAAGACTGATGGTGTCCTACTAGTCACTGCAGCTACCACCAGCAGACCACAAATGTCAAGTACCAGATGCAGAGGTTTAAGGGTTAGAGGAAAAACTGGAAAGCAGAAACACACTGACTTTGGACTTTGGGGTGCACATTGCTTCAAGTCTGAAAGCCCCCCAATGTTCAATCAATCATCTTGTTTGCATTGCATTTCAGGACATCTAATCCTCCTAGGGTCCTCATGATTGTCTTTCTCCACATCCCATTCTGTCTCATGTTATGGCTCAGCCTAGAAAATATTGGTAACTTGGTTCCTTGCTTTATCAGATTTTTTTTAAATCACAGTTGTAAAATACAACTCCTCTGGTGTAGGCAATGGTTACCTGCATCATCGATCTAACTGGCAGACAAAACTTTGAAATAGTCATCTACTGAGTATTTTTTTTAATACTCAGTAGATGTCAGTATTTCTAACATTCCTCCTTCTCAATAATGTCTGTACATTCCTTCTGTATGATGTCTAACATCAGGGATCTGAAATGTTTGGTCATGGTTATGACATAATTATGGGAATAAAAAGTCAAGCAATATGTTTCTGTGATCATACTAGAATCGAGGTTGACATTTCGATGCTCTCCATATTTATCTACCAAATCAACCAGATCTGGATCAGAGAGATCTTAGGCAGAGCTAATCTGTAGTCAGGAACATATGGCCTGTCTGGAGTGAACAGTCACCTCCCCAGCTTTTCCAGGATTGGTACTCTCATGTAGACCTCACTACAAGGCAGCAGTGAACCGTTTCACTAGTTAGAGAAACCAAAAGATTCTATGATCCATGACTGGGCTCCGACCCCAATGCCATCAGTACATATGGCCTGCTTTGGATATAATCGACATGCCATAGTTCATGTTTATCATCAATGCATAAAACATTTTTTGTGTCCCCTTCTCCCTTTCTAACCCCCCACCACTCACACACACTTGCAACACACCCTTTCTCTTTGTTGTCACTGAGTTGCAGTCACTCCTAAGACGACAGGAAGTTTGGATATAAACCAAAGTGGGACTATGGGCCACGTCTTAGAATGAGGTCAGCCTGTGGTTTCACTCACTTTGACTGCGATAAGGTGCACTGAAAGTAAACATTGTGTTTGATGATCAAAGCTCAAATCTCCTCATGTTGTGCTGTTAAACGTAAAAGCAAGAACACAGATGACAGCTTTGTGAATGTGTACACAATGTGTAGCTGTACAGCAGTTTCTAAATTCATGTCATCTGCATTTACGTTGGGGAAAAAAGACAAAATTATTTGAATGAATGATTTGGTGTCTAATGTCATCATACATCTTTGACATAGATGCTTAAAAAAACAAATACCATATTGTCAGTGACTCTATGTCTCTAGGCCAATTGAAAAAGAGATTTTCTGCAACAATAATAAAAGTAATGGAGTTAATGGAGTGACACTATAAAAACAGAAACAAAGAGGCTCTGTGAATTTCCTCAATTTATATCACTGAATAAATTCAATTAGGCCTTCCACAGAGCCGTCTGTGAAGGTGACATATGGATACAATTATACCAGCTTTCTTGCTGGTGTGCAGCAGATGATAAGAAATTTTCATGTTTAGTTGTTTGCACTACTATATAATAACATAAATCAGATTTTGACTTCTTTCTGCCAACAGGTGCTTGTGATTTATTTTATGTATAAAGTTTTATGACAATTAACAATCAATATTCATTTAAAAGAACTAAACTGTCAAAAGGAACAAAATTAAAAGTTTATTCGTCGCAGATACAAGTGCCTCTGGGAGATGCTGTATTCCTGTTTGGGATAAAGTTCTGGTCTCAGTGGTAAATGGGTCAAAGTGAAACTTGAATGTTGAGTGAAGGACTTGCTACCATGGGAATATTGCATCATACCATGGCCAATTTGGTGCATGAAAAATGTCTGTTAAAATGGTTTTCCATACAAACACATGCACAGGTGTAAAATATATACTGTCATCATTGTTTGTATGGTTGGTCATGAACTCTATACTGAAGCCTTTACAACTTTTGTTGTCTTAGAATTCAAGGTAAACAAAGAACACCAAAGGCAACAGATTTATTTGGACATGACAACATGAACCAGTTGGTCAACATCAGAACATGAGAAACGGGACAACTGTTAGCATTTAAAGGCACCATTTACAGCTCGTGTGTGTGTTTGGCCCAAATGTTTCTTGCTCAACTTAGCTGTACAGTAAAGCCGCTGCACTAGATCTGCTATGATAAATTGCATGCTGCTGAACCCAACAGGGAGGAATCCAACTGGGTTCTGCTCCACGGGGCCCCTGTGGATCAAAGTTTGACCACCAGGCACTCGCCTCCCAGCTCCCCTTCCGGGCCGGGAGCAGGGGGAGGTCAGGGAGAACCTAAATGGGTTTACGCTGTAAATAGTCCCTCATTCATCTTCTGTACTCACTGGCAATTCAGGCTTCACAGGTGTCAAACTTTGGATCATGTGCCTAATATAAATGGCATACTTTAACCTCACAGACGTTCTTTACTTTGATATGGGTTCCCACTTTTTAAAATTCTTTCTGATGTTTTCTACTGTATATCCTGAAATTTCATAACATCATTTGAACTGGAGTGTGAACAAATCCACAGCTCATTCACAATTTTGCCTTCAAACCAATGACTTTCATCTTCAGTGTGTGGCCTGCCGTCCTTTGACAGTGATTAGAGCCGACTGTTTGACCCAGTCATGTCTTCCCACACTTCAGACTAAACACGCTTAATGAGTCTCTCATGACTCATCCCGTAGACTTCTCCATAGCTGCCGTCTAACAAGAACATCAGGCCCACCCTTTGACCTTTAAAATAAATTAGCCTAACTATTCTTGGTGGAGAAGCTACAAAACTTGCTAAAACAGATTAAAAAAACTCCTGTCATTCATAAATTAATATGAAACCATCGTCCTGCTCACTGGATCCAACTCATTATTTTGAGAAACATTAAATTCAATCTCACCATTTGTCTTCAACATGATCAATTCCTCCTTTGTATCTGAACTGGAATATTCTTCTTTTCCTGTAGTATATATGACCATTAAGGCCTCGTGGCATGGAAACTTTTATACCTCTTTCTTATCGTTAGTGATTTTGATTTTTCCACTCTTAACAAATCCCTTGAGTGATCAGAATTCTTAGTAATAATTCTTTTCCTCTTTCTCTGTATTATGACTCATTTCTAATTTTCCCAATGAACCAGATTTCTTAACCATACAACCTTATGATCAACTTGCTTAACTGATGACCAATGATCTACTACTACTCATTATATCTGTTGCTGCTATGATTATTAAAATGTTCACAAAGCCATTGAGTAAAAGCTATGTGAACATATATCAAAACACGTTTTATTTGTCCATTTCATCCTTTCTATGATGTTATTCTTTCATAAAACATAACTGAAATGAACTTTGCATGTAATTGTGATAACCTTGTCTGCGTTCATTCATTCATTCATTAGGTCTTCAGCTGCTTATCCAAATTTAGGTCACGGGTTAAGCTGGATTCTATCCCAACTGACATTGGGCGAGAGGTAGGGTACACTCTTTACATGGGTTTACTGCATGGCCACACATATTGAGGAACACAGACACTCACACCTACACACAATTTATAATGACAAATCTACTTAAGTAGCATGTGTTTTGTGGTGGGAACCCATTGTGAGGCAGCGGTGTTACTCACTCTGCCACTGTGCCATCCTGTCTGCACCTGTTTGACACTTTAATCAATTAATTTTTTCAGAATTGTGTTGCCTTGAATCCTTCCATCTTGTTTTGTTTTGTGGTAGTAGTAGAATTCTTGCTGCATTGTAGTAGCAGTGATACGTGTTGTGCTCGACAGATATACAGTACAGGGTCTTCTCTGAGATTATCCCACCCAATACATGTACTTCAGAAAGTCAGAAAACGCCGGGAAGAGTCAGAGGTGGACAGACAGTCTGCCAGGCAGCCAGCCATGCAATCATCCATCCAGACAGACAACATGCCCGAATACTGTTCAGCCTTTGGGTGAAAGAGGTCAGCGGCCTACTACTGTTAGTATGTGCTGCTGAGAGAAACAATTACTGAGCAGGAGCATCAGGATGACTGCAGTACTGATTGAGCAACAAATGCTGCAGTGTTGTGACAGGGGTCCGTGTTGTTCTTCACCTTGACCAAAAATATTTTCTTAACATTCTGTGAACTCAAAATTCTCTGCCTAAAAACTCTCGTTTCAGAGACTTGAAGTATTTCACAAGTGTTAACCTCTTTCTACCTCAGTGTCAATAAAAAATGCGGTTGTTACTTCTCTTTAGCTAAATCTGCGTGACCTGGGCATGCTTTTATTTCTAACTGGCTGTGAAAGTAAAGAAGTTAAATAAACAACGGACTTTTAAAAAGCTTTTGTTGTAGCAGCAGCAGGAGCAATGGCTAACACTTTGTTCTGCAGATGTTGATTGCTTTTGGCTCACACACACATGCTTGGTGGAGGAGGACCCGTCATACTTGAGGAGCAGGTGTCCTTCCATTGGTTTATAGCTGTAGAACTCTTGGCTCATGACTAAAATGTTGACAGTATGGGTCGAGTCAAAGGAAACACCTGCCTGATGTCCACAGGGGCCACAGGCAGCCTTTGAAGCAGTGGAAAATCACACACAGCCACAGGCTAAAACATATACAAAACCTAACTCCATGCTAATCCTAACACTAACTCCAGATCAGTTTGTATCACTGTGTAGACAGACAGGACACACTTACAGGTAGTATCAGGAACGTCCTGCTGAGAACTGCTGGACCTCACAAAGAGCTAAAGCTGATAAAGAAGCATAAGCACACATACCTGTTTGTTTTTTTTTCGAGATAACAGAAGAAGAAATTAGAAATATTAACATGATAAAAAAAGAAAGGCACTCACATTTTGAGAAAATATAGTTTTACTTATCTGCCTTACAACCTATTATAAATGTCTGTTGTCACCAAATTTAGCATAGGTTACCATAAGACTCGAAATCGATTGAAATTAGAACATTTGTGTAGTGGACACAAATGCTCCATCTCCTAGGTAAAAACTCTGAAAGTAGACAATCTGGCATGTGGCAAAGTTTAAAATGTGAAAAATAAGCTGAATATGTTAAAACTCATTGTCCAGGATGTATTTGTTGTGGGCATAAAAACTAATCTGACAACTTCCAAGACTGGAAAGAAAATCCCGCCTCACAGCCCCTGTTATCTCACAGTCAACATGTAGTGTGACTTTAATAAGTACGCTCTTCTGAATCCTGAAAATTTCTTAAAAAATGATACCACTTCCAAAGATGTTTAAACTGTCTTAACAGAAAGGAAAACAAAGATGGTTTTTGCTATATGTATATTTGTGGAGAACAGATACTGATAATCTTATTGCTTTGTGCCATAAGATAATTTGTGATGAAGTGTTCCTCGTTTCAATGACTGCATTCAAACACCTTCGTATCTCATTAGGTCTCTCCTTATCACTCCTCTCCTCCTCTCTTATCCCCTCCTCTGGGTCAGGGCCCCAAATTATGCAGTGCAGTAAACACCATCTTCAATTTGTCTTCAGAACTACCAAAACATACTTCAGTGCTCCGGTGATAAATTAGAAGACCTCAGTAAACACTTCTCTTCCATTTGTTGAAGAGGAAAAACAGACCTCTTCCTCATTTATAAATCTGAAGAAGAGCTAATAAATATTTTTGATTTTCCTCTTTGACCTCATAAGCAAATGTCCCTCCCATGAACAGATACCACACACAATACTTCTCTTTGTGAGACACATAATGGCCTCTTTGAGTTTATCCACTAATCATTCATCATGTCAGATGCTGGTGCTGACCAACAGACATTTTCAGTGTAAATATGTAGAGCTGTGATTATCAACTTATTACAATCGCTGGTTGAAGGTTTGCACAGCCTGAATTTATTAGTAATCTCAAGACAGCAATTTGCAGCACCATTTTGGTTTCTGAAACTATTATTCTGTGGAAACACAATTAGAAATAGTTAATCTGCCATTAGCAGTTAATATCTGGGCTGAAAGGTGTCTTCTAATTCAACTGCATGAGTAGATCAGAGGTGATGGACGACACTTTCATGCACAAACCAACAAAGAATTATCACACTACGGTAAAGCTCTTTTCCTCTGTACCGCATTTTTATAGGTTTCAGCTCATTTTTTGTCATTCTCAACCACAAATGTACTGTTTTGATTCCCTCTCACTGCTCTCATCAAGCCTGTTTCCTGCTGAAGCAAACAGCTGGTTTCATTCAAAAACACTGTAAAAACCAAATGTACTCTACCTGCCAAGCACCAAACGGCAAACAGACAAAGTAAGAAAATAGCTTGTCAACATAGCAGCTAACAAGCCTGTTATTTTCCACAGGGGTTAGTGGAAAATAAAAAGGAGCTAGGGAAGAGTCAAAATTAGACTTCAAATGGTCACGTTGCCAGGACATCTATGTAAATGTCAAAGACAAATAATAATAACTACTGTATTAGTTATTGATTTTACATTTCAGAACTAAATGGCTGAAAATAATTGAAACTCAGCTATTAGACATATTCCCCATTACAGACTGATTCATTAAACTCTTGTTTATGAAAATTTAAGAACAAATAAACCACAATGTAGGTCCACAATAAACTAATACACAAGACAAACAATAAAAAATACCTGTAACCAACCTGATTTACGAAGACAGTTGGGGCTACCTAGAGTAAGGAATTCTCATAAAACTCATACTTTCAAATCAAACCAGGCATTATTTCTTTATCTTTTTTCCAGGCTCGCCTCAACCTCATCCTTTGACATTTAGTGGTATCCAAGTATTCCAAGATGGAATCCCAGATCCAGTAAACTAAGGAGAGTTCATCCCTTAAGGCTGTGAGAAAGCTTCAAAGGGGACGATGAAAGTATTCAACCGCTGATTTAGAGCGGGGTCTTTATCAGTCATACAGAAGACACATTTCCATAAACGCTAAAAAAATAAATAGCACATTGACATTTAATACAATGGTTAGACAGTTCTGGGTTCACAAGTAAGTTAAAACCTGTGTATGGTCTTTGCTTTCCCAGGCTAAGTTAGGTGTTTGGATACTGGAGGGATGACTGCAGAGGCCATTTCAGGTCTGTGGTTGTACAGCATCCAGATCAGATCCTCTAAATGAATCAGAGATGTTTGTTTTCATGCTGCAGTGTATCATATTAAGCTGTTTGGTAATTTATGCTGTATTATTTAAAGCTGTCTTCTGCAACCTCTTCTCTCACACCAACTACCTTCATGTCCTCTTTATGTTAATTAAATTCTGAACATATACAATTTATGGAAATCATGCACTAAAACCATCGAGTTTAATGTCTCTGATACTCTTGGGCACAAATCAATCAGTTAATGTGGTGAAACATTTTTTTAACGTAACGTGAGTCAGAAGAAGGTTTTATCTCCAAAGGCTGTGCTGAAATTCAAAACTCTAATTGCTAAATTTAAAGAAAAACAGACAATGACAATATCTTGCTGTGCTGACATGTGGGACAGCACTATGTACTAATACCATCATTAAAAATGCTGAACCAACTTCATCCCTGATGTAAACACCTCAACTGCTGGCCCAGACTTCTGTATATATAGTTAGTTTGAAAATACTTACATCAGTTATACATAGAGAGAAAAGTCAGTACAACACTGGAAGCATGAGATCCAGACCAAAATGTCGGAAAGGCTTCTCTACATAGGACAAGCCATAACATGTAGGACCAAAGCACACATGAAAAACATTAAATGCATATTGAGGTGACACGGCCAAACCCAAAGTTAAACGCTGACATTTATGCTTATTGGTGCTGTGCATTCACCTTGTGTTGTGAGAAGGTTCAACAGGTGACCACATTCTTATGCACAGCAAGACATATAAAAATTCTGTATTCATTGAAGGCCTGGAGGGAACGATTCCCCTTCAGAGGGGGAATGTTGAAACATTTTTAGGTTGTTTGAATAAATGTCACGTTTAATCCCAATGCAAAAGAATCCTGTAAAATACATGAATTTAATTCTTGAATTATTCACATCAGAAATGTAATTAAAGCTAACTGAAGCTAAATTAAGTTTAAAATAGACTGATGGTTACTGCCCTCGCTTCCTTCAGGTAGCCCAGTGATGTGTTTGTCAGACTATAAGTAGTGTGATTACACCTGCTGTTGGTGAAGAACTACATCAGCCATGCTGGTTTAACTGTTTTTGTGACTACACAGTGATCACAGTGATCCTCCATTTGTTGTCCTGTTTGTGACATAAACACAAAAGAGGAATGAGCCCAATCAACAAACTATAGTCCCTCTTTGTTGGATCTTATGTGACCCGAAATATTCTTGATTTTTGAACCACAACTTCCTTGCTTTTAATATGATTTGTCCCAAATGAACATCAGGTTTACAGAAATTATGGAAACTAATTTTTACAATTTGGTTTAATTTCAAAAAAGCAAACGCAATCTTTGGAATGTGAAGAATATGAAAAAAGAGAACCCTGACAATTGTCATGAGAAGTGATCTTGAGTTTAATTAACTCACATGGACTCTGGAACACATACTGAGGTTAGGTTTAATCCTTATTTGCTTAAGCAAACCAACATCCCTTTGAGGTAGGCCAACATTTTTACATGTTTATTCACCACTCACACATTGGAACATAGATAAAAATGCTCTGTAGTCCCTCATAAAATTACTCTAGTAATAGCAGTTATTTTGTTTTGTTTGTGGCCATTCTAGCAGGTGTTGTGTGTTCAGTCACATCTACACCCTTTATTTTAAAAATGAAGGAGCAAACACTAACAAATTAAAGACATTATTACTGTGTTGCTTGAGATGGGACGTCTGGATCACCCTGTCTTGCTTGCTGCCAGCAGGACCTGACCTCAGATAAACAGATGCAAATGGGTGGAATGATTGGAAGGATGACATATTCTTCATCCTTTTCAACACAAAATCAACAAAAAAGTAGTAAAAAACCCAAAATATTCAATCATAGTTCAATAATGCCATCCCCATGTTTCAAACAATTTGGAGCAAGAAAGTGTGGAAGGCTCAGAATTACACAGATGCCAAGACATTCTTAATAAATTGTCAAATTTAGTTGTAATTGAAATTTTAAATGTTCTTTTCCCTTCAGTCAGCTGCATTCCTCTTAAAAGTCTTCTTCTAATCATTTGGCTACTGTTGGCCTTAAATGCTTTTCAGTATTCTAGTTGGTTGCCATCCCTTGATTCAGTCATTAAAGGTAAGCAGGGAAACCATGTGTAGACTCTTTGTAAAAGATCAAAGTTTTCCATGAGCTCACCAGCCTTTTCAGGATATGTTTTAAGCTTACATGTAGGACCTCATGTCAACTCTCTCCTCACACTACATATCTTTAGTTTCCACTGTCCTCCTTGCATCCATTATGCTGTCATTTCAAAGTTTGGATAAGGAAAATACAACTTAAAAGTAAACCGTCATCAAACAGTTATTGTAATTTATTTTGTGTCCAGTTGTCATTGAGCAAAACCAAAACTGAGAGCTGGTCCTTGAAGAAACTTCAGCAGCTCATTGTTGCCTCTGTGCATTAAAATAGGCTAATAATATAAACTGTTCCATGAATGCAGTAAAATCTTTATTTAAGCCCAATGGATAGACAGATTTGGACCCTTTATATTTAACACGGCTGTGTTAAAGGCATTTTATTGGGTTGGCCATAGAGGAGATTTGGGGTGTGTTGTGTTTGTACGCTTTAAATTACATCATTTCCACTGGCTTAAGAGAGGGTGCATGTGCTATCTCACAGTACTCTCCAGAGGGCTAAAAGTCCACATGCATGCTTGAAGATATGCATAAGCACACTTGTGCTAGTGTGTGAGTGTATATGAATTTGTGTCTGAGAACGACTATGTTGTTGAACCTGGAAAACCTCAGACAAGGGGGTCCAGAGAAGAACTCCTGGGAAAACATGGGTGGGTACTAGAGATTACATGTTTTCTCACCCTCTTGCTTCTCCTCTTGGCCGTCCAGCTGAATCTGTGAGAAGTCACTAAATGTCATGACTGAGGAGCCGACATCGAAAGAAAATCCTGAGTATACTTAACCATTGATTGTCACAAACTCTGCAACACGGTCATGAACTCGCAGCCATCCTGATGGACTGATAAAACTTCCCCACTAAATCTTCCTCTCTACCCACTTTTGAGTACATCATGGGAACCTCAGGTATTACAGCAGTTTCCCAAGATACAAATATCCGATCTACGAACAGTTGGATGTTCGTATTTCGGGGAACAGCCAAATGCAGTTCCTCTTCTGCCGCAACTTCCGCCAAACAGTACCACTCCATACACCCACCTCCAACACTCATCTCCCTCGTCTTGATCAGTTCGTTCTTGCAATTATATATTGAAATTTAATATACAGAGTGTCAAACTTATGAGAACAACAGGTTCCAAGAGGCTGTTTTTAAGCTGAATTGTTCATAAGTTGTTATATATTATATTATTATCTTGGAACCTATTGTGTTGGTAAGTCGGGTACTGTCTGTACTGTCTCTCCACAGCACTATTTTGACGCCAACTCTTAATATAAGCAAAATCCTCATTTTGATTGTACACTCACACTTTCTTAGCCTTTTATGCTGATGACACCCAGCTCTTCCATCGCTACCCAAAGGTAACACAAACAAAACCACAAATTGACAAATCTCAGTTTCAACAATTTTTCCGGCCATGATAGCAAACATGCTAATGTTTCAGCCATATGGCTTCCATCAGTGCATGAAAGGAAATGAAGGTCATGAAAGTTATATACAGGAAGTGGCACATGATTGGCTTAAAGGGTCACATGAGTTTACCTCCAGAGGTTCCATGTGTCTCTCTCTTGTTATTATGAGAATGACTGAAAGCAGGTAAAGCAACACAGTTTTTAGAGTCCAAGTTACAATGTGTGTTTCAATATTTTGAAAAATGTTCACAGGAAACATTTGGAAACTAAAGCGATCATTCAATCCAACAGGTGTCACTGTATGAAATTCAGTAGATCTCAGGTTGAGAGCAGCTGCTCCCTCTGGACGGATGAGTTACATGTTCAGTTCCAACACAGTGCATGTTTGACTGCAAAACAGAACTTAGCCATAGCATATTCCATGTTACCCTGTGCAAATTGATGTGTGACCTCAGATATGGTGTGTGTGGGTTGCCCAACATCTGATAGCCAAGACTATCCTTGCCATAAGATGGCCCCAGTGTTTCATTGCAGATCTCAAAACATCACCCCCGCTATTCTTCTCTCTTTCTCAGTGTTCCCATATCCCAATATAAATTCCTATCTTTGTGTGTTTTGTTTGGGCTGCAGAATCCCTTTTTGTCCTTAAAAGCAGTTGGAATTCCTGTGTTGCTTGAGATAACCTACTAATTTTATATACAATCTGTCTCTCTGTTGTGCCACTCTGCGTGACTTCTCTTTGATACACCATGGTTTTGTTGAATCTCCTTGCAACCTTACAGATAAATGTCAGCTGTAAGGTCCAAATGCGATTAAAATATTATACTGGTGTTGACAGGAAAAGAATGAATAACCTGCTGATTTGTTACTACTTGAAGATGAGTCGCAGAAAAAAAACAACATTTAGTAATGTACCGACTATTGATATTGTACTGATGATGTTGTGGTTCATTTTTTGGCCTTACATAATAAAAGGTAAAAGAAATATTGGACTAACCATACCAACAAAGTAATGGTCTGCAGGCTTCAGCTTCGAATTTTAGACCAAATGAACCCATCACTGTTGAGAGAAACACTCTTAAACTGCTTTTGTGAATCATGGACCTCACAGTGTTAGCCTCAAGCACTAGTACTTCCAAAAACATCCAGACACGCATGTTTGCTGACACTCGAGGCATGAACCATTCGCCGTCACCTTCAGAAAAACAGTGAGCTGAGTGCTGCTGTGCGATGTCATAATCAGTGGGAAGAATCTGACACAAGGTCATGTAAACGACAGAAAACACCAGCAGATCACCAGCAGCGTATGAATGTTCAACATAGCCAAAAAAAGTCCCAGTATAATGAATAAAATAATGCTTTGCATAAATACAACATTTAGCATCAGCTCATTGGTTGCAGGACTGCAATCACTGAAACTGAGAAAGGTTTTTGCCATGCACAGTAGTTGACATCAACATGTTGTAACACTGGAAATAACATTAGGTTATTAACAGGTTTGAAATGTTATCACAAGGAGATGTGTCATGAAAAGTAGTCAAAATGCAGCTCCTAGGGATGTTTTCTTATCTCCAGGGAAGGATGAGTGACTCTGGAATATGAGACCACCTTTGACCTCTCAACCCTGCCACACCTGAGACTCCACGCATCAGGATCACACAGGCAGCACAAACACATCCAAGCCAGGACTCATCAACACACAGGGGTTCTCACGCTCACCATAGTAAATCACAATTCATACACCTATAGCCTTCATACCCTTGACATGTGTTGCGTTAGCCAGACGTCAGCCGTGGTCTGGTGGCGTCAGGGGGCGGAGAATGGGTGAGCTCATCTGGGAAAATCATACAGACACCGCCTGACGTAATCGACAAAGACGTGCAGGTTTCTGCCTCTGCAAAAGTCCATTTTGTAGCGTATGATTGAAGATTAACATAATTACTTTTCAACTCTCTTTGCTCACTAAACAGCAATAGAGTAAAATCAAACATCTCTTTCATAATGATGCAGCATTAAGCAACACTTGTAGCTCAGGGACTTGTACAGGTCCTCCTTCTCAGAAGTGATGCACTGTGCAGTTGTCCTGGGACTTTGAGAAATGTTACCACAGCAACTGTGTATTTGTTATGGCTGTGCTGAGTCCAAACCATTTGGAAAGTACTAAAGACTGAATGAAGAGAGACATGGGGAGAACGTTAAGAGATAAAGAAACGGTTACATGGAAAAGAGTGGCAGGGTGAGGGTCGCTCCCATGTTTCAGACACAAGATGAAGTTTAGCAGATGTTTTTTGCTCTGACAAGCTGATACCTCCACATGACCTCATTCCAAATTATAAGCAGGTGAACTTTTAATTTGAGATTTTCCCAAACTGTCATCAGCTCTGCCTCATCACCGATGGGAGCATTGTCAGTATTACACAGCAGACCTGTAAACTCACACGACTGTAAACTCACAAAGTTGACTAAATGAAAACAGGATCTTGACTTAATAGTAATTTCAGGCAGTCTGTAAGCCCACAAATAGAAACATGTGGCCTTTAAGCCATAAAGAATGAATTATTCTGTGAATTAGTTAAAAACTGATGATTTCGCACTATGCTCAGATCATAGCTCTTTGCTGTCAAGCCTTGTACATTTCCTTTCTTAGTTTCAGAACATCAAACAGGGAAATTTGGGGGATTTTGGGGGAACGATTACATATTTAACAGGTTGTAACCATGGAAATATGATCTCTTCCCATGGGTTTAGTCTCACAGACATGCATGACTTTGATCTTTTGTCTAACATTTAGGGCGGCAGTCGCTCAGTGGTAAAGCGGGTGGTAGAGCGGGTCGTTCTTTGATTCAAGATCGGCGGTTCGATTCCTGCTCCCGCCCAAAAAAATACCCTGAGGTGAGCTGACAGTGGGAGGTGTCAGCTCACCTCCGGAGCACTGTCGAGGCACCCTTGAGCAAGACGCCGTCCCCTTTACAAATTGTTCATTTGAGGCACACCAAGAAGGAGCTGCCTGCCACTCTACCTCCCTTGCATGCCTACAGGCCCCCCTGTGTGTGGTTGTGTGTATTACAGGGGCCTTTACACACTAGTATGCATGTGTGTGATTGATTGACTAACAAAAACTAGAGTGTGTGTGTTCTTAATTTCCCTTTGAGGATTATAATAGTGTATAAAATTAAATTAAATTTATGAGCATCGCTAGCATTCTCTATGGAGCAACATTACTACTTAATCTGTCCAGTTTAAACCTGCATTTGGTTGCTGTTTGGCTCAATTGCATGGTTTCAACCAGAAAATTGGTTCTAATCAAATTAATAGACTATCACGTTGCTCAGGAAATGGAATACAGATATATTGTTCAGTTTACAACACTGCAAATCATTTTACCAAGAAGTGAGTGGAGTTTGGATTTTTAGAGATTAAGTCATGACACAAAAGCTACTTGATGGATTGCCATGAAACTGGGTCAAAGAATAGGCAGGAACCATTGAATTTCAGTGCGGGAAAAGGAGGTGAAAAACGAAAAATGCTCACTCTCAAGGGTCCTCTCAAAAAATGTAAAGGAGGAAAATGAAAAAGCATAAGCAGAAAGATACAGGCAAATAGCAAATAGTTAGCAAATCTGGAGGGGTTTTTAAGTTCAGATTCAGATAATGTTGATGGTGGTGTAATGGGCAGCACTGCTGCCTCACTGGTTTTGGTTTCGGATCTGCCTGAGGACTGGGGACTTTCCTGTGCAGGGTTTGGATATTCTCTCCGTGGGCTCCCCCTGGGTTCTCTGGCTGCCTCCCACAACTAGAAACATGCAATAGAGGTTAATTATGACTCTAAAATGCCCATAGATGTAAATGGCTTGTTGGCCTTGTTCGGGGTGTACCGTGCCTCTTGCCTATTGGGATAGGCTTCAGCACCCCAAGATCCTGCACAGTACAAGCACTGACAGAATATACTGTAGATGAATGGAAGAGTGGCAGCGGGCATTGCTGATCCCAGATTATGGAGTCATCCTCCTAATATTTACTAAATAGTTCTTAATATTAAAGGTGCAGTCTATAATTCTGTGCTGAAGGATTGTGTGCTTTGTGCAAAGAGTGGATTTGTGTACCAGTTTCAACATCTCTAACATCTCAGAAGCCCACCTTTTATTTCCAAGCCTTCATTTGTCCAATGAGTTTTTATGGAGATTGTCCCTAAACACACTGACTTTGTGTTCAAGAGAAAATTAAACTTTTACAGTTGTAATGAGTTTGGGTTTTGTCATCACAGTATGGCAACACCTACAAGCATGTATTTGTTGCAAAGTTTTGTACACACTGTTTCATGACTCAACACCACATTCAGTCTGTGTGCGTGCGTGTGTGTGTATGTGTGCGTGTGTGTGTGTGTGTGAGAGAGAGAGAGAGAGAGAGAGAGAGAGAGAGAGAGAGAGAGAGAGAGAGAGAGAAAGAGAGAGAGAGAGATCAACACATAAGAAAGGGTGGGAATGTTATTGATCATTGTCATGGCAATAAATGAAGATGCGTGTGTGTGTGTGTGCGTATGTGTGTGTGTGTTTGGGTGTCTGTACACTTTTATGGCTAGTAGACTCACTGTTCTGTACGCACTTAAAGTTTCATGTTTATGTGTGTGCACAGCATGTGACCAAAGAAATCCAACGGAGGTCCAGATGTGAGATTCGGTGACACCCACCATAAATCAAAAAGCAAGTAATGAACAAATAGAAGAAACAGAGTCGAATAAACAGAATCACAGGGAGGAAACAACGGAGAGAAAACAAACAGTCGAGAATAAAATGCTTGAAGTGTATGTTGATGTAGACCATAAACCCTTCAGCTGTGTTACAACTAAAATGTATGGTTGCAAAACGTATGCATCACAAATACATAATATTACACCCAGATTACATGGATACCAGCTGGTTGTTCCTATCTCACCTACCTGAGATAGTAGCCAAGCTGTGTGAGACTATCTCAAGTAAGAAAGTGACCGTCTTTGTAAATACTGATCTAGTTTTATAATGGATTTATTGACTGGTAACACAGAGACTGGGAACACATGGACGAATCACCAGTTCAGTTGCAGGGCCACACATAGACAAACACCCACTCACTCTCACACTCACATTCACCTGTTGCTTGTGTTTGGTGGTGGAGGAAGCTGGAGAGCCCAGAGTGAACAAGCCCCTGATCAGACCAGATCATTACAGAATCAATCCTGATAAGTGATCTCATAAAATCAAACTATATTATACATAATGTTTGAAAAAGGACATTTTTTAGCATTTTTTGCCACAAAGTATCTTCACATGTCTTCCCTTATTTATAATTATTCAAGTGTTTAATAAATGACACATACTGGGTCAATTGAAATTGAAACAGGGCTAAACCAATGAGCAGACATCACATGGTAATAATTGGTCTCTACAGTGGAGAGTTTATTTTTCATACTGGCATACTTGACATTTCTACTGACCTGTGACTACATGTGTCCTGTCTAATTAATTTAATTTATTTCAGGTTAACTCTTCTGTATGATGTCCTGATGTAAAAGTGCTTTTTAAAAAGGCGATTTTCTCTGTAAAAGCTTGTATGGTTTCTAGAAATTAATAATATGAATAGTGTATTTTTATTCCAGATTCAAGAGACAGCAGGTAATGTGTGTTGTGTTCTCTTGTATAGCACTGGTGTCACCCTGTTACTCCACATTGACACCAACATTACGCTGAGAGAAAATTAAGGTTTGCCTGAGGCGACTGGTGATGAGGATTTTTTATGTCATATTTCTGACTTGGGTTATTTAGCAGAACATGCACATGAGAGGATCAAATGTAGCTCAGATAAAATGAGTTCTTATTGTGACAACAGCCAGGATCCAACGAGCAGCCTCAAGAAAACTTAGGACTGATGGGTGAAACTTGGGCTCTGTCTCAAACCCACTGCTATGAAAACATACGCAGTTTTTGTCAAGATTTCCAACTTTGGAAGCCAGAATTGTAGAAGGGATAGTCTTTCCTGGAAATCCTTGGCAAACAGCTGATTTTGTCTTGGTGTGTTGGCAACTGCCAAAACTGATGGGTGCCTCAGAATTCTGCCTGAAACAGAACCAACATGTGTCATTATGGTATTCATTCATTCATTTTCTTAGGCGGTTATCCCATTCAGGTTCAGAGCGTCTCCCAGCTGACACTGGCCAGGAAACGTGGTGTGCCTTAGAAAAGTTGCCAGTTTATCACAGTGATACTCACATTCATGCTTGTTGGTGGTTTGGATTCACCAACTCACCTTTATTGTAAGCTCTTTGGTAGGATGAAGCCACAGAACCAGGAGTGAACCCAAACAGATGCAGGAACTACAGGCAAATGGACACAGAAACGTCCCAGGAAGATTTGAATCCTGGTATTCCTTGCTACAAAGCAACAGGACTACGCATGATAACACTGTGATGTCAGTATGGAATAAATATTCAATATAATGTGGAATTTATTTTTGAAAAACTGCCACATCTATAAATATTTGTCAGAAATTGCACAAACATGTATTTTTGTAGTATTTTGGCTAGTTATTTGGTCATGGAACAAAGACATTTTCTTGAGTTCCACATATTTCAAATCCTGTCGAGGAGGAACCGTTGATGCATTGCAAATCTTTACATTGTTGGAGCTCTTAACGTGATTGGACTCACTGACCATACTTTTATTACATTATTTACACTGCATGTTCATTTGGTATTTATTTCTGAATGCAAGTTGCATTCTATGCTTTTTATCTCTGCTCTACTGCATTAGAGTGTATCAACACGACCTTTCATGCAGGAACGGTCACACATGTCTGACACTTTATTCCAGCCTCTAGTGCCTCCTTATAAGCGTACTCATAGTCCAGAAGTCAGCTGGTAATATGATCTGGAAGAATACATTCTATTTTGCATTTGAAAGTGCAGACATGTACATGTGTTCAACAGGAGACTCTTGAATTAATATGTATGAGTTTCTCTGTTTGCATTATAAATATTTATGTTTGTCATGCTTTGGTCTCATGTTTGACATGACAAACACTGACAGGAGGATAAAAAGCTGCCTACCTTCCACCACCATCTCGTCTCAAGTATTTATACCTCATGGCTGACTTTGAGTAATATACAGTATGTATATATGATGCATACGTATGTACATACAGTATAGTGTGCATATGAAATAGAACATCTGGCCACAGTCGTGGTACGTCTTGGAAAAAACCTTCAACTTGCAGTGACTTTACAATAAAGAACAAAAACTAAATTAAAATACATCACACCTTATTTTTCATTGATTTGGTGATTTGTACCTTGAGCTGATTTAGTGATTTCTTTTGTTGTTTCGAGAAGGAAAGAAAGCTTCTCATCACTAACTATTTTCAGAATCTCAGGTGCATAAAACAGAGCAATAGCTGAGGAATGGTACGTGAATGACAATATAAAACTATCGTAGAAAAGGTTTTCACTAGAAATAAAATGAAAAGTAAATTAAGTCAAACAACTCCTCTTTGTCTGCCGTATGACCATCCATGACTGCTTCCCAGCACCATGTGGTTTAGCTTATTTAGTGTCAGTTGTCAAATTACCACTGTTGTAGCTGCACCTACACTATTGTTGGAAAGTCTTTACAAACTGTTTTTGCATGGACAGCATGTGTTCTCCATGATGGAGAATTAAAGAGCACATGAAGTATTGCAGCTTTGTTGGAATGGAATTGTTTTATGATCGCACCCGGACTGTGATCTCCTCCTGAGTCTTAATAAGTTCAAAGCTCTGACCTTTTCCATCTGTGCTTATTCTGCTGCCTACAGGGAATCACAGAGAATTTAACTCCTAATCCTGATGCATTCAAAATCTTGTCAGACCCATGCATGTTTGTACACAGTCATGAATCGTCGTTTATATAAGCAACATATCAGTTTAACACTATGCCGCCTGACTCTTAATTAGTGATGGTGAGCAGTATGTCAATCGAAAAAGAAAGGATGAACAAAATGCAGTCAATAATGAAACAAATCACATCCTAGACAAAAAAAAATCTGCTATTACGCTGTGAAGACATTTGTTCTTTGTATGTTTTTCATTGTCAATACAGTAATAAATTCTGAACTCAGATTATTGCCATCTGATATTCCTGATGTCTCCTATCATTTCCTGTTATTAGGTGGAATGCTGCATAAATTAGTTGCATAATCAACTACCAAAAGATTTTGATCTTTCAGAAAATGCTTTTGATATGGAGATGAGCTCACAAGCTTAGCTCAAACAAACTGAACCTCTGCTGTTTATCCTGACCTGTGCTTCTCCTTCATTGTCACCTGCAGACACCTGTAGCACATTATCTCATCTCAGCTACCAGCTGTGTCACATTAGCAGTTCAGGGTTTACATAGAAAAAAAAACATGCAGTCTCTTGGGATAGAAGCACACAATTTCAACAACAGAAACTAATGGTTTTATTCAAAATGACATTACTTAATGTTTAATTTTATAAATTCAGACCCCCACTAAAATTTTGATTTACAGATGTACCAAAAATGGTAACAATGCAACTGATCAGTGATGATGTTAACTACATTTTTATGAGAAACACAACAATTAATTATGTATAAAATATTTTATTTTGTCTGAAACATGTAATTTTTTTAAAACTATAATAAATATAATGTGTAGCTAAATGGTTTCTGGCAGTCCTACAGTTTCTTCATGGAAAATGAACTAAGAGATCTGTTTCAACTTCACAGAGTGTTAACTGGAGAGCATATGGAGCACATTTTCACTTCTGTTTTGGGTGTCTGAAGTTGACGTATTCAGACTCTTTGCTTGGGATTTCTCTTGTCTTTCAACCCACAAAGTCAATGTGGGTTAGTATGCAGTTTCCATTACTATGCAGTGTCATACAACCCCAGCTGGGGTCACATGATGAGGTTTGTTGATTATTTTACACCTCAGCCTGTAATGAGGAGAACCTTTCAACAAAGAGGCCATAAATTGCTAAAAATGTACATCAGCCTATCACAGGCATTTCTGATGTCTATTTATTCTTGTGGTCAAAATGCTACTTTTGAAATTAGTCTTCCATGTAAAACATTGCTGTAGATTTAACCTGTATTCCTAATTCTGCTCAAAATTACTGACAGTCACTTAATCTTGTCATGCTCATTAGACAGAAAGCATCTCGAGGCTTTTTACTCAGCAGTGGTTTTGATTTCATTTTTGCAGGTCCTTCATGGGGTGCTGCATCTCCCTCCACTTGCTCTAGTCCACCACATGTTTCTGGTGCATTGATTTTCATGGCCCCAGTTTAAGCCAGAGGTTGTTTAGAATAAAGAGAAAACATGAGTTCCAAGAGAGATGCTCAGAATATCCTGCCAGCATAGTGACCTCAGGCATGTTCCAGCAATCATAATGTTGAAGGCTCATTTATCACGTTTTTGGGCCACAATTTTTTTTTTTTTTTGATTTGATAGTTATACTTGCCATGAAAAAAACAGAAATAATCTGATCTACAATTAAAATCATGATAACAATGTCTATTCTGACCAAGTTGCCTCATATTGGCTCTTGTCATGGTTATGTGTGCCTCAAGATGTGGCAGACAGAATAACGTGCTCACCTGTCCAAGATATAAATGTGAACTTCTAGCAAAGGTTCGTAGATGTGTCGGCTGACTTGTCCTTACAAACAAAGGGGGAGGCTGGTTCACCTGAGATCAACCATTTAGCAGAGGGTGGTTAGATCGGATCCTGGAATGATGGCCTACAGTCCTTACTTTGGCCAAAAGACCTATTTTGTTTGAATATTATGAAAGAATAAAAAACAGTCCTGCAACTCTGCAATCGTCTCGTTGTGAGGCGGCAGCGCTACCCAATGCGCCCCCGAGCAGCCCTAGTTTAATCAATGCAGTCAAATCAAGCATACCTTTATTGTCATCACCAAATATTAATATGTGCTTTACACAGAAAAAACAATTCGCTTTATTGAGGACCACATAAAAATAAAACGCAATATATACTCAGTTTCAGAGAGTGTTCCAGCTCCTCACAAATGCCTGCTGGGAATGAATGGACAGCACATGAGAACGTTGGGTTTTCAAATCTTTCCAAGTCTACATTGTTGAACATGAAGTGCTATTTTTTTGGCACGACAACCAAACAGGTTGAGTGGAGACTGTAAATAAATAAATAAATTATGTTGATGTCTTTTCCCAAAAAACATCAGCAACAGCAAAGTGAATGCAAAACTAATACACTTAACATTAATAAGGACACACACACACACACACACACACACACACACACACACACACACACACACACACACACACACACACACACACACACACACACACACATACAACACACGTAAAATGACAAAAGGAAGTAGGAAAAAAGTTGTTGATGATAATTCCTAATTAACTCTATTGTTTATGCACATGAACATTTTTTTATAGATTGGGTTACATCAGTTTGTGACAACAGGAAAAGACAGAAGTGAAGACAAACAAAATGGTATCAAAAAAGACAGAAAAAGAGCAACACTGTGCAGAACGTTGTTCAGATTGCTCAACGTTTTCTTACCCTGAGCTCCCCCCACAGACTCATAACACAACCAAGTGCTTTCGCACAGACAGGGTTCCCTTGAATGCCGTGTGTGTGTTCTCCCTCACGCTGACTCAAAAGGTGATGCAGCCAATAGTGATGACGACTTATGACGTGGACATTTTTTCTGTGTGAGGGTGTGTCTGACATTTCTTTAATGACTCTAATTTCATGCCAGACACGGAGTGATTTAGTCATTTTAATTTATCCCCTGCCAAGAGTAGCGGCAAGTACAGAGACACCATATCAAAAACATAATAAATCAGATAACTCTCTCTCTCTAACAAAATGAGTATAAACGGCAGAAAAAAAAGTGGTGAATACTAATTATATCTAATTATATGGGTGTTCCTCTGACTTTTTCTAGTTTCACCAGAAATATTTCTTTTTTTTTTTTCCTGTGAAATCACAGAAATTTAATGAAAGCCTCAAATCTGGTAGTTAAATTTATGTGTCTCAAATGATCCTAATCTCTTTGCTGATGTTTTTTCTCATGTCACCATGAGGTTGTTATTTGTGGTTTTTGATGAATTGACGCAACAACTGTAGGATGGAATTCAATAAAATTTGTTACAAATGCTCAAACTCCCCTCATATATTGTTATCCAAAACTAATGACATTCTTATCATCTTTGGTTGCAATCTGTATTTGTGTAAAACTGCAAGTAGCAATTGCTAACATGGCAAACCAAGATAGTGATTCTTAGAACATGACAAAATGTCCCAGGCCCTAACATATGCCTGGTACCACGTCGTACACGGTTAACAAGTTTTCAGCTGGAGCTACAAGGAGGTAGAGGACGTGGAGGAGGGGATCCGCGTTCCTTGAGGTACTTGAGGTACTCGAAGGTTCCTGCAAGTAATATATAAAATTTTCACCCATTATTAATTTTTTGACATGGTAGGGTACCATGAAGTCCTTGTAAGAACTTGTGGAGTCATTCATAGATTTATTGAAGTACAGCTTCATGTTTGTTTGGTCAGCCCACCCACTGTCCTTTAACAAAGCAGGCTAGGCCAATTGAGTGGGGGCCTGTCTTCCTGGGAACTGATAAGGGGATGGAGAGGTTGTTCAAATTCTTTTCCCAATAGTCTAAGTTGTATCAGCTGAGCTGTTCTGTAGTGGAGGAAAGGCCCTTTCTCAAATGATGGTATTAAAAGGGTATTACGGCACTATATTGTGTGAGTTGGCTGCAAGTCATTGTGGTTGTGCCGACAGACCATTGACCTTCTTTGTGTTCCGTGAAACATCCAAATCACTCATTGAGATGGCCTTTGATATTTCTATTAATGTTGTCTGACTCATATTTTCTGTTCCTCCCTTTTCTTCTCTTCCTGTCGCTCCTAAAGTGGTTCTAGGGTACCAGGACTTTGGAGGGTGTGAAGAAGTGTGTGACCCCTGGAGAAGGCCCCTGTCTCGTGGAGACTGATGGGTGGAGTTGGGTCACCAGGGTGATTCAGTAAACCCAGTCATGCTTCAGGACTACATCATTTGTAAGCGGTCAGACGCTCACTTCCAGGTCACCTTCCAGTGTTTGGTTTTATTGTGTGAAGTTTGACTTAACCTTAAGTTCCCTTTTTGCTTATTTTATTTATGTAAAATAAACTTCTTTTAACAACCTGTCTCATCTCTTCTATTTTGTTTATTGGGGTGATGATGACAATGTATTACTCCACCCTTCAACATCCCATCTGCTGTTACAATGATTTTCATGCCCCAGCCTCCCTCGACGAGACCCACACATCAACACCTGGCTTTTAAAGAGGATGGAACATGACACACAGATTACTGTCAAAGCACAGAACGTGATTATGATACAAAACACAACCCCTTAGCTCCTTGTGCCTTACTTTGTGCTCAAACTTAGCACCATTAAATAATAAAGTGGGGTTTGGAGGAGCTACTGATACCATCCAATTTAGACCATAGTGTCAAATAAAATGACTGTGTGGAGCCATTTCAATTAATCAATCAAGTTTTATGTATGTAGCGCTTAAACACATCTGTCTGGAGATATTTCAAAGTGCTTAACAGATAGAAAGCCAACAATGCCCTCCAGAGCAAGCATAAGCGACGGTGGCGGGGAAAAGCTCCCTCAATGAGGAAGAAACCCCGGGCAGGACCCAGACTCTGAAGGGCGGTCATCCGCCTTGTCCTGTTGGTTGGTAAAAAGAAATACACTGGGGAGAGAGATAGATCAAGTAAAAGAGAGAGAGAGAGAGAGAGAGAGGGAGAGAGAGAGAGAGATAGAGAGAGAGAGGGAGAGAGAGAGAGAGAGGCAGACAGACCAGTTTGAGTTTAATATCCATGGCGAGCTGTTGCTGAATTGGGGGCTAGATTTCCAGGCCTTTGTATTTCCTGTCTTCCATGCGTGTTCCCCACCTGTCGAACAGAAGCACAAAGACAGCAGCAGTATCTTGCAAACAAAGAGTGTGATTTAACAGTAGTAGTAAATTCTAAAACCGTAGAAAGATAAAGAAAGATAAGTGACAGAAGGTCCAGAGTATCTCCCTTTAACGGGAGAGACGGGGAAAATACCCTCAGCATCCTAGGCCTATAGCAGCATATCTAGTGGAGTGTGTGTTATTTCTAATTGTAGGCTCTATCAAAGAGGAGGGTTTTTAGTTTACTCTTAAATAAGCTAAGGGTGTCTTCCCCCTGGACCAAGGCTGGGAGTTCGTTCCAGAGTAAAGGGGCCAAATAGCTAAAGCTTCTGCCCTCTGTGGTACTCTTAAAAACCCGACGGGTCACCAGAAATCCTGCATCCTCAGATCGAAGGGCCCTGGGAGGGGGATACACTTCAATAAGTTCTTCAATGTAATACAGAGCCTTAAAGTGAAGAGCTTTATATGTAATCATAAGGACTTTGAATTGTATTCTAGATTTAATCGGGAGCCAATGTAGGGATGTTAGGACAGGAGAGATGTGCTCTCTCCTCCCAGTTCCAGTCAGTAAGCGAGCAGCTGCATTCTGAACTAATTGTAGTCCTAATAGAGGAGCTAGAACAGCCCGATAATAAGGGATTGCAGTAATCCAATCTAATCTAATTTGTGACCCCATTCTATGTTCTACAGAAATACATTTTTTACTGACTCTATCATGTATATCATAACACATTCTGGTTCATTTATCTGACTGATTGTATTTTAAAATTTTGTCATATCCAGCACTAAGAATATGGAACAGCTGGGGTCATAAATTACTCTTAATTCTATTGGATCCTTAATTAAAATTGTAGCTTGCGACTGTCAATGTTTCTAGCTTTAAATTGACTCTTGTTTTGGATCTCTGTTTTTATTTTGGGTTGCCATTCTGTGAAACTTTATGCAGATGTCATTGGTCTTTAGAGGAGAAGGAGGACCCATACCTTAATCAATATTTCATCATATTATATATAATTATGCTTGTGAATCTTTAGAGAGAAAACACAAAATATTTTCTTATAGATTGTATCATATGTTAACCCAGAACCAGAAAACTCAAAACCTGCTGATTCATCTGGTAGCCCATTATCCTGCAGCCCCCATATAGTTTGAGAAGTCTATAAATTATGTAAAACTATTTTATGCTGTTTTATTTAAGGATTGTAGCCATAACTGGAGCCTGTCAAGCAGAGTAGTTTAAGTTAGGAGCATATCTGTAACTGTAGGAGCAGCTGAACAAATCATCCAAGGAACAAAACGATGAGGCAGCAGGAAGTCAATTCAATAAAGAAAGGAAAAGTAAATACATGTTTGTGCTTAATAGAGACAAGTCTGTAGTTCATCTTTGCAACAAGTCAGTAACTCAGCCATCAGAATACAACACTCTGACAAATGTAATCAGTTTGGTTTGTAGCAGGTTGAATTATTTGGCACTGTCCCAAAGACATTAAGTCATTAATACCTTGGTCATTGCTATGAGAGCTAGAGGTGTTGTCTGTTCTCCAGAAACCAACGCTGCAAAAATGCGTAGATGGGATGCAAGAAATCAACACTGAATTTTTGGAGGGTGAACTTATTATCTGCCCTGTAGCAAGATAAATTTGTATCCCAAGAAAATAGAAATTAAATTCGTTTCCACCAAGAAATAATTACGGATATATAAACATGACAACAAAAAACAAACAGTTAAATAAGTTTAAAAGCAGGACAGTTATAATGATTCCAATAACAATTTCAAGTCAGGCGAGATCCCATAATACTTCAGGAGGGTGGAGTGTATTTCAATCACACTGATTCACACAATCCAGGTGAACACGCCTGACTGAAGGGGCGTGTTCTGCAATAAATCTGTCACTCCTTTATTTATTGAAGGATTATTCAAATAAAACAGTACTTACAAAGTCTGTGTTGCAAAATAGACATTTATATCTGACAACTCAGGCACTTTTGAGCATCACTCCAGCAGCATGACTCTTTTCTTTGTAAGATCATGTGGATTTGACTGTCCCAACTAATTTCTGTGATATTTAGTAGTGTTTCTCTCTGCTAACAGAATCTCAGCCAAGTCTCAGTCCAATAACTTGCTGTTGCTTAACATTGATATGTTTGGCATATAAAACTTGAGTGAAGTAACAACACACATGGAATACAATATGACACATATACAAAACCAACCCAAATCCATTTCGACACACAATACAAAACCTAACTCTAGAGGAAAAGAATTACAAAACAGAAAAACACTACTTACTTTGCCATCTTTAGCAAGCGTGATGTGCTGCAATGGTAGTTATTCTGACCTCAATGAGTATTTTATTTGTCTTCTGCTCAAGTTATGGTTGAAAATTAATAGCATGTTTTGTAAATTCACAATTTCTTTATCATGTTATTGATAAACAATAACACTGAATTGCACTGGCAAAAAAATAAAAAGTAAAATCCAAGTAAATCAAAGCAGTATGTGCATATGTGTTTGTTTTCAGATCTTTATTACCAGGCAGTTTTGTATTCCAGTATTTCACTTGGTACAAGGTATTGTGTCCTTAAACACCCTTAATAAGTTAGAAATTTTCTCCCTTTTCCTTGCCTCTGAGTAACTCGATACTTGAAACTCAAGTTTCCTGAATTTTATTGCTGTTTTGATTAACATTGACACAAAAAACCATTTCTTTTTATTTATATCACTTAATGCTTTTAGGAGTTTGGTGTAATGTTTCATCTGAAAAGTGAAATCCTAGATTTTAAATAATAGGTGGGCTGATTCGTGTTTATTACATTAGAATTTTAAAGCATTTGACATACGTGTGTTTTTTTTTCATGTCTTAAATGTCATTTGTTGGCCCTCCTGCCAACAGCCAGTTTAAATGGGCTCCAGCCTCCTGTGACAAGACAAAAAGTTAAAATTAGCAAAACAATAGAATTTATAGTGGCAGTACCAGCATATTTACCTGTAAGATGCATATCTTATCTGTTGCTTGGTTTATCATTTTGTGCTTGATTACATCTTTTTAAGGCTATTAGATCTCATCTAATAGCTCTGACTAGCTCAATATCTTCTTTAACATAGAAATGTCTAAATGGGTTTAAAAAACACCAATTGAATGGCTTTGTATAAGGGTATTTCAACTGCTTGTGTAAGAAATTAATGATTTTTATAAGGCCTAAGTGAAATAACTTAATACATAATAAATGGACTTGTTTGTAATATTTATCTTCTCAAGCCATGTGTTTATTTTCAAGCAGAATCTGAGCTAATTCTTCAGACCTAAGAGAACTCACAGTCAGCTGTGGATCCATTCCATTCCTGTCCAACTGTGACAACCTGCACATCATAATTCACTCATTTGTTCTGCATCACTCAAGAATTCAGTTAACACCAATCAGCTTTTGGGGACTCTGGGAACTTACCTTTAGCCTGAAGTTTAAATTAAGCACATTATTCACATCCATATGTGTGTGTGTGTTCACTGATAGTAATTATAATGGGATCATAGAACAATATAACACAGACCACACCACTTGCTGTGATTTTTACATTTTCTGTGATCTTCCAATAAACATTCAGTGTATCTCAGTGTAAAAAAAAACCATTTTCACATTTCCTTTCTGTATGTATCTTTTTAACTGGTAAATTTCAGAAGTGCTGTTTTCAGATCCTTTCCTGGCAAGCAAAAACTGCTTGGAACTTTCTATACAACAGAGTGAGAATAAATCTCATATTACTGTCAACATATTACACCCCCCACTCCTCCAACAAGCTCTTCATTATTTAATGACTCATGGTTTCATCATCTGTTGCTATAAGCTTTACTTGCGTCATAGTCTCGTGATGCATGTGTAGAAATCTGACCATCTGTCACTTTGCAAGAATCGATGTGCCTGCCTTATAACACAAATCTAATGGATAACAGTTATCTAATCTAATTCTGAAATCACAAGGGATATCCAGGGTCTGACCTTGGCAACAGATACAGTAGATCACAACATTTGTTGTTTGGGAACCCAGTATGACGGTCACACTCAGCAGCTAACAAGCAGATAGGACTGGATGGTGTCTCTGGGGAAAATTCACAAACAATAGATTTTGGTCACTGATTCCTCATCTCAAAATCAAATTAACAAAAGAAATCACAATAATGATATCAGAGTTCAAGTAAGCCCATGAAGTTGTATTGCCGATTGCAATTTCCTGTTATGCTCCCCCCTCCCAGTTAGTTATCATTATTTCCTGACGATTAATAAGTAAATTAAAAACATTAATCTAGAAAATGCAAAATGGGTTCATGCATGGCACATTTTTGACAATTACTTATACTCGTACAGCAGGGGAACAAAAGAAAACACTTGATAAATATAATAAACTTACAGGTCACCACAATGTATTTTCCTCCCAGTGTGTCCCATATACTGTGAGTTGCTTATTGCTAATTACTTAGAGCCCATCCTTTCTGTGTAAGTTCCTCCAGTAACGTTTGTGACATTATGATAACATCAAACCGTAAAACAAAAAAATGGACACAGCTGAATACATAACATAATTGGTGGATCTAAAAAAAATGTAATATGTGTTGTTTCAAATCATTTCATTCACTGTTTAAAGAACTGAAACGAGCCAAACTGACTTGAGTTCAGACTTTAAATGAGGAGTGGAGTGTTGCCTGAATGCCACTGAGTTGGTGACAGATCAGGGCAAGCTATCCAGTTAGCATTGAGCCTTTAGTTAAACACAGATGTCCAAAGAAATCACAAAAAGAGTCTAACTAGTCTTTCATCTAAAAGATCTGAAAGAAACTTTGGGTTATGGAATTATTTAATCGTTCAAGGCTGTGGCGTTCAGTTACCTGATAGGCTTCTGCTTCAAGTCAATGAATATTGTTTTTCCATAAATAGTCCTTTTTGATGGTAGCAAAGTAATTTTCAAAATAAGAACCTGCTGCTGGTGTGGCTTTTTACTAAAATAAAGGGTTAAGAATGTAATGATTATAAATGAAGCTGGTGCAGAGGGGAACTCTGTTGGCTCGCAGCAAGAAGGTACTCAGTTTGAATTCACCTGACGATCTGGGACTCATCTATGTAGTTTGTATGTTTTCTCTGTGTCCATTAATTTATACGGAATACGGGAGGCTGGAATTCACAAACACTGATGTTTGATAGTGAGCGTTATAAAACAACATGTAAAAAATAACTTGGAATCACAAGTTATTTTTACTCTAGAGAGTCAGGAGGTCAGCTTTCCTGGGGGTTTAATAGATTTTATTACATCTCCTCAAATGTGAGTTGGAGCTAATGTGATTGTCCATGTTTATTAGAGATTGATGTGTGCTAAAAGATGACTCCAACAAGTATATTGATGTAGCTTAAGCAAGGGTAGGTCTTGTTTTCATATTTCATATTCATATTTTGGCTTAATATTTTTTGTTCATTGTGCATTCCAGATTATCTAGTTACTGCCACTTAACTGTAATTCATTCACTCTAAAATGATTTAAAAGCAAGAAATTTAAACTTAAATATTTGACAGAATTTTTCTCATTA
The DNA here is from genome assembly GCF_040054535.1 of Antennarius striatus. NCBI lineage: Eukaryota > Metazoa > Chordata > Actinopteri > Lophiiformes > Antennariidae > Antennarius > Antennarius striatus. Next base: position 7,209,279 of record NC_090784.1, on the reverse strand, counting down.
CATTTCTCTTCCAGATTTTATTTACAGGATACAGAAAGTGAATCTTTGCGCATGGATGGAACTACAGTATGTTTAAATATTGTTTGAACACGATAACTTGAACACTGTCATTGGATAATGCACAGCTCAGCAGTTTGTGGATGTACCAGCAGAGATGGACATTTCGGACCCGTAAAAAGAGTCTCAGCTTCATGAATCAGTTCATATGGATGGAGATATTCCTCATTTAAGTCAACTTGGTACATAGACAGAAAAACTGAACAACAAAAGTCCATGATCTACAAGGCAAAATCATGATCCAAAAACAAGCAAGAATAAAACTAGTGTAAACTTTCATGGAAACACAGGAAAAATGCAAGTTTGAACAACATAGGGGCTGTATGTGACAAAGTGAACCAACAGGAGCCATAAAGGAGAGGAAGTGAATCAGGAGATGAAACATGAAACATATCAATGAAAAAGTAGTAGCATGAAAACATATTCTAGGCGTGTGTCTAGACTAACATGTTGTTGTCTTTGATGCATCGATGGCAATTTAAATGTGAACTCTGAACAGGCTTTATCTGAATACTGTAGCATGTAACAAAGCAGCTTCTTGTTTTCCTGCAGTAATAATCACATGCCAGGCTGTGTGAAGAAATGCTGATACTGGGGAGGTAGAAACAGAGAAACTGTCAGGAAGGCATCCAAAGATCAGTGGGTGGATAAATATTTTTATATTAGACAAAAAACTGACTTACCAATAATTCATTTCCACATTCCTTTGAATTATTGAATCAACTTTGTGCCCCATGCTGCACTATAATGCCTGGAATTGACTAAGACTGACCAAAGGGTGCACGTGTAATCACGTTTATATGCATGCAGTAACTGTGGTGTCAAAAGACTGAAAGGATTGTCTCTCCTCCAAGTTACATATTCCATATCTGTGGGGACTCTGTAAGACATCTGATGAAGAAATGTGAGCCATCACAGGAAACCACCAGCAGCTGAAGACTACAGGGTATTGCTGAAGTCTTCATGAAAACTGTAATGAAAACTAATGTAACCATTTAGCAGCTGGTCCCAAGGTTTTTATCATAGTAGCTGTCAGAGTCCCACTCTTACTGGGTACAGCTCATTATTAGACATCTTGTGGCTGAAACAATCTCAACTTAACTCTATTTCCTTCCTCTAACTTCAAATTGAAAAGCCTTACTCATTGTCTTTGAGCAGGAAAAGTTAAAAAATCTTTAAGTGAATCATAACATTTTAGATAGAGATACATTTTTAAATTGACCTCATGAGACCAGACACTATTTGCAAAGCTGCAATGTCAATCACTGTACTGAACTTATCTTTCATCTTTGAAAGAAAATGCAGCAAAATTATTGAAAATATCAGTTTTGAGTTTCACTGAAATTTCAAAAATAACCTTAACCTCTTCATTGACTGAAACAAGAGTGAAGGTTGAATCAGAAGGAACTGGATTTCCATTTTAGGTTTGACGATGACAAGGATTAGTGTTACTTGGACGGATGAGAATCTTCACAAATATAATAAAGTGTTAAACAAGTCATAATACATCTTATTAAAAAGCCACAAAATGAGAATATAAAATATAAATAATCCTAAAAAGGGATTAGCAGCCATTTTCTGTATCTATTAAACTAAATTATCCATTCCATTGTTGAAAATTAAAACAGAAAAAAAGAAAGAAATACACTTTATTTATCCCATAGGAAATTATTTTTTCACTCATAGTGTTTTTGTTGGTATATTGAGACATGTGTTCAAGCCAATGAAACAACCACACACACACACACACACACACACACACACACACACACACACACACACACACACACACACACACACACACACACACACACACACACACACACACACACACACACACAAGGTGGGGTCCTGTAGGCATGTAGTATATACAATGGGAGGCAGTGTGACATGTGTGGCTAAAGTAACATTCAATCACGAGACAAATGAAAGAAGCAAAACCATTTTTATATTGTAGCAAATATGTGTAAATTAGTCTGTTAGAAAGTCTTCAGGGAGACTGTAACAGAATCGCATCTATCCTGAGCAGCAGCAACATAAACCCCCCACGAGTCCAGAAACTGGTGGTGGTGGCTGATGACTCTCCTGAGACTAACAAAGCACATAAAAGGTTGGTGAAACTGCATGGACTGGGTGAAGGGGAGGAAAAGGCCACACATTACAGGAAATTATATGAATCCTATGGTGGCATTTGTGAATTGTTTTGAAACTGTTTTTTTTTTTGTATGGAGGCTCGTTGAAACCAGAAAACTAGGAGAGGCCACACTTTAATTACAGATAAGAAGCCTGTTATACCAGTTATGGCCTACAATTACCAATATCATCTATGTAAAACCATTTCAGGGAACTGGTGGACCATGGTAGGTTCCTTTATGATTACTTTGTTTATATTTATGACTCCAACTTACAGGCATTTAGAATGAGTTCTGTCTTATAAGACATTGAGCATCCTGGTAATTACATTGGTGGGCCGATGGTGCCTGGAAATACTGTGTATGGGGTCAGACGATAAGAGTTAGACTTTATCAAATCTGAGACAAAACATCTGGAACTCCTGCAAGAGTGTGTGTGTGTGTTTGTGTGTGTGTGTTTGTGTGTGTGTGTGTGTGTGTGTGTGTGTTTGTTAGTAGTTGGTTGAGTGGGGGATACTGACTCCTAGAATTACATTATGGACAGAAGCGGATAACCTACATAAACACACGCAGACAGCGATAGCCAGCCTTTGCGACTCCGTTACAACCGGCGATTAGCTGAAACGGAAACTGACATGAGGCTGGAGCGTCACAAACACACTTCTTGTCTCGTGAGCTAATTTTCCAGTGGAAAACTTCCTCTGTCTTTCTAAGCCCCTACTCCAGTCCACAACAGAGGGAACATTTAGTGTGGGTGACGGAATTGGAAATAATGGATTACATTTGCTTTACGTATGTAATAGTGAGGAGACAAGAGAACTGACTTTGAGACCATTCACAGACACGTCAGTCACGTCAGTCATGTTTCATGTGGTAAAAGTGTTCAGGGTCATGATTTAACAATGGCTTTGCGTAAACACAGAGTCAATGAAAGTATGGCTGACAGTCACAGTTGCTTCAGGACTGGTGTGAATAATCCTGGGCTGGGAATTGCTGTGGTACAAACACACACAAACACAATCTCCTTGTCCCATTGCTTTATTGAGCATCTGGGCTCAATTTCACACTTCAAAAATGTTGGGAACAGCACAACCGGTATTGGCCACCACTGTGTGTGTGTTGGACAGCTGTTCTTTGATTGGTGAAACACGTCACTGTTGATATTTTATGTTGATATTTTATGTTCACGGTACATAGGCCACCACCACCACCACCACTACGACCACCACCAATGCTAGAGCTGGCAAAGCAGATTGAGATGTGGTTATTTGGAGGGGACCGTGAACTCTGTGCCTATCTGAGCTGGAGAGTACAACAGGAAGGGTCGGGCTATATACCTGTGAGCCATCAATATACTGTACAAGAGCCAGTTATGCAAATTATAAGAGGAATACACATGTTCATTTGAAATGGACATTTTTTTTCTTGTCTCTCAGAAAAGCAGAACAGCACACACAGCTGGAGCGACCATATGACTGGCGCCAAACTAATCTTAGGTTTAAGCAGAAATGGACAGACAGGTAGACTCATGTTGTTGGATTGCCTTAAGCTAATACACAGTGTAAGTCTTAACATATGAGTCTGCTTCTGGGTTGCAGAATTATTTACTTTGGGATCGACCTTTGCCTGATTTTCACTTTGATCAGTTATACGCATCATTATTTTAATTTTATCTTCATATCCACATCATCATTACTGAAAGCCTTTCCCTCTTCTTCACTCATCTTAAGCTGTTGTTCATGTTCATCTCTGTTATTTCTACCACTACCTCTGTGGTCGTTATCCAAACATCATGCCACAGTCAACATCATCTTCATCACCATCCTTTGGTCTCTCCTCAATTGACCTTTAAAGTTTAAAGCCCTCCTGTAATCAGCTGTGTGTCTCAGGGGGGAAATCCCCCTAAAATTACTATAGGAACAACTCCAACACTAATCTTATATTTGGACACAGGTCCTCCTTCCTTTCATTCACTGTTTCTTCCTGCTTCTTTTCTAACTTTTCTCTCTCACAACTGTGTCCATCACAGTAGTAAACATTATCCCCAATTTTTTAACCCTCGGTCTTCTCTGTGTATATTTTTAGTTGTTGTTGAACCTTGGCTGAAACCAGCTTTCCAAGTGTTGACATCTTCCTTCGTAACCATTGCCAAAGTTCCACTTAGCAGCAGCATAACAATGATCCTTCACTTGAAATTTGTCTTAGCATCGTATTGGCCTTGTAATCTTACAAGGTGTTAGATAAAAGTTAGCAGATGAGTTGTTCATGAAAACACTGGCTGTTTTTTTTTTTTTAATGAAATGTCTAATATCACGAAGAAGAAGAAGAAATAGAAGAAGAAAAAGAAGAAGAAGAAAGAGGTATTTTACTAATTCAAAGAAATTATTTATGGGAGGTAGGATTATTTGTTTTATTGCTTACCATAGTTTAACATAACATAAAGACTGGACTCAGTAAAAATAGTTTCATTTAAAAATATACCAGCCCACAAACTATTCCAAACACAATTTATTTTTATGCCAAATAATTTGTTTAGCAAGCATCAAGCATCAGAAGACGTCTGGAAGACTGAAATCACTGAAAGACTCAGAATGATGTAGACCTTCACATAGAGGTCAGTGAGAACCAAGTGCTCAGGTATAAGTGGGAACCAATGTTAGTTGGGTTAGGTTTCTATCTAGAAGCATTAGCTGTTTCTTGAACTGAATGCTGAAGTCTGAATATTTTGCTATTTGATGTGAACTGTTGGTCAAGTTAACTGAGAAACTTATTGGAAATAAAGTGGAGTAATCAAACAGAAAGTGGCATGTTGGATGTTTGAGTACCAGGAACGCATCAGCGCGTCATTCACGTAAGTGTGGTGGAATACCTCAGTGGATTAAAGCTTGGTTTATCCTCTACAACCCCGAGGATAAAATTAATTCAGCAGAGGTACATATGTAAAAACTAGAGAGGGTGGAAGGGGGGGACCCCTCCCCCACACACAAATCGCACCCTGCTTGTAAATATCTATCAAAGAGTTGTAAAAAAAAAACACGGCAACCGCTGACTAGCCTCAACAGTGCATACATAGATTCAAGAATGTAGCATGACATTTCACAAATGTATCTCGTGGAAAGAGTGTTCCTGGGGGCAGTGGACAGAATGCTGGCAAATATGACAGATATAATTGTATCCCATGGTAACAGCATATAACATGTCAACAGTAGATGAATCTCAATTCATCAATAAGGATCTTCAAAATAAGAGTGAAAATCAAACCAAATGGTAAATGAATACAGCCATATCATAGGACATGACATGGGACAGAATTCTTCACGTCAAAAGTGAGCCAGTTAAAAAAATAAATATTAACAGACTGAAATATAGAGATGATGTACAGTATATTTATACGTGCCTGGGTTCCAGGAAGAAATATATATGAGATATTGTTCTTGTTATTCTCTGTGTCTTTAGATATTTCACCAGTTTGAACTGGTGAAATATCATTCCCATCTTCTTTACATTTCTTGTATCCAGTTTGACGTACTGTAGGTCTGGAAAGTCTGGAATTATACTGATGCTCAAACACTTGTGGATTACCGGCAATCTGAGCAAAGTTCTGTGTAAAAACAACAGTAAGGATTACCAGTTGCTCACTGTTACTAAGTATTGTAATCCACAAGTACAAAAGGTCTTACACAAAAAAAACGTGGTTTAGGATCTTTTTCATTGCAAAGTTCAGATATATATGAGTGAAATGGCTATAGAAAAGTGTGGTGCCTCACACCAACTTCACCGCTGTTGATCCTTTGGCCTCACTCAGAGGTGATGCTGGGAAACCATTACAATTAAAAAATGTGAAAACAGTTAGTCCTCAGACTAACTGTCTGGAGGTTTACTGGAGTTTGGAGGCTAGATGGCCTCCATTCCCACATTCAGTCAGTTGCTCAGAAGACAGTCGTTCTGCTGGAGAGACAGTGGTACTGCTGGACAGGACTGGGGGTGTGCAGCTCTACAGTCCCAACAAGTTGCATTTCGATGTCGTGTGGCATCTTCCACGATGTGGAACCTTCTTCTCTTCTCCCCTCCATTTTTTGACCAAATTTGGTGGTGAGCAGCCATTCTCTGTTTCACATCCATCTTGATGTTGGATCATTTCTTTTTCACTTCTGATTGTGTGTGTTTCTCTGACCCACAGCACTGACAGCTTCACACACACTCTCCCACTCATCCCACTTGACTTTGCTGTTTATGCCAGATGATATGCCAATGAGCATGTATTTGCACACCTCTAATTCGCTTTCAATAAAAAAAATTTTCATGTCTTACTCATTAATTTTTAGTTTCATATTGTGCAGAAAGGGAAATCTCAGTTAAATGGCTCATTTAAATATGATTTACATATTTAGATAGAGGCGTGGGTACTCCACCTGTTCGCTCAGTTCATCTGGCATAAAGGAAATATGCTTGGATTCATGTGTGCGCACAGATTCATACTCCTGGATATTTTTGTGCCTACATTTTCTGAGAGTGTATACCATGTTTCAGTAGGAAATCCACACAAGTCTTTGCACATGAGGCCCCTGGTGAATAACAGATGCTTTGGAAGTTACACTTGATCATCTGTGGACACAGAGAAGCCTCTGGTCTTATTTTAGGTATAATAAAATAGAACTAAGGATATATGTATTTACTGTACCATGTCTTGGAAATTTTCAGAAAGTACCATGAATAAGGGTTTCGATTAGAAGTGGGTCTCCCTCAGAGGATGACTGCAAGAAGAGTAAACCAAAGTGGAATGCAGTGATTCCTTATGTAGGTAATTATGGCCAAGGCCACTAAAACAGCATGAACCACCATGTTGCATTACAGATGTACAAACGAATACAATATGAAGAACAAAGCAATGTTCTCAGAGCAATGACAATAGACAGTATATGCATTGTGCATATTTGATCATTACTATAATCATACGTATGTTCACTCATATAATTTACATCAATTCCTGTTTACAGTAATAACAATAAAATCTTTGATGGTATAGTTCATAAAAAAGGTCTGAGTGTATTTTTCCAGTAAGTCTTGGTTACAAGCATTAAATCTAACATCCATGTGTAAAACTCAAGGTTTTATTATAAGTGTTGACCTTGTTCTTAAGTTTCTGAAAACGACGCAACAGTCATTGCCATGTTAACTCAATTACTTCAGTTTTAAATTTTATAGGGTTTGATATTCAAATTACCAGCCCCATTTCTAAAAACCAAAGGACCGTCACGTCATAACAAACAGTGGGAGATTTTGATGAAATACCAGGCAAATGTAGCATCTCTCCTGAGCTTTTCAGACCATAGCACATACACAAGACATTATTTTTGGAACATACATTGAAAAAGGCATTAAGTTGTCATTGAATGTTTTGAAATTGACACAAAATCTTATTTTTAATGCATAAAGCTGTTGACGCAAGTCCTTCCAAAACTTTCATGCATGAAATCTTTGAAGCAGGAGTCCAGTATTGGCTAGCATGTCAGAGGTTTTTAACCTGGGAGTTCTACTCTTTGAGTATGAAATGACATTTTGGTGTCATATTTAAGCTTTTTCATCTTGAGGAGAAAGGAAGTAATCATACAGAAAATTGCAGCCATGAAAGGAAGGATCTGTAGCATCATGCTGTAATCATTATGGTGTAGGATGCAGGATGTCTGCTGTGGGTAGACATAGACTTTTATCATTTCACCTGACCAATGATCAACGTTCTTCACAAGTTACTGAGTTTAATTGTATAATTTTGGATGAGGATTTTCTGGTTCAGAATTTCTCAGTAGAAAGTAATTCTATTCCTGGAAAATGTGCAAATAGCAATCTACAGTCAGTTCAATTTAACTGCATATAAGAAATAGTGATGATAGTCACAGTCCCCTCAGAGCCTCATGCAGCTCACACAGCTTTAATTGGTGGTTTGGATGGGGGAGAGTGCATTGCTGCCAGGTTTGGCAGCCGTCTACAGCACCAGAAAGGAATTACGGTGGTGACATTTTATAAAAAAATAAACTGATGCAGGGCAATTTAGAGGGATTAAAAAATATAACACACATCAGAGAAACATGTTCACAAGTTGCTGCCTGACTTTCTTCAGGCTGCTAGTAAAACTGAAGCACTTATCATTTAAGAGCCGGTTGCCAGCAGCAGCTCATTTACTGGAAAAAAACTGATTTATTTTATTTGTTTAGCTTTATAAGCAATTTACATTCATTTGCAGGCTGTAAAACTGGAAGCCATGGTACAGATATGGTCTGAGATGGTCCTGTGGTCTGGATGAGGTTCTCCACCAACCCAACGAGTCTTCTTTGCCCTTTGCGTTGTTACTTTTTTTTTCTTCATAAAAATAAAGCACTAACAACCACAGTTCCAAAATTCTCATTGACAAATTAACTCTATGTGTGAGCACAAATGTGTGTGACTCAGTATTAACATCATCAATGTACAACTTCAAAATAATCCATATTTCTTTTGTTTTTGGCAGCTTTTCCAACATGCTGAAGTTTAATATTTGAGACTTTCTATGATGCTGCAATGTGAGATGATGGTGGCAGATGATTGGCATGATAATAGGCAGCAGGATCTCAACACAGCACGGCACAGGCGTTCACATTTTACATGTTCTGTGATTGTGAGACCAGTTGGACTTACTGCCAAAGTTCCCGAAACAACACTGGGAATGGATTACGGTAATGAAATAAATAATTAAGTCACGAGCAACAGCTCTGGACAGTCCTGCGACCGGTATGCCAAATGAACAATCTCTCCATCCCTGGGACATCTGTGGCCTTGTTTGTTTGTGTTTCGTTTAGGATGAGGAAACATTGCATGATGCGTTCCATTTTGCGTGTATGGGAATTAATTTACAAATAAAGTGTCATGCTGTTGCGTAGTAAAACCGACTCTTTATTGTGACTAGTCTGATGTTCACCTGTGTAAATACAAGAGTTGTGTTTATATTTTTGTTTTTAATCTAAACTAAAAATCAGATTTAAAATTGTTTTTAATTAATTTTAATCAATGGTTGTTTTGACAAAGCCTACAAATTCCACTGCTGTTTTGAATTTAAGTATGAATATAGTGCAGAACAACTCCATCTCTTATTTGGCATAAAAATGATTAACGTACAGTATATTGTATTTGAAATACATTCTTTGATTTTTGTAAACTGCTCTATTGAGTTACTGCCATGACGTAAAAACGAATTTATAGGTGTTATCATACAAAGAGTCTTGAAATTCAAGCCTGTTAAACACTCTTTGATCCAGTCACATATTATTCTTGCTTAAATCATTGCATTGATATACATCATTTGACGCGACCATTTTGTCAGATTCACTCTTAAACCAGCACCGCCCGTCAATTCTGATTCATGCTTGGGAAGGAAATGGTTTGAAACATTTTTGGCTTGAAAGAAAACGCAACCCTTCCAGGAACCACATGAATGTTGTTTTTTATTTGTTTCTTTAATTATCGCAGTCTCTAGTCATCTGGTTCTCTTTGTACTGTAGGTGTTTGTGTGTGTATGAGACAGACAAGAGAAAGAGGTAAACAGACTTGGCGACTCACTCAGTGGAAAAGTAACCGCTCCCTATCTCTTGTCTCTCAGAGGGAGATACGGTGATGTTGTCTTTGCTCCCAAGGAGTTTATCAGGTGAAGTAGGCGGCAGGACCGGCAGACTGACCCTCATCTGATATAACACTTGAATACAAAGGGGATAAAACCTGTTTGTGTATGAGAGAGTGTGTAAGATGAAGTGTGTGTGTGTGTTTGTGTATGTGTACGTGTGAGTGTGGCACGAAAGCAAGGGGGCTATTTTAGTTGGCACACAATAATTAGCTCTAAGAAGAGTCACAGTGGTTTCAAATGTTGAAACATCCTGTGCTCCAGGAAAATTTAATGCTCTGGCAATTTTTTACACCCAAGTATGAGCCACAGTTCTTTGTCAGAGGTTTATATAAGGCTGTTTTCCATGGTTTTCATGATTTGTTTCATACACAAAAACATGAAGATAAATATTTTGTCGTACTGATGGTGACATCTGAATCCAGCTCACTATTTGTGCGAGAAAAATAAGAAAGTTATAGCACATGATTTATTGGTTATGACAGCAAGAGGCAGCAGCCTCCAGCCTGTCTAAGAGTCAAAGCAAAATGGGAGCTACACAAATCAGCCACTACGCCTCCTCATGCGAGATGTATCGTGCTGTTTCAAGAGCATGTACTAGACATTTGATTCTTCTTACCGTAGCAAACAGTTAGTGTTGTTGTTTTTTTTAAATTTCTGTTTTCTTTTAAAGATGACTATTGTGAAAAAATATCCCACTTGAAAATAGTAAGTAGTAAGTAGTAAGTATACAGTCAGTAGCATTTGCTATCCTGTCGACATTGTATGTGTCTTTCATACACCTGACTGTGGTTGTATGAATTACTAACATGAACTTGCACATAAAGTTCTATTTTTTTTGATATAATGAAACATTGAAGTCAGCCATGGTGATACTTTTAAATCAAAAAGCCAGCAGTAAACTGAGCTGTCGAAAGATAAAAGATGAGAAAAAGCCTTTAGCTTCCTTTGACTCAAGACATTTGTGGAATTTTTATGATTTAAGTCTGGCTAAGTCCTCCCACAGCAGCAACGTCCAGCTCAGAGAATCAGGGTAGGATTTCTCTCTCTCTCTCTGTCTCTCTCTCTCTCTCTTTCTCTCTCTCTCTCTGTGTGTATGTGTGTGTGTGTGTGTGTGTGTGTGTGTGTGTGTATGTGTGCATGTTTCTATGTTAGTGTTTAACTGTTGAGAAACTTTTTCTGGCATCTGCTGAACCAGCTTGATTTTTAGAACCATAGTAATCACCAACCTGGGATCAGGACAAACCAATGATTTCATAGAAACAAAAGTTGATCTGGTTTTCTGGTTTTCTGGAAGTGGACCTCACACACACACACACACACACACACACACACACACACACACACACACACACACACACACACACACACACACACACACACACACACACACACACACACACACACACACACACACACACACACACACACACACACACACGTTTCAATTTTAGTAGCATTTCAAATCTAACAAATTTAATTATTAAGTTGATTGGTTTTGAGAAAATGTTTGCTGGTTGATAACAAATGGAAAATATTCCTGTATTTCCTGGGTGTCCTGGGTGGCTCTCATCACATGACATGACATTCATTTCTTTAATACCTGTTTGACCATAACAATTCAGGCTCTTATTCCCGTTCCTCAACATTAATGTGTGACTTGTAAACACATGACATGCAGACCACATTTGGCAGCTGCAGTCTTAACAAATAACTAACTACGCCTTCATCAGCACAAACATTTGTGTGTGTGTGGCATCTGCTGGTTCACAAAGACACATGAATGCTCACGTCTCTGGTGATAAGGGGGATTCTAGAACCCGTACCATTGCAAACATGGACACAGACTGGCCATATTGATGACAAATCAGAAACTGCTCTGAAAGAAAAGGATTCATTATCTTTAATCACTACATGGATGTTGCTGCTATTATATGGGGGGGGGGGTTTAGTTTGATTGCAATGGCTGCTGGTGGTAAATCAATTTGGGGGGGGGGGCACACATCAACATGAAAAACTGAAATGTTGCCTAAACACCGATGACTCAGCTAAATAGTTTTGTTTATTCCAGAAACAAGAATTAATTTAATTAATATAATTTTCTTTTTGTACACACACACACACACACACACACACACACACACACACACACACACACACACACACACACACACACACACACACACACACACACACACACACACACACACACACACACACACACACACACACACACACACATAGAGAGATAGGAGGTTTTTTTTTGTGAAGATTCCTTGTGTCTTTGCATGGAGAGAGAAACAACTCAGCTATCATCACTCAAGTGTCCTTACAGGCTAACGTTAGACATATTAATCACTAGCCCAATCTCTACATGAAGCTCATATTTTCATAAAGAAATTTCTTTTTCAGAGGTCATCATTTAATATGATGACCTCATACTAATGGATGGACGGCAAGGAAGTGGTTTTTAAAACAATAGTGCAGTTTTTACATGTGGGATTTCTCTGTCAATAAAGTTGGAGTAAAAAGTGAAGAGCAATAAGAAGAGAATAGAAATACTGAACTGACTGTAAACCAGAAAATATTGCTCTGTGTTGAGAGCTTTTCTTTAACACCGCATCCTGACTTGTGCTGTGCACCGAACCATTGCTGGAACATGCCTTGAAGGTCACTAAGGTTCGCTATAAGTTGACTTCAAAGCTTGCAATGACTGGCTGGAGAGTTTCAAGAAACACCAGAACACTGGTGCTACCATCACTGTGAGGTGGAATATTCTCCAGAGGATTGTTGGAATATGGACAAGACACTTTTTAAAAGGTCCAAACTTGTGATGTATGGAGAGCAAGAAAAGGATTGTTTGATAATCATGTCATCACGCTGCCACAATCATGGCAGGAGGAAAAAGTTGATCTGTACACTGGATTTTAAGAACATCATTCACTCATTGGTCTTTGACTTGTTGCATCTCTCATGTAATGAAGCTGGTTGTTGTATCTTGTTTGTTGTATTTGGTTAAACTTTTGTTTAATGGGGCGGGCAACTTAACAGAAACAAGGCTCAGCAGTTATTTTCTGTACTTGTATAGCAGCTTACTAGTTTGGCTGACCACTCAAAATGCTTTGCAGCACAAACCAGCATTCACTCTTTCATATACAGGGTGCAGAAGCTACCATGCAAGTTCATCTGCTCATAATTAGTGACATTGTTCACTCTCTTCACTCCCACACTATTTCTTTTCACATTTCATAAAAGTTTAAATTATTAGACTGTCCTTGTTTCCACCCCTCCTTTATATGAGGTTTGAGGACAGACAGACAGACAGACAGACAGACAGACAGACAGACAGACAGACAGACAGACAGACAGACAGACAGACAGACAGACAGACAGACAGACAGATCGATCGATCCTCCGCAGAGGTCCTGAGTCTCACTGTGGAGGAGCCTGTCAAGGTGGTCGGTGTCTCTTTTAATGGCATCACCACCCCAGCACACAATGGCGTAGGACAGCACCCTGGACACTGGACTGGTAGAACAGTCTAAGCAGCTCAGAGCTGATGTTGAAGGAGGCCAGCCTCCTCAGGAGGTACATCCTACGCTGACCTTTCTCAAACACAGTCCAAGTTGTACGACCAGTCCAGTTTGCTGTCCAGCTGCAGCCCCAGGTACTCATACCTCTCCACAACCTCCATCTCCTTGCCCCGATGACCACTGGCTGTGGGGAGAGGGGTGCCTGTCGGAAATCCAGCACCATCTCCTTGGTTTTGGTGATGTTCAGCTAAAGCTCATTCTGCTGACACCACCCCACAAAGTCCACCACCACCCTCCTGTACTCCCCCTCATCACCCTCCCTGCTACGTGCCACAATTGTGTTGTGCTGGAAGTCCATCGTGTAGAGGGTGAAGAGAAGGGGGGAATGTGTGGTTCCCTGTGGAGCCTCTGTGCTGCTGATCACCACTGATGATAAACAGTCCCCCATCCGGACGTACTGTGGTCTGTCAGTCAGATAAGCTGATTTGGTAATAATAAAGAAAATCCGTCCATCCATCCATCCATCCATCCATCCATCCATCCATCCATCCATCCATCCATCCACCGTCTTGATGACGAGACAACCATAATCGTCTTGTTTTCAGCTGCGTTTCTGCCTTGCGGGTCACGGGTGACGCCTCTCAGGTAAAGCCCATAGCCCAGGGGTTGGCAACCTATGGCTCCGGAGCCTCTTTGGCGCCTCCCTGGAGATTAATTACAAAATAAAGAAAAAAATAGACAGAAATTCTGCTCAGAGCTAAAAATCTTTACAAACAAAACTTATAAAACATTTTTAGTGATATATCAAAATTTCTGTAAACAAAGAAGTGCATCATAGCTTGCGACACACATAAATACAGCGTGACGCTTTGCCAGGCGGGTGACTTTTGTAAACAAATCATCGGGTGTGTGATGGATGATGAATCTCAAAGGAAATAAGAGAACGATAGCTGATGAGAACAGAGGATTAAAGGAAGAAAAGACCGAATCATTTGGTTTTGTTAACAATGCGAAACAATTGCCTGCACGTTTTTGAGATTGCAGTAGTATTGAAAAATTAGACAAGTGCAAAGATAGATTTAAGAAGTGGATTTCTTCTCCAAACTCTACTACTGCTGCTGGTTTTGCTGTAATACTGAGAGATAATACAACGTAGAAAACCGTTCACAGATGGTGATTACATGAAGGATTCATTAAAGTATCAAAAACAAAACAGAGATAATACAGGAAATTAAAGACATGCTTCTGTCCGCAAAGACAGTGAAGGAAATGACACGCAACATCACCAATCAGCAAATCAAGGACATTAATTCAACTCCAGTCAACTTAATTAAACGTGATGAGTCTTGTGATGTGATCAATATTGAACAGACAGCGCTGTTTTGCAGGTATGTTAACTACGACGAGCCGCAAGAAGAAATTATGGAATTAATAGCACTGTTTGTTTAGAACACGTTACCTGAAAACAGTGCTTTGTCATTGGAGCTCAAACTTATTCACCAAGGATGTACAGCGAGGCTCTCTCACTTCCCCTCCCTGAAAGAGTCCATCACCATCACACACTTATTTATAAGGAGCGATTGTTGATATGCGAGCTTCATTTGGGAGCAGATTTAATGAGTTTGTCAATGCAACAAAACATAATACATTAACATTCATTCATTCATTCATTTTCTTGACCCGCTTCATCCACTAGCGCAGGTCGCGGGGAGCTGGAGCTTATCCCAGCTTGTCTTAGGGCGTGAGGCAGGGAAACTCCGGGCACAATGCCAGTGCACCGCGGAGCTACTCACAGACACACAAACACACACACACATTCATTTCTACGATCAATTTGGGACCAGCCAATTAACCTGAAGCGCATGTTTTTGGAGGTGGGAGGAAGCTGGAGAACCCGGAAAGAACCCACGCAGACACGGGGTAAACATGCGAACTCTGCACAGAGCGGGACTCGAACCCAGAACTGCCATGCTGTGCGGCGACAGTGCTACCGACCACCACATACATTAACATTGTAATGGCAATTAAACTTAAAGAACCAAATATTGTACAACAGTGTAGTTACGTCAGTCAGGGAACAGGTGGAGGAGAAGCTAGAGAGGTGGAGGTTTGTCCTGGAAAGGAGAGGAATGAAGGTTAGCCGCAGTAAGACAGAGTACATGTGTGTGAATGAGAGGGACCCAAGTGGAAGAGAGAGGTTACAGGGAGAAGAGATCAAGAAGGTGGAGGATTTTAAGTACTTAGGGTCAACAGTCCAAAGCAATGGAGAGTGTGGAAAAGAGGTGAAGAACAAGTACAGGCAGGATGGAACGGGTGGAGAAAAGTGTCAGGTGTGATGAGTGATAGAAGAGTTTCAGCTAAAATGAAAGGAAAGGTGTACAAAACTGTGGTGAGACCAGCGATGTAGTTTGGTCTAGAGACAGTGTCACTGAGGAAAAGACAGGAGACAGAGCTGGAGGTAGCAGAGATGAAGATGCTGAGGTTCTCTCTGGGAGTGACCAGGAAGGATAGGATCAGGAATGAGTACATCAGAGGGACAGCACATGTTAGAGGTTTTGGAGATAAAGTCAGAGAGGACAGACTGAGATGGTTTGGACATGTCCAGAGGAGAGATAGTGAATATATTGGTAGAAGGATGCTGAGCTTTGAACTGCCAGGCAGGAGGCCTAGAGGAAGACCAAAGAGGAGGTTTATGGATGTAGTGAAAGAGGACATGAAGGTAGTTGGTGTGAGAGAAGAGGATTCACAAGACAGGGTTAGATGGAGGCAACTGATTCGCTGTGGCGACCCCTGAAGGGAAAAGTCGAAAGGAAAAGATGAAATGAATGAAATGAAAGTTTTTGTAAAGCAGTGGTTCCCTTTATTCACTGAGTCCATGAGTCATGGCTGAAGCATCAAAGCAACTTTTTACAAAAGCACACACACACACACACACACACACACACACACACACACACACACACACACACACACACACACACACACACACACACACACACACACACACACACACACACACACACACACACACACACACAAATACACACACAGATGGAGGCAGATGTGGAGCTGCAAGCACAAGCACCAACAGATGTGCTGTATTGTATTATAGCGTGATGTCACAGTGATCCCCGCCTCTTATTTATTGATGCAGAATGTTTTGCATCTGTTTTCCTCCCAAAGCCACTGCATTGACAAAAGCCTCTACTTTTGCAGAAGAAAAGCAATATGTTAGACTTATGTTAATGTTAACAATAAAGACAAAAATGCTTTCCTGTTAGACAAGAGGGGTTAAATTGCTTCATTAAGCCAAAGACTGACGTTAGAATAGACTAAATAATAAATAATGTAGATTCTTCAAAAAGATTTGGTTCCTCGGAAAATTAAGTCTTGAATGGCTTCCCAGTAATGTTGAGTAATACAGAATATATATCCGGGAATATCATAGTGCTAATAACAACAGAACATTTAACATCTTTTCTCTTTGTTCATTTGTCACAGCCGCTGAACAAAGATGTGGTGTAATTATTATAATTATTTCCAAGTCTCCTACAGGGGATCAAGGTTTATGTGTGATGAATTACTGGTATGTACTGACACTTTAGCAGTAAGCACATGTTTATGCTGGAATCACGGGTGTTGCTGGAGTCTATACCAGCTGGCTAAAACGAGAGGCGGGATACTCCCTGGATGAAACAGCAGCTCATTGCAGCACTGCAAAACTTCAAAACTCAATCCTTGGGAAAAAGCTGCAACTCATTTCCAGGTATTTTATTTCCCCAGTAATCAGTTGTTTTAAGAACTGGTGATTTTTCCATTGACTAATGTTTTTCAAATGATTTTGAGAAAACTCCCCAAAAGAAGCAAATAAACAAGAACACAAACAAACAACAACCCTGTACATTAATTTTCATATGGGGTTCATTGTTCAGGGGCGGCACGGTGGCGTAGTGGTTAGCGCTGCCGCCTCACAACACGGCGGACCCGGGTTCAAGTCCTGCTCTGTGTGGGTTTTCTGGCTTCCTCCCACCTCCAAAAGCATGCACTTAATTGCCCGTTCCAAAGTGTGCGAGTGTGAGCGGGCATGGTTGTCTGTCTTTGTGTGGCTCTGTGGCTCCCCGTGACCCGCTACGGCAGATAAAGTGATGATTAGAAGATGGATGGATTAATGGTTCATTGTTTAGCAATGCTGCCTACATCAAACTGGTTCCGGGTTTGAATCCAGTTTCCAGGAGTGTGAGGCATGTGGAGTTCCATGTTCTACCCTCATCTACATGGATTTGCTCTTACAGTCCAAAAACATGCAGTGTTGATGTTGAATATGTGTTGTATGTGTCATCATTCTGTTATCTTCATGGAATTGGTTATCAACAACCAATCTAAAAAAAGTTCATTTATCAATACATCCTCAAGGGACTTCTACTCAAGTCTAAATTGTTTGAGTCAAAAATGTAGATGATTTAAGAAAATGTATTTCCTCAAGTGACTTAAATTGGAGGAAATTCACATGGTTTTATCGTAGACAGTGTAGAAGATTGTGTGAAGTGAAATTTCTCCTGTAAAATAGTATTTTTGGTGCACATGCTGATTGTAGTGCATGAAGTCATTTTTAAGTCAGCGCTCTTGACGTAAAAGGGTTAATGACACGTTGTAATTTTTAATGTAACTTTCTTTTAGTTTTTATGTGTGTGCATTAGTGTGGTGGAACAACACACTCCACCTTTGCTCCCCTGCAAAGAAACCACTGTTACTGGGAACAAGAGGGACTGACATATGCAGCCAATCATAGACATCAGCCTGTTTCAATTATGTCTTGGTTCCTATGTGAAGTTTCATGTCTCATTGATCGACTTGTATGCTTTATGGCCGGCCTGGCAACATTTGGGGCAGATCATACTGTACGGCAGGAGAGCTACAAGCCCCATCATTAAATATAATGCTTAGAAAACTCAAAATCCAAAGGATTTATGAATTGGTTAGCAAAGTGAACATGGCTCCGCGTCTACTTTTCTACTAAATTCACTGAGTCGGGCTTGTTATCTATTGTGTGGAAAGTTTAACCATATGTGGCTCGTTTTCTGTGTCAAGCATGTGGAAGTGACTCAGTATGGATGATAGATTTTTCATGGTTGTATCTGATCCTATTGCAGATCATCCAAAGGTCAAAGGGTTAAAGCAAATCCCAGTATGCTTAATGTGCCACAGCGAGAGTGCAACAGGTTAACAAATGTGTGAGGAGACTTTTTCTTTCTATCCACAGGACTTGGCTCACACCCTACTTGTGGTCAGGAAGACAAAGCAAGTAGCTGCAATCCAGTCTACTGTGCAAATGTTTTGCCAAGACAGAAGCTAGGGGAACAGCATTTACTGCTTCCTATACAATGACTAGTAACTGACTGACATCGACAGATTTAATTCCAGCTCAAACAAATTATCTTATTGAGTAACAAATGTGCGTAAAATCTTAAAAGAGATTCACTTTTAAATGTCTGAATCTTAACGACTTCAAACGTCCCATTCAGTCATCAAGTAGCCCTAATAATAGACAGAACAGTTGTCATGCCATCCTTATTTCATGTGTTTTGACTGTGGTAGGAAACTACAGCAGCAGGAACTAGCAGACGTGTGACGGTGCAAACACCTCACAGAAAGGACCCTGGCAAAAATCATGTTTTATTCACTGAAATGAGGCAATACAGTGCATTAATATTGTTTTCAACAAGTAATTTGACATTATTTATAATTGTGGAAAGTAAACATCTCAATAAACACCCAGTCATGTTTTAGTTCTTCACATATTAACCATAACCATCTGAGCATTTAGATCCCTGATTAATTAACTTCAACACAACAGTATGTTATAAATTAATGAAATCTGGGGAATTTGAGAATCAGTTTTAAGAGGGTGTTTAGATGAAAATATAAAACATAACTTTGCCCCCTCCTCCAGCCTCTATGAGAGTGTGTTTTTACTTTCAGAAATGAAAACCAGCGAAGCCTACAAGCACTACTTATCATTAAACGCATTAACTCCATGTGTGTTTTTTCCCCTCTGGCTAACTTTCAGATGGTGGTATCTTACTGAGGATAAGAGGAACCACACCACTGACCTGACTGGTATCTTGCTTTCACACAACAACCCTTCTCTCCTTTCTCCCATCCTATTCTGTCTTTCAGTGAGACGTTCACACAAAATGTATATGCCTGCACATGGTTTCCATTTCCCCTTCCCACTTTAGTTGACTGCCGTCTCTATTTCGAATTTGCCCCATTCCTCATCCTTTTCCCAGTCCTGCTTGTCCCCTGTGTATGGTGTACATTTTAGGATATCCAAAGGCTTTCATATAAAAAAAGGTTTCGTTCCTCAGAAGAAAGACCCTCAGTTAAAACTCCATCCTAAAGTCCCTCTGAATAAATATTTAAGTTACTCCAAAATGCAGTAAAGTGATATAATTTAGCTATATTTGGATTTTGCTTGCAAATACATTCAAGTGGAATTAAACAAGTAACATATCCTTCTGTTACTTTCAGCCCGAATCATCCTCAACCCACAATATGATTTGTGTTATCATGGGTTGGTTTGGTTGGTTGGTAGGTTGGTTGGTTGGTTGGTTGCATTGCCAGTAACCCAGTATATCTTAACAACTCTCTAACCCTATCATTAGAAGACACTTTATGTTTGAAATTAAATGTGCTGCTATTTGTTTCTATTTCGAACTTGAGGAATTGAGAATAGATCTGTGCTTACTTGCTTGGTTGTTTTGGGAATTTAATGGAACCACTGATTGAAGGCCTATTTTTCAATGGCTTTCAATAAGTGATTGGATTTGAACTTTTGTTGCTAACATTTGTGATTACCACTCCCCCAAAATATATTACATTAACTGAATATCAGTGACCACTTTTGAAAACGTGAAACATCTTGGATGGATGGAAATGCAACAACTGTGTGCATAATATTAAAACAAACACCTCGGAAACTATCCAAAATTAACGTGTCTGGTAAGCTGCTAAATTAAACATATCAGAAAAACTTAATTGTCTGTTGAGTTTGATTTCATACAGCGTCCACTCTTACAATCAAACATTTTTCATTTGTATTTATTTGACAGGAGGTAAAGTTCATAAATTAAGAATGACTGAGTTACTGATAAAGTTGCAAGAACGCTCAGCGCAGCTTCTATATTTGACCATTTGTGGAAGATGAGCTGAGAAACCACAATCTGCCTTCAGAAGAGCTTTTTCTTCAGCTGGAGAACATGGGGTCCACTGCTCGGATAGCTCATCTCATATTCAGAATATAAGAAGGTATGTTTCAGCCTTTCAGGCTAGCACTTGTGGTTTGAGGACTAAGCAGGATATGTTCCATGCCCCGCTGGGGCTATCTTCTACCCACAAGTAAAAACAGTCATCCGCTTCATGAGATAACCGGTCCATACCTCTTTAATGCATCACCGTGTAATTGCACAGCACAGACAGTTTGCTCAGACAGTACCTGATTTTCACCATGAGTAAAGAAAAGAACACGAAATACACTGCTGTGAGAAACGGAAATGATTCTTATGGGGAAAGAAAACAGCTCTCCATCTGCTCCATTCCAAGAGGCATGAGGATGAATTTCCAGATAAAGCACCTCCAGTAACAGTCACAGAAAAAAAACCAAAACTCAATACAACGTGAGTCAGAGAAAAATGAGAACATCTGCAAATAAAGTCAAATGAAAGAGTGATGGGAGTTCACAGATAATTGTAGCAGTTAGGGTTATATTTAACTGCGATGGGGAAGGGTTGTTCTTGGAACTGGATAATACTTATTGACTGATGTTAAACATGTCATGTGATTTGTGACTTCAGTGCAGCCTAAAACAAATCTTTCTGGTACCATGACAGAAAATTGCAGATGAAAGATTTAATGCACAGAAGATAATGTTGCAGATACTCTTGCTCATCATTTACTGTACCTGTGGGTACTAGGTTTCAACCTGGTCATGTTAATGTTTATTTTTAAGCACTCAGCACTGAAAATGTCACCAGTGAAGTTAAAGCGCGACACACAGGTTTTATGACTATAATAAAATCTTCCGTTCCACTCATCCTAAATTGCATCCATTAGTCCAAACCACATGCCCGTGTCCGGCCTAGAGCCTCACCTGATCCACTACCTTCATTTTCCTCCTTCCTTTCTGACTATTTTGTCTTTAACTCTTTTATCCATCCTTTCCTCTTTCTCAACAGACTTTTAAACCAATTCTCCCAATTCCCAACGCCTATTTGACTAAATGGGATATGTAAGCCAGGGCTGACAGTTGTGGTAAGACACCAGAAGGTAGTTTAGGCCCCCCAAGCACACTAACCTGTCAATCTCCCTAACTCAATTCAGGCAGCCACTCAGATTAACTGAGAGATAAGACAGGAAAAACTAGGTCATATTTAGGAGCATGGTAGAGTAATTATAGAACCCATATACACTAATATTGTTACCCTTAAGGCAGGCTGATGCAGATCTGCATGGAGACAGTGTGATTTGACAGCTTGATATGAAAAAGGAGAAGACGAGAAGAGTCGAGCCCCAAAGTGAAATGGATATTCTTTGCCCTATGACACAAATCTGAGCCTGTCTTTGTATATTATGCAACCGAAGGTCACATGTGGACCACAGGGCCACGGGGACCCACAGGTTGATCTAAGTACTTCACATTATTGCCCTCTGATCTACACTTTTAATGATCATTTCTCTGGAAAATCATTAAAAATACAGGTTATCTGATTTAGAGCAACAGAAGATTAAATCAAGCATTGATGAACATTTTAAATTGGATGTCATTGACAGCATAGCAACGTTTTCTGACCACATCACAGAGGATAAAAGAGACAAAATGGCTTAATTTACACTGATTTTGAAGCAATGGTTATTTTCCATTCGAGTAAGGCTAATCAATCAATCAACTCATTTAAGCTAGAGGATATATATTTCATTTATCACTTGAATATAGAGGAAGTAAAAAAAAATACAGGGGCTACATATAACTGGCCAATTGCTGCTCACTATAGTGTTTGCTGTAGGCCTACAGAGGCTATGTTTGAATGTACATATAACAGCCCTTAGCTAGCTAGTGACCTACTTGAGTGTGTGAGGATCAAGACAAATCAATGCAGGCTGCGAGTCGTAGGCTGCCATTCAGTCGTAGGCTGAATGGCAGCCTGGAAGTGGACACAGCCTCTGAGAGTGGTGGAGTGCAGTTTGACGACAGTAAAGGCAGTATGGAGGTGATTTATAGTGGTTCCCCTGAGGACTATAACTCTCTCATGCTAAGGTAGGGACAGAAGCGAGGTAAATGAAGAATGTGATTACATGAGTAACAAGGCTATTAAACCCATCTTAGTTTAGGTCAAAGAGAGTTGTTTAAACTCAGCAGGGCTCTATTTTTCCTTTTAGAAATCAAGGAAATGTAATACAAATGTCATATACTTTATTAATCCCCGTAGGGAAATTGTATTGAACACTCTAGCCCACACTGTTATTTCAATTGCATGCATATATACTGTTTATAGAAGTGAGAATATTTAATATATTGACATTTTGTTTTGTACTTATTGAATCCTAGTAGAGCTTCTGCACTCTATATGTTATCAAAATTTTGCAAATTATTTACATAGTCCACCTGTTATGACTATTGTCAGACAATCATTTTACAGGTATTAAATTATAAGACAAGACGGATCGGCGTGAGATACCACAGTTAACATGATAGAATTAAACAGGAATCTCTGCTACATATTCACCATGACATCAAGATTTAAGATTCTGTTGAGAAATTTAATATATTGATATGTCTAAGTAAAATCCTCACTATATCTTTACAATCATCATACCATTAGCATTTCATTAGCATTTGTTTTGTCCTATGGCTAACATCATAATAGACTTTAAGTGGTATAACCATGATATTCATTACAAGACTGCCTTCTCAAAATTCTGTTGTGTCTGTTTCTGAGTTAACCACTTTACAGCTCACAAGGTACTGCCCTGTCTCTGTCACAGAATAGGTTTCTCCTCAGCCTCCATGCCGCATTAAGTGAGGCTTACAGCTCTCTCTGCTCTCTTTATCTGAGCTAAATTCTATGATGGAGGTCGAGCCAGAGATTTTGACTTTGATTTTTATAAACACAGTCTATGTTACAGAGATGGAGAGGATAATCGATTATACCGTGACGAGGAGGAAGGGGAATTTGCCTCAAATGTGATCATGTTGAGCCAGGTTAGAGCGTTGGGGGAGGAGACCTGCAGGTTTGGGTTATTTCTGTTCTAAAATGCTGTTGACCATGTAACTATGACTCGCTCTTAGTTGATGTCACTTCTCTTTTACACACACACTCACACACACACACACACACACACACACACACACACACACACACACACACACACACACACACACACACACACACACACACACACACACACACACACACATTACATGGATACTTGGTGCATTAAAAGATTGCAGAGTCACTTGATTGGGAACTATTTTTTCCCAGTAGACTGATTAAATCTTTTGGTCATCAAAGAAATGTATGATATATTTCCTTGAAAAATTATTCACTTCAAAGTAAACGTTTCACTTCATGTTTGTGCATTTATATGGAACATTTTAATTTTTATGTGCCTGCTGTAAATATACGTAGTTGAGGATTAAGAAAACATGCGATTAAAGTTTATGCTAACCATATTAAAAGACGTTATGTAAGTGAAGTATCCTCATGTGACTCATCCTCCACGGCCGGCTTTCATCAAGTGTGAAATCCATTCAGAGCATGAAATAGTGTAAAGCAATGACTACTTAAAGCTAAAATAAACAAACCAACTAATAATAGACATCCAATGTCCAATAAAGCAAGCCAATAAAGTTAAGCATGAAGATTGCAGTCAGGCAGGGGGTCTGGAGTAATAATCGTTGTTAGGGTGAGGACAAGGAGCAAAAGCCTCAGAAGAGGTCAGAGGATTAGTTTCAGGGTGAAGCCAGAGCTGGACCTTTACAAGTTTTCAAAAAATGCATTGATTTAAAATTTAACACCATTTTATGTCTTACACACAGACACACACACACACACACACACGCACGCACACACACACACACACACACACACACATACACGCATGCACACACGCACGCACGTAAACACACACACACACACACACACATGCACACGCACACATACGCAGAAACTAAAACTGTTGATCGACACACACTATTAAATCACAAAATCCACCAGTAAAGTTTCATAAATGTTTGAGCAGACAACTTAAATCACTACATCAGAGGCTGATGCGATTAAATACTAGTGACAACGTCAGTGTATTATGAATACAGTGACTTTAGCCTGTTTGCTTGAGTGCACATTGATGAGAGCAGGGGAATATATTTCAGTATGGTCTACATAGGACTGAGGGGAATTTGTCACTTATTATGAGTTAATGCCACATTCACTATACCTCTTGCAAACTGCTACACATCACCTCAACCATTGTGTTCAACACTAAGTCATTGCAAAAGACAGTTCCATCCAATCGTGCTTAAGGAATGAAACATGGTTTTCATGGGAACTTCCTTGTAACCACCATCATCATGATGTCCAATGGGCTAAATAACAGCAGCCACAACTCTAGCCCAGGTCTAGTTGCAGAACCGAGTTGGAGACTTGGTTTGAATCTCAGACAATTTCCTAATCCCCAGGCCAGACTATTGTTTTGGGCTGGTTGCCAGGCAGAAAGAACCATTAAAGACTGGTTTCCCACAAGAGGTGGGTGGGATCTGGGTTACTGGTTTGAATACTTCTTAACAATTCCTACAAATGTGATATTTAATAGCAGACTAAAAGCAGAATTTCATCATTTGTAGTGCATTTTTACTGACTGTGGTTGTTTTTTCTGGTTTGTTGTTGTAAGTCCTGCAGTGATTGATGCCCCTGTTTAGGTTCTCAAGCACAGAAGAGAGAGATAACAGACCAGACACTCACGGTAAACCACACAGATGCACACGGAAGTTACGGTCGGAGTGCTTTTCTGAGGGAAGTCTGTAAAGCTGTGTTCAGTGGGACTCTAAAACACCAAGAGGCCAACAGGCTGTTGACACTAAGCTCTCAAGAATTCTGTGCTGCTACACATCCTTAAGTGTTTGTGTGTTGTTGTCCCTTCTTGTCAATTTCCTATCCTCTGTCACAGTCTCTCTCTCACAAACATTTATCTTCCTGTCTATTTTCTCTTAAACTTTCTTTAGCGGCTCAGCCTAAACTAAATTAAACAGTTGAAACCACTTTATCTCTTGCTACCCGTCTTATCACCAGAGGATTCACAAACTGTTCGCCTCACAGCAGGTCTTGTTGATGAGACTGTTCCTACAGGCCAACCTTGTTTTTTATTACTACCTTTAATTTCAATTTGTTTGTGTCTCCATCATGTGCTCTGTTGGTGATGTCAACTGTGTCAACTTATCATTTTTTTTCCCAATGAAAGTTTGATAAATGCCATTCTCACCATCAGGCACTCAAAATCACTTGACGGTGAAAGAGCCGGATTAACTGACGAGCGGACAGCTGAGTGCCCCAAAACAAACCCTGCAAGTGACACAATCGTTCAGATTATCTGTAATATTGACAAGTTATTAAGAACTATCAAAAAGCTATTCCTGCACTGGGAAGGAGTGTTTCCAGATGTAAGCTCTGCTATTTTCCTGGCGGGGAAAAACAGACCCACCCTGCCTGTCTTTAACCCTGGACTGACCTCTCTAAACCATGTCTGTTGTCTGCTGCTATCCCCTTAACCTACATCTGCCGGTCCACTGGCAGCCAGATTTATCTCCAGTCCGTTCATATGGATCTTCTACCTGCAGTACCACCACTTCCTCTAACCACACATATCCCTAACTCAGAACAGAATGACAAACAGAACAAGACCTACATTGTCTTATATGATGCCATCTGTCAATTAAAAAACTCTCAAAAATTGTGTAGAATAAAAGATACTTGCACAATAAGCAATGCTAGAATGAGTCTGGCAAATTCATTGGCTGGCTTGCTGTCTTGGGTGTGGTGCTACTGCTTCCACAACCTGGAAGTGTGTGTGTGCGTGTGTGTGTGTGTGTGTGTGTGTGTGTGCGTGCGT
Source organism: Antennarius striatus (assembly GCF_040054535.1). Lineage (NCBI taxonomy): Eukaryota > Metazoa > Chordata > Actinopteri > Lophiiformes > Antennariidae > Antennarius > Antennarius striatus. Next base: position 7,182,748 of record NC_090784.1, on the reverse strand, counting down.
GCGTGCATGCGTGCGTGCGAGTGTGTGTGTGTGTGTGTGTGTTTTGCTGTCTGGCCCACATATGTAGAGGTCTGGCAGACAGATACACACCAGGGTGTTCCTCCTGAATAAGTGTGAGAAAATCAGGAAAGCTGGGAAGTGAGTATTTCTAAACTGTAGGACAGGTCAGGACATACGCTCTGACAAAAACTGCTGTCACACTGATTTGATTTATTAAAATGGTGCACAAAGACACTGAAGCCTGGTGAAGAGCAAGGCTTGGACCTTATGACTGGTTTTGTAATGCTGTTATTTTCTAACCATTTTCTTAACCATTTCTTGGTTTTGGCTTCATTGAAGGGGCAATTGTGAAAGTGGTTTTGATTTTCACATCTTACTGAAGAGTTTCTATATTTCTAATAAATATAAAATTTAATTAAATGGTGAAATATACGTACAGCCCATCATTCAGAAAATAGATCATACTCAGTGTCAACATCTCAGACCAAATCAAATGTTATTTAGCCCCATGTCTATATTAGTAAACAGCAAGCAAACATATAATGTTCGGTGTATCTGGGGATTTTGCTTGGAAAATAAATGGCTGCTTTGAAAGTGGTAAGAATAAAGATTAGACAGCATAAAGATAGAAAGTCCTCTCTAGGATAGTTAGATTGGGGATTATGTGAAGATCAAAAATTCAACAAGAACATAAGCCTTACATTATTGTGGTCAAAGATGGAATTGATTTTTAGAGGAATGGCTCTTTTGTATCTTGGAAGTAACATTTTCAAACATGTAAAGGGAAAGGATGAGAATGAGGCAGAAAATTAACCTGCTGTATTAACAATAATTTGGCAACATTGCAGAGATAATGACTTAGTGGTAAAAATTTATCTAAATTGTCCGATATGAAGAAAAAATAATTCACAAAAGGGTGACAGCACCCAGCACTATAACCATCATATGAACAATTCACTCCCTCTGAAACTATAAATAATCTATTAACAATAAGTTCAATTACGTTGGGCAGAAGGGCGGCACGGTGGCGCAGTGGTTAGCGCTGCTGCCTCACAACACGGCGGACCCGGGTTCGAGTCCCGCTCTGTGCGGAGTTCGCATGCTCTCCCCGTGTCTGCGTGGGTTCTCTCCGGGTTCTCCGGCTTCCTCCCACCTCCAAAAGCATGCGCCTCAGGTTGATTGGCCGGTCCCAAATTGACCATAGGAGTGAGTGTGTGAGTGAATGATTTGTTTGTTTCTATGTGGCTCCGCGGTGCACTGGCGTCGTGCCCGGAGTGTCCCCCGCCTCACGCCCTGAGACTGCCGGGATAGGCACTGGCTACCCCGCGACCTGTATTAGCGGATTAAGCGGGTTGGAAAATGACTGACTGACTGACGTTGGGCAGAAGTCTTTATCATGTGTTGTATTGTGTTTGCATTGATTGATTTGTGTTGTCTTTGCTCTTTCTTTTGGTTATGAGACTGCGTTCCGTTATTTTAAAATTTATCTGCATGCAGTAGCTTAAGTTCATACACTGACACAAATATTATGCAGTGTAAAAGCAGCTAAACCAAAAACGGGAACAAACAGAATGATCTCTCTGCAGGAATCAGGTTTAAACCTTTAGCTTCTGAAAATTGCTTTCAGACAACTACAGTTTTACTTCAAACAAAAGATGCTATTTCATCCACCTCATCCACAGCGGTCAAAATACATCATTTAACATCAATATCATGTTGAAAAAGTAAACCTGTTTTTCCCTCCATAGCTTAAAACAGCCAGACTTGTGAATGGTTTGACAAATTGTGACTGACTAGTCGATTACTGATGGGTTTGGTGGAACTGGTTGAAAAGGTTGTCTCAGGATGTCATTTCTTAAAGTAAGCACCTGAAAATGATTGTTGATTGTTGATAGAGGCTTCTTGGGGCGGCAGTGGCTCAGTGGTAGAGCGGGCGCCTCATGGTCAGAGATCGGCAGTTCAATTCCCTCTCCCGCCCAGCCAACCTCAGAGTGTGAGCTAACAGTGGGAAGATTCAGCTCACCTCCAAAGCACCCGTGAGCAAGGCACTGTCCCCCCTTACAAGCTGCTCAATTGGGGCTTGGACTTTGTTCCTTTTATTCTTGATTGTCACCCTGATTGCTGTGACAAAAAGTAGGAATGGTATGCTTTTGTTTCTTAATTGATTAATATTGGCGAAGTGGCCTTTGAACACACACTGCTCACAATCAATTCCTTATATGCTTGGAAGTTTCTCTTTCCAAAAAGAGATAATCAGATTAATGACGGAATAATATCACAGGAGTATTGTCCCAGTCTCATATAAATGACCACTCTTCAGTTCTGAGTGAAACACACGGCGCTCAGATCTGTGAAATGGATAGTTTATTTTCTTTGTAAATCTAGGCGTTGACATCTGTCCCCCTTTCCCTCCCCCACTGTTCCTCAGTTCCTTCCACCGATGTAATCCGAGGCCAACATCGTTCATTCTAAACCTCTGAGAAGACTCGGCTTCAGTTTGAGTGAATTGAACCCAAATCTATGAAGAAAACTCCATTCAAACAGCAGCAGAGTAGAGTCACTTAGGATGTCCTTAAAGGTTTAGAAGTTTTCTTTAAATTATTTTTCATGACGAAAGGATGCAGCACGGGTGAGAGTGTTGTGGATATAAACACGCTGAGGAAGCTGTGCAGGGATTCTACAATAACAGACAGCATGCAGTTCAAGGTTGATCAAATCTCGCCCTTATAAACACTTACCCACTTGGGGCCTCCCTGGCTCACTACCCAGGTCCTGTGAGCCAGAGCTGCATCTTCTCACAAAGTTAAACATTACACTAAACAAGGGTTGGAAGGGCTAATGAACATGATGTGTTCTGTTGTTTCTGGATGACCAAAACTGCATTATACCACATTGTTACCCACACTGCAGTCAATAAAGTTTTTATAAAACAAACAAACAAAACACAGAAAGACTCAAACATTCATGCCCACCCACCTTCACATCAAAAATAAAAAAAAAGATAACAGCTTTCCCTTCTTAAACTTACATTTATTTACATTGTGAATACGCTAAACAGCATTAACCAGCTATTTTTTAATGGCAGGCTTCTTCTGATGTTCTGTCCAGGCATGTTTGTAAGTCGTTGACATCTTAAAGGGGTTAAATATGGCCAGAGGGAACACCTTTGTCATTTCTGTCCAGATTTAGGCAGCGGTATTAGCTTGTCAGGCTGTCAATTAGAGATGTAATCACCAGTGCTGGGTGGTACCAGATTATATGTACCGTACTCAGGATGTTGTAATCACATAACAAAAACATTTTTAATTAGAAGTAATGGAACAAAAAGAAACAACATCCAACACTTTGGGCCCTGGCATCCCCAGACTTTGCTCTACGGTGCTGCTGTGTATTACATGTATTGCAGGTTACTCTTGGTGACTTCTGTCAGCAAACAAACAAAAGAGTAAAAGCTGCTGCATGTTGGGATGTGCTGCCACCAATGTAATGAACTTTCAACTGAGTTTTACTAAGCTGGTCAAGTGAGAGGCTAAGCTTTTAAGTAAAAAAATGGATCAGACTTTGGAATTCTGACACTTGTCATTATCTGTGCAGCACACACACACACAAAAAAAACCTCTAATGGGATTGGATGTTGACTCTTAGAATTGTCCTGCACAGGAAATGCCCTGATGCTCATTGTAAATTCTTAAGTGAGATTGTTTTTGGAATTGGGAAACATATCATATCCAGCGCGGTCACGGTTAACATCATATCACAATTAAACAGCAGCTGCAATATGTGTTCTTAATAATATCATTGAAGATGTGGATAATCCTTAACACGTTGCAGCACTTTTCATCAACCTGTCTAAAGAATTTGATTCAATTGGTCTTGAAATTTTGTTGGGTGAACTCCGCTCTACTTGATTGGATGAATAATCTCTTCCGTAACTGTTGACCTGAGAAATTGTTTTACAGTCTACTTCCCATAATATTACTACGAGTGTACCACAAAAGGCCATTCTTGGTCCTCTTTGATTCACTTTGTTACTTAACAGTATTTTAAAGCTCACTATAATGTACAATTTCTTTGTATATTACACTATTTTAAAGCCACTGCTATCTCTCTTGATTTGACTATTGCATATCTACACTTATAATTTACCAGCTGAAGCTGGACAAAACCCTAACGGAGACCAGTGAGAGTGACCCAGGAATTGCAGGCTTGAAAAGCTGCTCATTGTTTTAAAATAGTCTGAAATGTTTTGTATATTTGCAAAGCCAGGTCACAATTATATTTGACTTAATCAATTTGAGCAGCTTGTTCACAATATATGTGATCATTTTATCCATTGCTATTTGAAAAAGAAATTGACTATTCAGATTTAAACAGCAAGACAAATGTTCTGAGAATTACAGATTTTTTTCTTATAGACTTTTAGAAAGATATTTTTGCTATTTGGAGGTTTTCTGGGTGCTGAGAGGCATCTCCCCATCTCAGGTTCAGATTTGCTTGATGTTAATATCATTTATTATCATTAAACATTTCAGTATTTGTTCATATTGTACATAATTTTAAGCTGACTTGACAAAATCCTATGATAAAGATGAAAAGTCAGCAATATGACCAAAGTTGGCAATCTTGCCTGTCACAGTTGAGGCTCAAACAAGAATCAGCATTAATATTGTTTGGTCAGCATTATTCTTCTCTCTTACCATCGGTGTCTCAATAGTGTTGTTAAGTGGAACCACGTTGTGAAAGTCTCCCCTCCTCTCCCACAGACTTCACAAACATTACAGTTAGTGTAAGCCACTCCATAAATCTCATACTGGGGCTAATTACTGCATCGCAGTACTCAGCCAGCAAAGATGAAGAAGGAAGGACGAAACTATGAGAAAAATATATAGATGTTCCCCTGTTGCATTACTCATAGTGTAATATCTGTGGGGATATTAGCATTTGCTATGTTTATGAAAAGTGCACAAACCCACACAAGTGAACATGACTATTTTGCTCATTCACTCTTCTGCTGTATTCTCTGTCCAACTCCCCCCCCTCTCTTTCTCTCTCTCTCTCTCTCTCTCTCTCTCTCTCTGTGTGTGTGTGTGTGTGTGTGTGTGTGTGTGTGTGTGTGTGTGTGTGTGTGTGTGTGTGTGTTTGTGACACAGAGAGAGAAATACAGAGAGAGAGAGATGGTTTGGCTGCAGCCATCTCCTGCGTTGAGGAGAGATGGGAACCTAATGCCTGCCGTACGTTCATGGAAAAGTGAAAGCCAAATCAGAACTGCACAGCTGTGAGTGCCTGCATGTGTGTGTGTGTGTGTGTGTGTGTGTGTGTGTGTGTGTGTGTGTGTGTGTGTGTGTTCATGCACTCCTGCATCTGTGAGTTGTATACAAAAGATACATCCAAGTTTGTGGATTTGTGTGGACTTCATGGCAGCAAAGCAACAACTTCCATGAATTACTGGCAATTACTGGAAGGCTCAGAAAGACAAACAAACATGCTTACACAATTTCTTTCATTCTCTCACAATGTGTCTTTCAGTCAGAACCATTTTTTTTAAATGAAGGATTCAAAAAATCCAGAGTTAAATTGAAAATGGACATTCTGATTTTTCTACATGAGCCATGGAATAGGATGTACTGTAATCAACTCATTTAGGACCTCTGCTGTGTGAGGCAGGGATCATTTCATGATATTGTATTGGTTGACTTGCAAACATCATTTGGATATACCCACAGGCACCATCATCATTCGTACAAACAAGTCAAAAAGGAGGAAGATGTTGTATGAATGATGCCCTTAATTCTCAGTAAGATCCCATATATATCCTCTGAGTCAAGACAGCTTTTTATATCAGTAATTAGCAGGTATAATATAAGGCAGTAAGAGACTGCATTATCCCGCGACACCCCTTAATTACAAATTTTATCCTGACCTAGTTTTACAAGGGTAAAGCTCTGGCCTCATGAAGATGAGGCCAGTCTTTCTATCTTATCTGGTTCCTGAGATATGTACAAAAAAATGTAAAAAAGTTGAAATTTGACCTTGACCTCATTTTGTCAGGGTCAAGGTCATCCTCTCATTTTCATCCCCTTTCCCAGCAGAGTAATGTGCATTTTGTTTCATCTTTCTATCTGCAATGGTTGTGAAGATATTTGGCGGATGGATGGATGGATGGACGGACGGATGGATGGACGGATGAACACACAAACACTGACAAATACTATACATCACCACTTTGCGGGATGTAATAATAACTTCAGGAAAAGCATTTCATCTTGTTATGCTTGACTATGACTTTCATTCTTTATGCCTTAAACAAAACAATATTTTTAACCAATATTTTAGTAACTGACCAAAAAGTATCTGCCAAAATTAAACTGTGACAGACTGTCAACTTAGCAGTTCTCATAAAGTGTCTATAAAAGAGTCTATAGTGTGACATCATCTTTTCATCTGCGTAATTGGCTCAAACCCACTTTTACCTGGCGTTGGACGTTTAAATGCAACAAGCATCATTATCCACATTTATGCAACATGGTGAATGAGGGGCTGCTGCATATTTACTGTCTCACAAATGTCTATAAACATTGCAAAGGCATAATGGTGGGGTCATTGTTCCTCTGTGCCAGAAGCACAGGTAGTAGCAGTGCCAAATCAGTGTCTGTATAAGTGCAGCCAGCCAGTGAACTAGTAGCAAGATTTAAGAACAGCTAGAAGCAATTAGCAGCTAACTCAGAGAAGGCCTACCAATGATGTTTTCAAAACTGAATCAACACAAAGTCCAGGAGATCTTCACCCTCACCAACCTTTTTATCACAGAAGAGGTAAATCACTCTTATCCTTGTTTTTTAGCTTCCTTGTAAAGAAAACTTGATGGACCTTTTTACCTTTGTAAAGTTGCAAAAATCAGACATTTTGTCCTCAGCAGAAAAACTAGTTCATCCCTTTGTTACTAACCCAAACCCTAAGCCTAAATCTAACTAACTGTAAATCTCTACTGTCACTCTGCTCCAAAAATACTTAAAAATCCTCAGTCAGTCTAGATTACTACAGATCAATTACCGATGAGATCTAGGAAAAGCAGTCGTGTTTCACCTGCGCTCGTTACTTTGCATTGGCTCCTTGTAAAATCCAGAATTGCTTTTAAAATTCGAAGACCTTAATGATCAGAAAGCATAATGTCCTAATGAACTAATGGTTCCCTAATACCCTACAAGAACACTGCTCTTCCAAAACACCAGAACCTTCAGTTATCAAGCTGCTCTTCTGTGGAACCATTTCTCCTTTTGTTAGGGCTGGACTAGGCTTGCTCTTGCCCAACCCCTACTGCCTTGGTGTGCCGGGGGACATGATACACGGGGCCCCTCCTTTCATCTCTTGTTCTTAACCTTTACACATTCATGTACCATTAATACATGTTAGTGGCTTGGCCTTTTTCCAGAGTACTCTCACTTTTCTGTGCTCTCTCCTTTCAGAGGGCATTGACCTGTGGTCCTGCTGGGCTCCTGCTCTCCTCATCTTTATGGATCTTGGTTGGCCTCAAATTGGAACTCTCCTCTTGCTACTGTTTGCTATACACCCACTGACCTTCCAGTGGCCCTTGGTGGAATTAGCTATAACTAGTTCTGCAATAATGCCAAACACTGTGCTTGTTTTTTATGTATGTATTTATTTCTCTAAGAGTAAGCATCAAAAACATTATTTAATACATCACCAAACAGCAGGAAAATACTGTATAATGAATGAAGAGACACCGACAGGAATGACATGGACAAATGGACGAGAAGATACAACATTTTCAATGGGTCAAAAACCTTCATTTCAAAATGATGCAGATACTGAACTTTTTCTGTATAGTATAGATCACACTATCTTTAATGCTATGCTATGTAAATTCATACTTGAAACCAAAGCTATGGTGCTATCGGTTTGTGTTTTGTGGCACTGATGTGTGATCTGTCATGTGTGATCTCTCAATTTTGATTGATCAGATAAAGTTGTGGCATCTGACCTTATAGAAAATCTGGCATTGGTTGAAAAGGACAACATATCAGTGATACCCATCAGTGACTGAGATCAGTTTAGAGTTTATAACACAGACATGACTGTAAGAAAACGTCTGAATGTCTTCGGTTTGGAATATGGACATGACATGTACAAAAGCAGTCAACTGTATTGAGTGTGCTGTGAGTAGACACAGATACAGACACACGCGCGCGCAGACACACACAATTTGAATTAATTTGGTTAAATAGTTTGACTTTCATATATTAAAGTCCAGCAATGTACACAGACCCCCAAAACAGTTGTAATTCTGAGAATTGTCCCAGAATGACCTTTTTTTTTTTGGTTTGGCCAGCATGATGTAATGAAAACTGTTATCTCCACAGCTCTGTTTGACGGAGTGCGTCTGCTCCAGCAGTGATCCCACCCACACTGACGGAGAGCCACTGAGTGTGTGCACATGTGCAGCAACAGTCTGATGTGATATTGTGTTTCAGATTTGTTGCCAAATTTTTCAATCTTGTGATGATTTTCATTTGAGCACATTTGGAACCGACCAATCTGTCATTTCTTATTGTTTATGATGTTTGATGTTCATAATTGACAAGGCTCTAAATAAATCATTCATATCTTTGTGTGTGTTTGTTTGTGTGGGAGGGCCTGGTTGTGTGTCAAATCCCCTGTAGGGATCAAGGTAGGGCTTTCTCACACATATGGAAGGTGACTGCTGTCACTTTCAACATACTTGCATACATAAACACCATTTAAAATTTCCATTCATTCACACAAACACACACACTTCCTGTCTCCTACAAACACAGACAAGCACTCACAGGTACTCGCACCCAAACATATGAAGTAAAGTGATGTCACTGCTGTCTCATATACATGACTCAGTGAAACATAAACAGGAAATGATCCACATAAATCAATTAACACTCAATCTGTTTGCTGTATGAAATTCGAGACAATCAGACTCTTGCCTCCGTGTTTATTTCTTTTGGCATGAGCACACATATACACACAGCATTTAGACCCACACCAGTTAATGAGCATTACTGGGCAGCTGTTTTTTATTGTTTTTTAGGAACCATAACAAACAAATACCACACCAACTAGTGTAGGTTTACACAGGAGAGAAAACCGCATGTTTGACCCTCATTTCCTAAGTCCTCTGTGTCCCAGGTTAAACCTGCAGTCACACTCACACAGGCCTTCCATTGCTACAACGGATGGAGATCAACGCACAACTGTGCAAGAAAAATATAAATTTTACATTGTATAATGCAGATTCATGTAAAACAACATGTGTTCACATACTGTTAGATTTTACGGGAAATGAGTCAGCAACACTGATTATATGTTGCCAAGTAAAAACAGCCGCCCTGTATCATAACTCACAGTAATTACACAATTGAAAGCACTAGTAGTAAGTATTAATGCTTCCAATATAATATCCTTGGCCTAGAAAAAGTTCATTTAAGTCTGGCCAAGTGTGGGAAGTCGAGATGTGGGACACAAGTATGAACATGATGCTCATCTCAAGAGATGAAGTCTGCTTCCAGCTCCAGAACAGACTGACTGCACATCCCCAATAACCTTTGAGCAGTCAATAAAATGTAACACTTAACAGAAGCCATTTTTATGTACAGCTATTAATATTCTTTATCTGGAAGAAAACTGTAATGTTTTTGGTTCTGTTTGTTTGTGTTTGCCATGTAATATGGTGGAAATGTTGAGCATGGGCCAAGGAAGAAGACATTCAGTTGTGGAGTGGATCTGGATCACAGGCAGATACATTGTCAGTTTTTTTTCATTCTCCTTAAACGCATGAAGTAGGACATTTGCACCTAGTATGGTGAATTCAGTTGATGACACACTGTGGCGACCCCTAACGGGACAAGCCGAGAGGAAAAGAAGAAAGAAGGAGATAGTAAATTCAATTGATGGTATAATGTTTATAGCCTCTTGCAAAATATTTCATGAGTGTATCACAAGTTACTCTCACAGTTATGGGTAGCCACTGCATGCTGTAGCTCACATGTCAGACAGTATTATGGAGCCTGTTTCTATTTACATCAAGTGAAAGGCTGGTTACAACCTGGACAAGTCATTATGGAGCCACTGTAGAGAAATATCTACAATTAAAGCGACCATAAGGCAGCATATGCAACTGCATACGTGTGAATATTTGTGTGTGTCCATCTGAATCTAAGTGTAAAAGTAACACATGACATCTTATTTTAATGTGCTTCTACACTTAAAACTGAACCTTTATGACTTTAGTGTTTATCAGCATTACTCTAGTATTGAACACGTGAGGCTACATAAACAGCACAGCTGGATTTCTTACAAATGCAACACACATTTAACACACACTTTTACCTGTTTGCGTACAGAGCACCCCTGTAAGCTCTGGGTTGTCCATCCAGAGAAAATATAATGATTATTTTTTTTAGAATTTTAAGTAGGAGTAATGAATTAAGGGTAGCAAACAGTGGATCAAATATTACCTCTACCTTTATTACCTCTACATCCTCAGCATGTTTCACTTACTCCTGTCAGTCACAAGATGACTGATATATAGCTTAAACATAAGAGGACAAAGATGCGGAAAATGTGCAACTGTGAGACTTTTTTTCATTTCATTCACTGAAGCCTTATATTATCCTCAGTTGAACCTCAGAAGTCACTTCTGCACAGAGTGAAGAATTAGTTTTTCCCTCTCCCATCACCCCTGACAAGCCTCCCAAATGCTGAGGAGAGGCAATTAGAAGCCAGCAGCAGACAACCATGTTAAGCTCCAACATATGAATTTGTTTAGCTGAAAATGCATTCTGAGCTAATGCTGTGGGGTCCTAAAACATCCCTTTCCTGTTTATATTTGAATCAGAATCAAACCAATATTATATAGATTGTATTAATTATACGCAACACATTTCCATTTTTACACTACAAAAAAACTATTTCAAATTATTTCCCAAGGACTGGATCATTTTACTCAACAACCCACGTAAAATGCGAATCTAACCATGTCGAAGTCCAGTTAAATTATAAATAAAAGGCCAAATATTTACTTGAGAAACACGCATTATACGTTTAATGTGTCATCTCAGCTACACATCCGTTTTCACATGCGCGTTCTTTTTGCAGGGTAGCACTGGAATCGAATGGAGAAGAAGGAACAACCTGGACAAGTCACCAGTTCATTAAATTTATAACCAATTTGCCAATAGTTTACTGCATGTTTTGGACTGTGGGAGGAAGCCGGACCACCCGGATGGAAGCCTGCTGACACATGGACAACATGTAAACTCAAGCCACATATGTGGACTGAACCCCAGCCCTAACCGCTGCGCCACCAGACCGCCCACTGTGACATCTGACACATCAAATACTGCTAATAATACAGCAAGAGATTTTGTAGATGCATGCAAATATGAATTATATTGAGAAACACATATACTGTGTATTGCAATCATTTTCACACAAAGTCACTAGAGTTCAATCAAAGCATGTAGTGTGACATGTTTAAGGCATGGCATCAATAGCTTTTTTTTGTATACATGTGTGTGATGGCAGATGTACCCCAAAAATACACAAAACAGTAACAAGGCAAATAAAAAAGGTTTAGAAGAGCCGAGATGGGCCTAACATCTGGCTCAACATCCATCTTATGTAAACTGAGATGTGACGTTTCAAAATGTCTTTTAAAATTACAACACTTTGCGTTATCCTGCTTTTATGATCTGTTTCTTTCGCTCTCTCCCACACAACATGCCAAACTTTACAGTGAAAGAGCCCCAATGGTGGGTTTTCCTCTCCCACTTAGATCATTTATAACAACATTAACATAAAAGCGAGGACTGGAGTTGCAGTACCGGACCAACGGAGTGAACAAAGGCGATATGGTTGTAATGTGTGGTTGTAAAATGGGAAGTTGAGAGACGTGAATGCCTGCAGTCCATGAAAGTGAAAGGTGGTGAAGATGATGAGGCACTCAGCTTGGACACGAGGAGCTCAAAGCTGATCCAACTGATACTCTTCAACAATGGCGGTTCCACAGCACTGACAGGATTTAACGGATGATGGATTTATATTGCTTTCACATTATTCACTTCAACTGTTCGGCTCATCTATCTAGGCTGGATAATTGCTGACATATTGGATATTGTACTGTACAGTTCAATGACCACAATAGGAGAGACCTGTTGTAGTATATGTGCAGTTAATTTAGGGAACCCCCCACCTTCCCGGGGCGACAGAATATTATTACAGAACAATGAATACAAAAGGAGATTTCTCCCATATGCTTGTGCCGTGATGTTCATGGTGTTTGAACAAAGAATGACGAGAAGAAATAGAACCCAAATAATTGGATGTGTTGTAACCAGTCTGACGTCACACCTAGCCCTGGACTTTGATCCATTTCTGGGTGTAGATTAATACAGTATGTTAAATTGAATACAACATTTCTAAGGTCATAGAGGTCAAGTTGGGTGGTGCACGTCTGTTGTAGAGAGATTTAACCACTTGATGGAAATTAGAATTTCCAAAGATAAGAGCATCTGGCCTACTTACCATGGACAACTGGATCTCAGGTCACAGTTATAATTTTATGCAGATAACCAGACTCTTGAGACATTGCTCTTTTTTTTTAACATGAAATCCAAACTTCATCAAATAACTTGTGAATTGTTAAACAGGTAGACTTAGTGAAACCAGTTATACTAATTCATAGAGCAGTACATATGCTAAAGCATGAAGCAGCTCAGTGTAGCTTAGCGTAGGTCTCATATAACAAACCTGCACTTCTATTATGTCTGCACTTAGTCATACTGAAAATATCTATTGTTGGTAAAGATTTATTATCAATTCATATAATTTCTTTGTGTCAAAATAACATTCAGTTATTATCATTATCAAGGGCAAAACCCATGTAGAAAGACAGGGTAGGTTGCAGCAGTGCTAGCAGCTGAGAGTGAGCAAACCAAAGTGTTTCCATGTCACACACAAGCTGTTGGCAACTGATGATATTTTATGCAGTTAGCTGTCCTGCAGCATCTTGAGGTTTTCACAGCTTACGATGGTGATGGATGGTTTAAAGGAGAAAAAGAGAACCAGAGTTTTTCTTATCCTTAGCTCTATGATAATGAGGGAGCCAAGGCCATTCTGTAGTACTGTCGTAGCACCATCACTCGTGATAGATTTGCTGACGCAAAATTATGGAAAAAGTGACCCCAGAAACCATTTACTTCATTAATTAGCTGAGTGATTAAATCATGTTGGGAAAAAATGAAATACATGTGGTGTTCATCGAGGTGTATTACATGAGTCAAGCTGCTGCATGATTAGCTACAAGCTGTTTTTAGAAACAATAGGAGTCTGTGATTTTTGGGACTCATGGCAAGCCTGCCTTCCTCCTGATGACACATGGAAGACAGTTGTTCGGAGAGAAAAATTGTGAAACCACATTATTGGTCTGTTTTAATTGTGGGCAGTGCACCACAGCCACATCCTGATAGAGACTCTTTTTACATTCTCTTCTTGACAGCATTTGAAGATGTGGACACAGTCAAGCACATTTTGACAGATGCTAAACAAGGACAATCTTTATAACGCTAAGTTTCTGCTGGTTGGTTTTACATGCAGTTGTAAGTTTTCTGTCGCTTGTTGATCGACATCATAGTTAAAACTGAGAGCTATATGTCAAACGATGACATAAATAGGGAGCACATGTTTACATTTGTTACATATGCTCACACTGACATGAAGGATGCTCTGTGGTTGTGTTGTTTATCTATTTTTAAAAAATTCTGTTGTCTTCTTTAAGGATTTCCATATGATGCAAATTCAATGTCATGGCACTATTTAGAAACACATGTCCATAATAACTCTGTCCTGAATGGAGAATTATCTGTCTTAAATGTGGAATCCTTTTTGTGAGCTAAAGTTTCTCTCCTTCAGCTCACATAAAGGTCTAGTTGATAAAATACCATACACAATCCAACAATACCCAAATGGAAATAGTCATAAATTATACATTGAATATGTCACAATTAACTGTTTCCACAGTCTATAACAAGATTTTTTAATCTCTGTTTTGTGCTTTCAATGCTCAGGAACGAATAAATTCCCCTCACAACAACCGAAATCTTGTTTTTTTTTAAATGGCTTCAAATTGTATGTAATGTACAAAAGTTGAAATTTGACCTCGACCTAGTTCATTTTCATCCCCTTTGCTGCCCGAGTAATGTGCTTTTTCTCAAATCTTTCTGTCTGTAATGGTTGTGAAGATATTTAGTGGACGGACAGACGGACACGCAAACACAATCATAATACATCACCACTTCGTGGGATATAACAAGCTGCTCCCTTTGATTTTTGAACACTCAATAATTTGAGAGTTAAAACACTTTGCTGCCATATTAAAAAAAAACTGTATGTTTATGTTTATTTATTTGACATGGACATATCAAACACATTGCTCTTTGCACAGTTGCACAACTTATAGATGCGTCAGTTTACAGTGTGTTAGCACGAGTGCTAATTTTCACCACTTATATTATTTTCACCACTTACATATAATTTTATATAAATTACAAAATAACTACAAAGATTATGTGACCCAGGCTTCCTTGCCTGTAAAGTTGCTAACAATTGCTGCAGCTTATTTGGGTTACAGAGTTGCCATGGGTCCGAACGACACCTGTCATTTGTTCATTCTTTATTTGGATTCAGTTGCATTTTCACATATACAAAATCATGTTGGTTTTATTTGTGTGGCTTGAATCTGATCATCTTTTTCTGTGATTTGTGGCTCGGTAATTTTGTCATGTAAAACACCTTTACTCAAAATTGTTGAATGGTCTAGCAGGGTTAAATACAAGCCTCATCTATAGTAAATATATCAGATCCATATAGCAATAGCTTAAGGTTCTATTCTCCAGGACTGTTTCCATCCTGTCCTGAATTTCCCATCCTTCACTCTGCAGTTATTTTTTGGCCCAGAGAGGAAGAAGGAAGAATTTATCTACAGCTATGACAATTTTAAGAAAGTTACCATAAAAGAAGGCATTCAAATGAATACTGAATTTCCTGTCTGCACAACTGAGTCGCTCATGGAGTGCTAATAGAGTTGAACAGCCCATTTAACACTGTCTCAGACACATCCCTTATGAAAGTTCTTCTAACCAACCACTAACCAAGTGGTTGGTTAGTGAGTGATTGGGAGAAATATCCAGCTGCAGGCTTTCAGAGTACTCCAAAAGCTGCTGAGTTGATCCACTGGACGTTAAGAAAGTTCTTGAAGACGTTTCGTCTCTCATCCAACAGACTTCTTCAGTTTGAACTGGATCGACTCAACAGCTTTTGGATAACCATGACCTGGATGACTGAGAACCTACACAGACATATTTCAGAGTACTACACATCATTCCCTTTTAGCTCTTTAACTACACTGGTAGTACTGCTGCCGCATTATTTTGTATGCTTTCCTTGTAAACACTGAGATGTTAGGAAATCTACTGCAGATGAGAGCTGCAACCCCCCACCCCGCCGTTGAAAGTTAAAGTAGCTCATCAGTAGCAGACGGTGTCCCTGAAATCAACTGAAGATATGATAATTATATAGTCATTAATTACCAGATCATTCAATCAACACTGTGTTTCCACCAAATAAAGCATCATTCCTTAAACTGATGGATGCAAATACAAACATGAGAGTTAGAATTCTATTACAGTAACGTTCCCATGATTTTATCAATATACCTGAGGGCTGCTTGTGGTGAATCAGGAACCTCTGCTGTGAAAGTGAAAGTTTCGGAGTCAGATTTTTAGAGTCACAATGAATCTGGCATAATTTTTTGAGAATCGTTGCAAAAGCACTGTTCAATTTAAAAAAGAAACACAAGACAACCCTAAAGTCTGTGCAGTAATTTATCAGTGCTGTCCCACCATCGCAGTTCCATTCCTGGAGCACAGAGAGGGCTGTCAAGTCAAGTCAGTTTTATTTATATGGCGTCATCACAACAAAACTTATCTCAAGGCACTTTCCAAGAAGAGCAGGTCTACGCTGAAATTCAGATACCCCCCCCCCCCACAGACAGAAGAAGTGACCTCTCTCACAGGGCTGTGGGTAATGTTACCTGTTTGGGTGTCTATTAGCAGAGTTGCTCCTTTTGGACTTGTTTCAAATGACTTGGTTGGCATGGCAACAGTGACTGTCTTTTGCTAAGTATCATCTGGAATAAGTAAAAATGTCACATCCACATATTTTATTTAAACTTGAGAATTGCGTTTGGTCAGAAAAGAGTACTATCTTTTTTCTCACTATCAAAACCACTCTGTCTGTTTTCCATTCCTTTTGTTCTATATAGGAAACAGACCAGGCTAACTGCAAGAGAGGATTTGAATAGCTTTCTTGTCTACTGTCTGATCTCTTCTGTGTTTCCCAACTATTAATGTTATTGGCGCCATATGCTTGGCTCCTGTTGCCACAGTTTACCATGATGTATGTAGGCCAGGGCCTGGAAACCAAATAAATAGCAAACTAGCTGGGAAAGCACAGATGATAATGAAATAACGTTACCTATACTGCAAACACTAAAACCTTGTGACCAACAGATGAGCATTAGTTCAATTCCCTGGATCAAATAATGTACTTTGCATAAACAAATAGATAAATGATGGATTTTATTTCATTTATATGTCATTGGACAACACATAGCACCCATCTCTTAGATATATGGTGTCCCATTCATAGTTTTATTCTGACTTCCAGTGAAATCTCTTTAAATGCAGTCTTTCAAATTTAATGAGAAATAAAAGAGAAAGAAAAAGAGAGGCAGACAAGTAACATAAGAAAAATATTCTTATCATGACAGTAATAGCTTTAGTAATATGACCATGAATTTGTCCCTTGAGAGAAAAAGGCAGGAGGAATCTGTACGTTTGAATGAAACCCAGTGGTAGTTGAAATAAAGTAAACAAATGTATTTTGCTGTACAATACATTTACATTTATGAATTTCAGCTAAAATTTCAAAACAATATGACTGCAAAAAGTTTGGAAATCCCCTAAAGCAGAAGTTAGACTCAAAGGTTTTCACCTAAGATTTCAGTCTCTGGGAAAACTGTTAGAAAATGAGTTTCTTTGTAGATAAACAACAAATGGAGAGGTTGGGATCTTTTATTGGCTTTAGCCATTTGGTTGCTGGTTGTTTTGGCTGAAGTGTGTTTCATGGAAACACAGACACTAATGCACCCACATTCTGTCAGGTGTACAGTTTCATTCAAAATTTGGACACAGTTTCCCATTCAGGCGTATGAACTATGAAGATCCGATTCTTCTGTGCCTGCTAATGGGTGTGTCTCGTCAGGATGTGAAAGCAATGCCCTGCCTGCCTGGTTTTCTTGCCAAAACCACTGGACTTGATGAAAACAATTTATTTATGTGGGAAGGAGACAATCTGGTGAAAAAATTTGAATCGTTAGAAGTATCAAGAATTAAGGTGTAACCCTTAGCTGCATCATGGGCAGAGCAAGACGGGTTCTCCAAGGAACTCAGCTGATGTTATTTTACTAACTGAGGTAGAAATTACCAACGTAAGAAAGACTTTGCCCTTTGGCAAAGGTCTCAGCTGGGACAGCGTGGTATGGTTCTGTGTTTGAACGGGCATGATGATCTGTTATGTGTACGTGTGGCATTGCTGACAGTTTTGTTCTGCATCAGTTGTAGAGTCTTGTTTCCTATGAGCTGGTGTGACTGGTTTGGTTTATCTTCAGCTACAGGCTGCAGATCATTAAACAAGCAAGACAGCGTATGGATTCTGACACTAAAACATGTGACTGTGATGTACCGGGTGTCTTTTACATCAGGGAGTAAAAGTTCACTTCCTATCCTCATCCCAAATGTTCCTGCATAATTTTCACTACTAAGGAAGGGTAGCTTATGTCTGATGTAATAACTTCTATATTATATGTCTATACAGGAAGCACCACACTAATTTCCACATTATCAATACAACAACTGACCCAGGTGTGGTGAGTCAATACATGTTTCATCCTTACAACGGACAACAGTGCTATCGGATAACGTTTTCCTATCCTGCTCATACACAATATCCGACCCACTTATGGTAAATGACGCTGGAGAGGATCATGACCTCAGGCTGCCCATTGCAGTGCCTGACAAGTCTTGCAGTTTTACAAAACTACATTTGTAAAAATGCAGCGCTGTCCAGGTAGACCATCTGATTACTTAAAAGAGAAACATCTGTTGAGTAGATGTGAGACTTCAGCAGGAGCTCTGATGCTGCTTGAGAACAAGGTGTAACAACGTGTGACAGGGGTAACCATTTGGCTGGATGTGTCTCTGTGTCTATCTGCAAGTGTCAGTCTGTGCATGTGCGTGTGTGCGCGTGCGCGTGTGTGTGTGTTTGTTTGTGTCAGTGTGCATGTGTATGTCCAGGTGTTATGGGAGGAGAAGACAGTGACAGGAAATACTTCCTGATAACAGGAACCAAAAGGTGTTGACGGACTGACCGGCTGGCTGGCAGGCTGCAGCCACATCTCTGTGGGTGGCTGAGGCTCTGAACAATTGACCTATTTGGTTGCCGGACAGAATACATTATCTGCATCTGGGCAGCCGGCTGATAGGCTGGCTTAAAAAATGTATTGACGGATGATGTTTGCGGACTGTCAGTCAGCTCGTGGACAGTGAGCTGGGGGATGCCTCTGCTCATGTGTTGTTAACAAGGCTGTAACAACACGGTCACCCACTTAACTTCCTCTCCATATCCATCCATGGCTGCACCCATCATCCCAAGGACTCATACAAAAAACATATCCAAAAGAAAAACCAGAAAGAAATCCCTAAACAATAAGAAAAAAAAGTTGTATGGGATAATTGTTAAATCAATCAATCAGTTTTTATTTCTAAAGCGCTTAATCACATCAACAGACATTTCGAAGTTCTTGTTGCTGTCATATTTGCTAAAATCAAGGTTTCTTTTTTCAAACACAACAATGGGTGGTAAAACCTGTAGTGCAAATTAGACTTTGTCGCATTTTTACAGCATGCTTAAAATTTACTAATTTCTCTTGATTATCAAATATGCTTTTATCTTATTATCAGTAAAGAACTCAGTACACACATGTAAACACTAAGTCATAATGAAATAACCTTGTTTTTGTTTTGTTTTTCTTCTTCTTTCTGTGTAAGTAGGAAGTTTACATTCTAAAATCTCTGACTTTGACCATTATTCCAGCACAATACCACCTTCTTACATGTAAAGTTGAAACTAAAACTTTTCATGCATACCGTATGTGTCTTGTAAATCAAACTGAAAATTGGATCATAGCAATCAAATATATCAAGACGATCTTTATGGCTGCACTAGTTCCTCGAATATGTTATTATTCTATCCTAAATGAACTTACATCTAACTTGATTGAGCAAATTTAATCCTTGGTGTGTGTTTTAGAGTGACGAAAGTAATCATTGTGAGTGAAACGTTGATCATAACTTTTTAATATGTTTTAACAGATGGGAATCTTCCCTACAAATCACAACAGCTCTAAGAAGCTGTTTCAGTTCTGATTACTTTAAATTGATTTGGCAAAACATCTTCCTCCCTGCACAACGGGGTTTTTATTTCCAACTGTATTGGCTGCTCGTCTCATCTGCTGGGAGAAACACAAATCGAACAGTTTGAAGTTTTCCACCGCTTTTGTATTTTAATAACAACATATCTAATTTCTCTCTCTGTTTCTCTGTTTCTTACAATAAACTGACAAAATGAAAATTTCATCAATTTGTCTATGTCCATGCTTTTCATTGTAGCCGCCAGTTATAACAGCTCCTGATGTAAAAAGGAAAGAATGGCCAATTCCTGAATAAAAATAATAGATACAATGAGGTTTGGTGTTGGGTGGCTATGCAAGCTTATGGTTTGTGGTTTCAATGTGATTCCAAACTTTGTCCTTCCAATCAGCATGCAATGAAGTCCCAGTGCTACTTTATACTCCCACAGTTTCTGCACTAGGATGCAACTGTCTGTTCTCATCAAAATCATTGACAACTATGATCAAAAATTCTTCTATTATCACTTTTCTTTTTCATTGTAGTCTTTATCTACTTTAGGTATTTTTGAAACTCTAGAATTAGAGAGATAACGGATATTTTTTAATGAATAGGAATAACCAACACAAATACTACACATAAAGTAGATCTGCATGTAGTAATGGGTTTGGTTTGTGACAAGGATAAATTTGTCCCTGAACTACAGGATTCCACAGACTCCTTGTCCCTATATGTGATAAATAAAGGTGTGTGGAGAGCCTGAGCAGTTCTACCACCACTTATATGACATCTTTAGATAAATCGGTCCAGTCTATGCTGATAAGATTATGGAGCAACTTTCCCACTGCGGTGTCTGTGGATTTGTGCATGCATGGCTGTGAGTGCCATGTAGATTCCCATTGCTGTGTGTCCATGTATGTTGTCAGATGCCAGCAATTAGGAGCTGCACTGGCCTCCTTCATTTCCTGTGCATTCAAGATGGTTTAAGAACAACAGGAGGGCAACTTTGGCAGCTGAATACATTTAGAGAGATGAAAGGTTGAGTGTGACTGTATGTTCGTGGGGTATTTGGCTACAGGCCTTATTTGGCATAGTGTTACTTTGCTTTGAAGCAAACAACTGACTTACTGAACTGACAGTAGTGTCTGTTTGTACATGATGTATATGTATTACACTACTGGTCATATTCAACATGATGCCAGGACCAAGGCACTGTTAAAAAAAGATACAATAAATGAACAGAAATAACATGTAGGAGAGAACTGGGAGGGGACGGGGCAATGAAAAAAGAGAGCATCAATATTTTTGACCACTTGCATGAGGCCGAGATGGGGGGGGTGTTATCCAACTTTCATGCTGTACATAATGAGACACATAGTTAAGACCAGGGATGTACAGTACCACTCAAATGTTTCAAAACTTTTTACAGGTACTGTATAGTTATTTTATGAGGGACTGGAGTTCACTTTGGCACACGATGATAAAAAACAAAATCCTCCTGATCATGAATCTGTAAACCTCTCTTGTATTTTGGTCATTCATTTTCATAGCAATAACACATAGGGGACATGATAATGTAAATATATGAAAACAGGTTCCAGAGTGTTATCTTTTAGTGTCGGTGCCAATGTCATGTAAACAAAGAAAACACAACTCCTGTAAAAACCCACACAGCTCTCTCCAGCCCGAGAGAGAGACTGTCAGTTTGTTGATTTTGCTTTGTGATTGGATTGGACTGGACTGGATTCTACTGGATTGGTTCCCTCTGCTCTGCTTTGTCACAACATACAACATGACAGAGACACACTGTTCCACTTGTGTGCCCACTTACACTACTGATTCAAAATTACAGTAGTTAGGTGCACACTCTTTCACACTGTTAGTTATTGGACCTGCATACATATACAGTATATATATATAGTGTGCACAGGTTCGTAACACACACACTTAGAGGGCTTGTAGGCATGCAGTGTGGGGAAGGTAGAGTTACAGGCAGCTCTTGTGTGGCATGCCTCCAATGAGCAACTTGTAAAGGGGGCAGTGCCTTGCTCAAGGGCGCCTT
Source organism: Antennarius striatus (assembly GCF_040054535.1). Classification (NCBI taxonomy): domain Eukaryota; kingdom Metazoa; phylum Chordata; class Actinopteri; order Lophiiformes; family Antennariidae; genus Antennarius; species Antennarius striatus. Next base: position 7,161,112 of record NC_090784.1, on the reverse strand, counting down.
GGCAGTGCTCGGGAGGTGAGCTGACACCTCCCACTGTCAGCTCACAAACCGAGTGCCTGGGCGGGAGCGGGAATTGAATCTTGGAACACTGGATGACCAGCTCTACTGCCCCAACATATTCTCCCCGTCGGGGAATCAAACGCATGTGACAGGTGGGGATACTTACCACTATACTAATGAGGAGTAGTATGTATGGATATGATGGTAAAGTATGATGGAATTGTTTGTAATGAAGAAGGCTTAGGGAGGAACTCATTTGAGATATTGCAGCAATTTTATTATACAATAGTTTATTAAGCTTCATTGAGCATCATTGTCCAAAACCAAGGCCTTTTTCTACTCAAAGATGTCAATGTGTATCTCAAAACCCTTTTGTTTAAGGGATTCATATTGTTATAAAATACAAACTCACCTTGTGTTTTTTTGGTGACTTGGTTTGTGTATAAGGTGATTGAAATACAACCTGAAATTACATCATTTAACTACAGTAGGTCAATGTGAATCTCTCTGGCCATTTGAACTTCAGTGTTTGACTGTGAAAGATAAACTGCACAGGAGGATATTGAAGTTTATCTGTTTAAAATACTGAACAGCTACCGTTTATTCTTCCTTGGACGATGTGATAGTCAATACTACTCCAGCTTGTAAAGTATGTATGTATGACATATCAGTGATCCATGTACAACCCTTTAAAATATGTGTGATCAAATTGGAAACAGTCCAAAATGTTAAATTCAATATTCAAGGTACTTGTGTGTGAAGAGTTTCTGGACTTTGCATCATATTAATGTGAAACCTGATCCAAATACATCACAGATGGAGAGTTTGACATGTAAAAGATGAAGTGTCTCCAAGTCTCAAAGAGTTTTAGGTCTGTTTAGTGGACACCCCATAGATATTGGGTATCACAGATGGAGACGGTCACTCTTTCATCAAGCTGACAAACATATCTTATCTACATTAGCACCTTAAGGATACATCTGTGAGGTTCTTTTGAAGCTCTGAGACTGGACTTAGGGAAGAGGGTGTTTTCATGTCAAATGTCTTTGAAGGGGGTTCCATCGGGTTCAGGTTTAACTTTCTGTGCGTGCTGTAGTTGTGCATAGAATATTTGAAAGTTAAAACTTTTAAAGTTTAATTTTGTGCTTTTATTATGGTAGAAAACCTATCTTTGAATACAATATCCAAGGTCTAATATATAATAATACAACCTGAATGCACTTTGCATCCCAGGTAAACATTTAACATAAATGTACGTTGATACAAGCTGTCACTATATATGAAAAATTTGTGATGTGTGTGTGAATGTGTTCAATTGTGCTCCTGCGGGCCTTATTCTAAATGCAAGCAGCAGCATTGACTTTGCTGAAAGACAAAAGGAGGAAGAGTTAAACCATTCATGGTGTTGGATTTCAGTGGACCAATGACAAATGCTTATCTCAGGAAATAAAAAAATAAATTTCACCACTCCTCACCAAACTCGTGACTGTAAAGTGAATAAACTTGAGTGAATACAAAGCTGACAGTGTTAACATTACCCAAACATTATATACATTTTAAGATAATACCATGCATGTCACAGATGGTTAAATGTCGCTTTTCCGTCACATTGACCAAACTACTACTAACATAAATAATAAAAAAATACAGAAACAATAAGAAAATAAAAACTCCAAATAAAAATATTTAGAAGTTTTGTTTAGGATAATGATATTTTTAAAAGATTTTGACAAGCTTTTATCCAATTTGTTATAGGTGTATACGGGTACCAACTCCCTTTGGATATGTGCATCAAAAGGCTGCACAGGTTGTAGCTTGTCTGTTTCATTTTAAAATTCTGGTTCTCACACTTTTCTACCTGACGTCTTGCTCTGCTGGTTACTATTAAGGTTACAGTACATTCCTGTACATAATGGATTGCTTGCTGTACTCATATGTAACACATGTTTCTCTGAGACTACGGAGCACTGTATTACATTAATACTGTAGAATCTTCTTCTTCTTTTCCTTTCGGCTTTTCCCGTCAGGGGTCGCCACAGCGAATCAATTGCCTCTACCTAACCCTGTCTTCTGCATCCTCTTCTCTCACACCAACTACCTTCATGTTCTCTTTGACTATATCCATCCTACGAACACACTTTCCTCCTCCCCTTCGACCAACAGTAGTCCAATTTCCACCGGATGGCGGTCGCTGTTAACCCGGGCCTCGACCGATCCGGTATAGGTCATAGGTTTGATTCGCATGTTTGATTTGGCAAAAGTTTTACGTCGGATGCCCTTCCCTTCCCTAACCCTAACCCTTCCTGACACAACCCTCTGTATTTATCCGGGCTTGGGACCGGCACAATAAGACACTGGCTTCCGTCCTCTTGCGGCTAGATTTCACCACAAATTCACAGCCAGGTTTTACAGTAAGGCAAATGGCTGTGTCTTGGGAAAGTGGTGGGAACGCATGTGAACCCAGCTTTGTGGTTACAAGATTGGGCTCCTAAGAATGTTCCGTATACGGGTCTGTTTATTTAGATGCTTCAATCATGGTAGACACATGTTGACACTGACACATCCTTCAGTCATTTATGATGTGTTATGGCATGTTGAATAGTCATCTTAAGTGAGAGGTTTATGCTTTTATCAAGATATGAAGTGATTGTTTGAGGTCCGGCCATGTGAAACTATTCAGGTGGAGGACAAACATCTGAAAATGTGTTAATCCTGTCTAACAATGTAATCTGTTATCATTCTCCACATGTTGAAAGGCACAACATGCTAAAGCAATCAGGATTAAACTAGATCTATATGTATACATAAAGTACTGGCATCACAACCTGCTGTACATCACGGCAATGGTTTACAGATGGCATTAACAACACAGACAAGCTTTACAGAGTGATAAATGACTCAAGACATGGAACAGCAATGTGTTTGAGCCTTTAGAAACTCATGAAACATCCTGCATGGCATCGATATATCTGTGAAAAAGACAGCCACTTTATTATATTTCAGATTTCATCAGTTGCAATCATTCACTTGATACAAACGTCACTAATATTGTATACTGTAACTGAAGGCTGAATTTCTTTGTTTAAACAAATATTCTCAGCATTCACAAAAACCTTCTGGTTTTAATGTCTTAACTGACAAAACTGATGTTACTGTTTGTATTGATTCATTTCTTTTAGATTTAAGGAGCTGCCTCTTTCTAATGTTTCTGAAGGGTTTTTATGTCCTTTGTCTAAAATTTCATCACATGACAGCTCTTACCAAACAGAAGCACTGGTATATTTTCTTTGTGACAAAATGATCCGTTAAGGCAACCTTTTTATATAGGATTGGTTTGGATTCAGACCAGCAGCAGATGCTTTGTGCATCATTATCTCCAGCACTTTTCATTCAAAGTTTTAAAAGTTGGCTTTGAGAGAGGATGTCCTTCAGTCCAAAGAATATTAAGGCAACACTGGACTGACACAGAGATATATGGTTGTGGTTACACACCACTGGTAATAAAACATGATGAGGGAGTTACAGATTGTGGTGTATTATACTCTTAATTTTGCCAAGTTACTCATCAGTTTCAGCTCAAGAGTCAATCTTGGTCTGGCAGATCTTTGTGAAAGCCAAGTGGGTGGCTAAGTGCTGAAAATTATCTGCTGGCCCCATGCCACCAACTTCTCCCATTGTGAGTGATTCTTTTTGTGGTTATTTTTTTCTGCAGTTACAGACATGAAATATTTATTCTTGGTTTTTTCTCTGTCATATAATAGCCATAGAATGATAAAACATTTGCCAGTGCAACACTGACTTTCTCCTCATTGTTCCCCAGTTTGGTGAAAAAGGACACATTTAAGATTTTTTTGTCAACCAAAGCTTTTTACAACTGTTAATTCAACAGTTCATAACTCTCTAAAACTGAATTAAAATTCTTACATTTCCACCAACTTGCTGAAACTGTGGAGGTCAGACAGTAATGACTCTGATCATGTCTCTTAAGAATCTTTAGTGTGTACTTTGTACTTTGATATGAACAAGCACTTATCCCACTAATCATCACTCATCACAATGGTCACTGTAGTAAGATCAACTTTTGTTTAGAATACAGAAGAAGTGGCTGCAGTCCTCAAGTGATTCATGCATGTTCAATATTTGGCATATCCTGTCACCTCTGTCAATTAAGCACAAAATCCCTCCTACCCCAAAAAAGAATATACAAGAGAAGCAGGATTCAAATCGCCAATTGAAATCAATTCCACCACCTGCATGTTTTATAAAAAATGATCTTGGTTAGAAAGGGGCAAATTTTTTCATAGCTGTGGCAGGGAAGTGGTCAGAATGGAGTGGCCAATTCATAGCAGAGGAAAGCAATGTGTCATGGCTGGTAACTTCCATACCTTCACTACTATCTATCGTTGAGAAATATTCATTCACAGTAAAATACTCAATCAGGTTTAAAGGTAGAGGTAACTAGCTTAAGCTCAATTAAACTATGTACCAGACACAGTGGTGGGCCGTGCATTTCACACCTAGGCCTTCAGTGATGTTCTCCATAGTCACACATGCATAAATACATCCCATAATACTGTTAGTGGCTCCCACCACTGCCACCAATGTAGCGTTCAGAATGTTTATAACTTCTCTCAAATAGGACAAAAACCGGTGTCAGCCCCACTCCTTTTATTATCACTGGCAGAGAAGAACCCCGCAGCCACACCTTTTATAGACGTCACACAACTACGTCACAGAACAAAACCGACTGAAGTGACCATCATTTATGACACCACAGCTGGAGAACGAAATACAGACATACACTAACACACTACTAGATGTTGCATCAATTCTATCATGTATAAAACAGGCTGTTTTCCAGCAGGGACACAAGTCTCTTTGTGTATTTCCACTACAATCACACAGCTGCGCAAGTGCACCACTGGTGGTGGATTTCTGCAGGCGATCACTCTGCCCAGTTACACCGGTGAAGATCCAGGGTACAGACATTGAGGTGGTGTCCTCGTATAAGTACCTGGATATTCACCTGAACAATAAACTGGACTGGAGTACCAACACTCACTCCCTGTATAAAAATGGTCAGAGCAGACTCTATCTGCTCAGGAGGCTGAGGTCTTTTGGAGTGCGGGGGCCACTCCTAAGGACTTTTTATGAGCTTTTTATCAGCTATTTTTCATGGGGTGGTCTGCTGGGGCAGCAGCATCACTGAGGCCGACAGGAAGAGACTGGACAGGCTGATTAGGAAGGCGTGTTCTGTCCTAGGATGCTCCCTGGACTCAGTGGAGGTGGTGGTGGAGAGGATGACAGCCAAAGTGTCATCGATGATGAGGAACCACTCCCACCCTCTGCAGGGCACACTAAGATCACTGGGGAGCTCCTTCAGCGATAGGGTGCTTCATCCAAGATGCGTGAAGGAACGCTATCGCAGGTCCTTCCTGCCCACGGCCGTCAGACTGTGCAACCAGAAATCCTTCCAGCAGACCACTCAAAGAACTCAAAGAACACAACATTCAAAATCTGGATGACCAGTGTAACCTGCAGTTCTGTAGTTTGTAGTGTATAGTTTTGCAGTGTAAATATAACTGTACATTTTTGATAATAAGATATATGTTAATATGTTTACAAAATGTGAATAGGTATATTGTATATTATTTAAGCATTTATGTACGCCCCCCCCCCCCCCCCCCCCCCCCGCTGCCACAATCGCACTAATTTCCCCACTGTGGGACAATAAAGGATTATTATCTTATATTTATCATTTACACACATTGCAGAAAGGCAAGCATTTTTTTCATTTTGAGTATATTTGTCATTTTATTTCATTATAATTGATTTGATAGAAATGACATGAATTTACAAGAATATTAAATATGAAAATAGATAAATGAAATGTCTGTACTCACGGAAACAGCTGTCCAAACGGCTAATTGAAACACAAAATCCATTCTCCATTCATTCCTCAAGAACACTCCATTAGCTAGAACAGGTTAGCTAGCTCAGGTTAGCTAGAACAGGTTAGCTAGTTCAGATTAGCTAGAACAGGTTAGCTAGCTCAGCTTAGCTAGAATAGGTTAGCTAGTTCAGGTTAGCTGGAACAGGTTAGCAAGAACAGGTCAGCTTCTTCAGGATGGCACCCTCCTCTCACTAGAGCTTCTCTTCAAATGTGTGTCTGCATGGCGCCGCCTTCGCAGAGTGAGTATCCAATCACAGGACACGTACGTGTCAGGTGAACATGAGGCCAGCTAGAGGGCCTAAGTGTCGCCAACTCATGATCTGATTGGCTGTCGCATCTGTCTATTAACTGTATGTTCCCGTTCACCTACAGTGCAGGGAGACCTGCATTTTGGATCCTGAAGGTCTTGGGCAGATTTCATTCAACCTGGCAACACAAGCTCACTGAATTCTGATTGGATAAAACCCTTCTAACTTAAAAATAGAACACTGACCCAGTGTTGGCCTATGTAATATTATATTCAAGTGTATAATGAGATATTTATAAATATATTTGAATATATTTATTTGAGGAAAATGCATTAAAATGATTTCTGGTTATGTTAAACCAGCAGAGAAGGCCTTGCTGTCCCTGACTGCCCACCACTGACCAGACACTATCTTGTGAAGCTTGTGTTGTTATGTGCCCCTTGTTCCACCTCCTCTGTGTTGCACCTGTGAACCTCTTTATCAATCAACCCTGCAGTACTTAAGACCTTGTTTTTCATAAATTCATTGCCAGATCATTAGATCAGTTTGATTTGGTAAAACAGTAGTCAGGATTACGCATTCTAAATATTTAAGATTCTCTGTGACGAGACTTGAAACTAACCCGCCTCCTTGTGGGTAGAGCCACCCTGTCTGTCACTGCCTCAGACCCTCTTTAGTCATTTGTTCATCACCTGCCTCATCACAGTCTTTCCTGTTCATAATAAAAAATGTTTCAACCTTATCATCAGAGTTGCCTGTTGCATTTGGGTCTGCAGCATGACAGACTTACATGCCATTTATCACTGACAAATAATTATTTTATTTTTAAATCATTTAAATCTTATTTTAATTTTGCAAGCGCTCATTGAATTAGATACCAATACCTCCTCTGAAATATCAATTTGTGCCAAAGCATGCAATAGGGGCCATATCCATTTATTCTAATGTGCTGAATATTCTGAATATACACTAGCCCAAAAATTTTTGATTATGAAAGAGCAATCACCAAATATAATACAGCAAATAAAGCCAATGGATACCTTAAAGGCACACCACCATGCTTTCCAATCAAGTACTTTGGCTCCATTCTGGGCAGATCAAGCAACAATTGTGGTGATGCAAACACTACATGCTAGTCTTACAGACCAATATCATTGTTAAATGCTTATAGTAACAGCAGTTAGTCTGGCTCTCAGTCTCTCCTCTCTAAATTCATACCAAAGGGTGTTCTATCAGGTTGAGGTTAAGACTTTTTCGCAGGCCACTCAAGTTCATCCACACCAGACTCATTCATATATTTCTGGGCCATGTTCTGTGCACTGGTGCACAGTCATGTAAACAAAGGAAATGGACCAGGTCCTACCTATTCCCATGCTATTTGCTGACAGCATCCGTGTGTGCACTGTGTTCCAACTCACGGTTCCTCCTGCAACTTTTCTTTAATACAGAAGTGCTTTAAACAGTCTAAAAGAGTGTGGGAAAAGGAAATACAGATATGAGGTGGTTTAATATCAGTATGGGGATGGTTCCTAATCGTTTAAATTACTGTAAATAATAAAATAAATACAGCGTTGCACTGGCGCTGCATCCGGAGTTTGCCCTGCCTCAGGCCCTATACCAGCTTGGATAGGCTCTAGCTCCCCGTCACCCGCACAAGCGGATTAAGCAGGTGGGAAAATGAATGAATGAATAAAAGAAATAATTGTTGCAATATCGCGGAATGTTGTTTTTGTGGGTGGTCCTGGAATGCATTAACCACGAGTAACGAGTATAACTGTATTGCATAATTCATTTTTAAGTGCTAATGTCTCACATAGCTGGAAGAAAAACACAGTTTCAAAACACACATTCTGCATTGCTATTGATGACAACCCTGCAGCTATTAACAACAATGTAAAGGTTCAACATTCAAGTGTAAGACTAAACTTCTCTTGCTCAGACATATAGTAATAAGTCCAAGTTTAACTCATTTTTCATAGTTTTACAAATACTAAACTTTCATTAGGCCTATGACTGATATCACTGTGTTTACCTTTGTGACATAGTTTAGCGTCTGCCTAGCACCTATGCCCTCTAGTTACCATAGGTATAAGTCATGTCACCAGTAATAAAATTCCGTTGTATTTATATAAAGAAATTTAAGAACCATTCAGTCTGTTTGCCATCAAGTATCCTCCACAATCCAACACAAACGCTAAAGGTTTTTAATTTTACAATTTTAACAAATATTTAATGCATTTGTCTTTCTCCAGGTTTTATGCAGGGGGAATACCATTACATCATGACTGGATTTTTTTCCTCGACTGCTGGTTTCTTGAGCAAAGCGGTGCTCTCTGCTGTGTTTCTTGGCACCGGAGAACCTCAATGTAATTCCCTGACTCAACTTTGGCTAGGATCCCGGAAATGTATGCGCTGTGTGGTAGACATGACGAAGTAGCTTGGGAACAGAGCTAAGGGGATATGAAGAAGGCTGGCTTGACTTCGGAATGAAAAAAGGAATGAGAGAAGATGCCAAACATGTGGGAAAGCCAGAACACACACAACCTGACAGTAGTTTAAACCTATTCCTCCAATCGCTGTAATGCTCCTTCCTGAACAGACGCAGTACCAAAAATGGCTGATGAAGAAATTCTGAGGGATTGCACACACACTGTAGACAGTATCCCTTTTGGCACATTGAGTACATCTAACAGAAGGACAGTGAAGCATATTTCATGCACCTAATCAGCCGCACACATTTATAACATTTTATTGGATTTTTTTCTAAATTTGACAGTTAGTATCCCAGTGGAAAAATCGGGTATGAGAATGAATAATTCTTTTGAAATCTGTTCTAACCACAAGCTCAGTGACAGCGTCACGGCACATACCTCCACTAAAGATGAACAATCCAACGCGTGTGTTCTCCTGGCAAACCAAGGCCCCACGACTCATTCATTCATTCATTTTCTCAACCCGCTTCATCCGCTTGCGCAAGTCACGGGGAGCTGGAGCCTATCCCAGCTTGTCTTAGGGCGTGAGATGGACACACACACACACACACACACACACACACACACACACACACACACACACACACACACACACACACACACACACACACACACACACACACACACACACACACACACACACACACACACATTCCTATGGTCACTTTGGGACCTGCCAATAAACCTGCAGCGCATGTCTTTTGAGGTGGGAGGAAGCCGGAGAACCCGGAGAGATCCCACGCAGACACGGGGAGACCATGCAAACTCCACACAGAGCGGGACTCCAACCAGGACCCGCCTTGCTGTGTGGTGACAGCACTACCCACTACGCCACTGTGCCGCCCCTGTTTGTAAGTTGTTATTTATTAAATTAAGTTTCAATCTCTAATTGCCATTTGAGATCATTTCAATGAAAATTACCGCTTTAAATATGAAAGTACTATTCCCTAAAACTTACCAGAAACAATTACAGGACATAAAAACTACATAAAATAAAATACAGGTACAGGTCATTTCAAATTAATTCCTTCACGATTATATATCAATTAAAAAAAAAAATCATGTTTACATCATTTTTCTCATCTTACCATCAGTCTGCCGCAAAGTCTGGACTCTTAATATCACCCCAAAACAGTTAAAAGAACATAAATAAAAATACAGTAAAAACATATAGATGATATTAAAATACTAACGTATAGTTCCACAATCTACCGTTAAGGATGCTCTTATTTTAAAGGATTATCTTATTTTATTATCTTAGGCGTCTCGTAATTCAGGGGATTGTTTTGAATTTAGATTAGATTATGGTAAACTTTTGACAAGTTAAGGAACTTTCCACCACTTTCTTAAGTCAGTCAATCAATCAATCAGCTTTCATTTGTGAAGCGCTTAATCACATCAACAGACATTTCAAAGCGTTTGACAGGCAGAGAAACCCAACAAAACCCTCCACATCATCCAACAACAACAGCGAGAGACAGCTGCAGATGTTGATGATCCACTGTATGGTACTGTAACATGTAGTATGTACTATGTGACTTACCTTTAGAACAAAGGAAGAGGAGAAGGAGGCAGGGTTTATTGTTGGTGAAAGGCAGAGTTGTCACCAGAGAGACCGTTACCACTCCCACTATCTTCAGTAGCCTTTGCTTTATCATCCGTGATAAACAGTACAGTATCCAAGGTATGAAGCGCGTGCACAAACACACACACACACACACACACACACACACACACACACACACACACACACACACACACACACACTCTCACACACACACACACACACACACACACACACCCACACACACACACACACACACACATATATATATACGTATATATAATATAGTGATGAAAATGAATAGTGAGGTTAATATACACATACATTTTGATGGCAGGTCAAACTTTCTTGCAACATAAACACACGGGTATTGAAACCTATTTTCAGCATCTTAACTTAAAGGTTATAATTATGTTTATTACTTAAATACACTGCAGGGAAAGTTGTGTTGCTAAACTCAAGCCTGTGTTGTGCCTCAGCATTACAACAAATAAAAAGAGGCATAAGGCCAGTGAGTTTTGTAACCCACATAGCACAACCTCTCCAATCCACATTCGGTTGAATGTAAAATAAATTAGTGTAATGAAAGTTAGACCTTAACATTATCAACTTTTTGCCAAACCCACACATGGACAGCCTGCTCTGCCTATTTCAGTGTCTTTTTGTGTCCATTATCTGTTAACCGTTAGCAGATGTATATTTTCTGATCACATGTTAGTTCTTCCCATTTAAGTTAATCCACTCTCACTACTGTGGATCCCCAAAGTTTATGTCAGGATGGAGGAAAAAACAAGAGAAATTCAGATGAAGATAGACACGACCCCCACCCATCCATCAAAAACAGTGATGAAATCTGTATCTGAGCCCCAGCCAAGTGAAAATCAAAACATTTCTCCCCTCCGAATCTGAGAAAAAACACAAAATTCAATATAGAAAGCCACAGACAAATCCAGAGGAACCTGTTCTACCTCTGTCACTTAATGGAAGTACCTCAATGACCTTTAGGATGTCACGTTCTAGCTAAAGCTTCTTAACCGGATCAATGAAGCAAAAGAAAAATCAACACTTCAGTATTTTCCTGTGTAACCTTAACCATCGCATCTATTTCAATTCAGTTCTGAGTGTCATCTAATTGTCTTGTCATATGTCACGATCATTCAACTCCAGACAGAAAAGGAAGGAAAAAGTGCAGCTGGATGCTTCAGTAGTCCAGTTTGCATGAAATAATGGTCTCCTACAATTCTACAAATGTAGGCGCACAGCATGTGATATATAACAGCTGGGTCATCAAATAGCTGGTTTTGTCTGGCCCTAATACTAAGGTCAATTTCTGTAGTGTATCAAACTTGTACTCATGTAATATGTGAACATATCTTCATGGATTACAATGAATCCAGACTAATAGAGCACATGGCTGTAGAGACAGGAATGGATTTCTTTTATAGTACCTCTGGCAAAGAGATTCAGCTGTGTCCAAGTCTCTCGGTTTCTTGGTTGGCTGGTTGGTGTAACTGTGCAACTGAGATTATACAAAACAAACCTCAACTGTACAGATTTCTACTAAATATTGTGGAGTCGTGTTGCGGACAGAACGGTGGCGCCGCACAGTAAGGCTTGTCCGGGTTCGAGTCCCACTGCGGAGTTTGCATGTTCTCCCCGTGTCTGCATGGGTTCTGCCCGGGTTCTCCGCCTTTCTCCCATCTCCAAAAACGCGAGCTTCAGGTTAATTGGCCGTTCCAAATTGACCATAGAGTGTGTGTGTGTGTGTGCGTGTTCGTGTGTAGCTCCGCGGTGCAATGGCGTCGCGCCCAGAGTTTCCCTGCCTCACGCCCTAATACAAGCTGGGATAGGCTCCAGCTTCCCGTGACCTGCGCAAGCAGATGAAGCTTGAAAATGAATGAATGAATGAACTTACAAACAATTCAACTTACAAACAACCTCTCAGAAACTATTATGTGTATGTGTGTGTGTGTGTGTGTGTGTGTGTGTGTGTGTTTGTGTGTGTGTGTGTGTGTGTGTGGGGGGTATGTACACATACAAATATACATATATACTGTATGTATATACTGTATGAAATAAGACTCTAAGATGGTACCATAATGCTGGAGAACCTTAGCCAGAATGAAGGAAATGGTTTGCCAAAATCAATATAAGTAAATGGTAAATAGATTGTACTTATATTATGCCACTAAGTCAATGGTAAAACAAGTAGTACTTTGTAATTCCTTTACCCCTACTCCAAACATTTGAATGCATTCATTATCAATAGTTTATCATTCATCAACAAAAACTGGAATTAACATAATGTCAGCTTCGGCTCTGGCAACATGATTACTATTTCAGTGAATCAGAATGACTGTCCAAACTCAGCTGTCATGCTTGACTATAATTTTTTTTTTAATTCTTGCTTTTTTTCCCCTGTGAAATCAGAAAAATATTGCCTCAGACTTTAATCAACTCTTCCTGGGCCGAGATGTAGCCCTGCACAAAGTCTTCATCAAAAGATATCTCGCGGACAAACACAAACAAACACAAACTTGTGGCAGGAATCACTGTACCTCCTCCGATTTTTGTTTGTGGAGATAACAAACACATTTCTCTATGCAGTCTGTTAAATATGCCACAGAGCATCTACACCAAAGTAAATACTCTGTGCAATGATTCAAATGTGTTCATTTACTGAAGGTCAGCAACTATGAGCAATTGGCCATTTTAACAAAATATATGCATACCAAAACAAGACAATAATAGATTGTCTGAAGCCACACAGCCAACGGCCCCCACACACTGGACCTCCACTGTGAATGTGAATTAGAGCTAAACTCTGCATGGGCAAAAGTGAAGATTCGGCTGCAGAGTCTGCTTTTTTCAATTTAAGGTCTTAGTGTGATCCTTGTGCCCCCGCCACTCCTGATGGGATGAAAAAAAGTGGGGGGTGAGAGCGAGGCAAAAAGAAATAAGGAGAGGAAGTTAGAGAAATACAAGGAGTGGATGAGTGTGACAGAAAGGATAGAAGAGTGACAAAGGGACAGGGAAAATGTGAGAGATCAGTCAGGCAGGAAAAGGCTGTGTGTGTGTGTGTGTGTGTGTGTGTGTGTGTGTGTGTGTGTGTGTGTGTGTGTGTGTGTGTGTGTGTGTGTGTGTGTGTGTGTGTGTGTGTGTGTGTGTGTGTGTGTGTGTGACTCACTGGTAGCGGGCAGCAGATGTCAATGCAGGGGGCTTTCTTTGAATTGAGCATCCCCCCCAGGAACATTAGTTGCAAACATACCAAATGGAGACACAGAGGAGGGGGGAGTTGTGGGGGCAAGGAAAGTGGAAAGAGAAAGAGAGAAAGTAGAAGAAAGAACAGATGAAAGGAAACCAAAATGGATAGGCAGTGAGGAGGGTAAATCAAGAGAAAACTGGGGGTTTTAGGGGAGAAAAGTGGGGGTGAGAAGAGAGTAAACGGAGAGGGGAAGGAGAGGAAACATTAAAACAGGAGATCACAGGAGAGCATGTGGCCTCAAATGTGGGGCAAAAGTCACAGTGTAAATCCAAGGTCCTTGGAGGCAGATGCATCTATTAAGGGGTTAAAAGGTTCTCCACAACAACCATATTGAATTTAATGTATCTTAATTTTTTTTTTCGGAATAATCGGAATAAATGAATCGGAATAAATGTCTCACATAACACAGATGGAGACGGGGTCTGCAGCTTAATATTCAAGAGCATAAAATATGTGGTCAACATTCATAAAGTGAGAGAAGGTCAAGGTGCTGCATCCTTTACCTGTCTGTTCAATAGATACAGTACTAGTTATAGGCTTTGTATTAAATCGCCCCTGTAGATGTACCTGTGTAGCCGCATTGATAACTCTTTAACGCTCTTCCTGTCAGTAGGTGGTCGTTTAATGTTACGGGAAGAAAACACCTACATGTGGAATGAATAAAGACTCCTGATAAAACAGGAGAGACAACATTGCTTGCTGTGAGTGACCAATCAGTCGTCTGCAGTTTCAAAACCCTGACATTTATTGTCGGATCAATGGACTACATATATGAACACATTAATAATGTAAATACAGAATGGAATAGAGTGATTTTAATAGTTCCTCAACTGAGCAGGTCTTCTTAGCGGGAACAACTCTTAACTAACACCTCAGTATATTTTCCAATTATGCAGCAACTTCAAATTATTAAGAATCCTTAAAGGATGTTCTTCCACTCTGTAGAGTACTCAGGTTAGAAGAATCCTATAAGAATATAAAAAGCATACAGGCAAGTTTCCTCCACTACCATCCATCACCACTTATTAATTCTTGTCTCTGGAGGACACGGACAACAAACGTTCCCAGGACAGTATTTCAGTGAGACTTGAGCACATGGCTCGAGCTTGTACTTTTGGTTAAGAGCCTCTTTGAAAGAAAATGGAACAAAATCTGTTGAAAAATGTGTGAATCCATCAGAAGCCCATTGAAATGCTGACCACGCAATATTACCCGAATCCCCGCAAGCAAGTTCCTGTTGGCGAACAAAAGAACGTGAAACCACAGTCCCTCCAGAGCTTTCCCAGAAGCTTTGGAAAATATAGCCTTCTAAGAATCAGTCAGACTATTCTCATTATTTTCACATTACTTGACAATAACCCCATGTAGTCATAAAATTAAACTAACACAAAACCAGCTTGTGTCTATCTTAATTATGTACATTTTGTAATGACAGTGGAGGTCTTCACAGGACAGCAAAGCCCTTGTCCTTACCTCTATGAGTGTTCACAGCGGGAACACTTTTACACCGGTGGCGTATGGTGGTGTCATTAACTGGTAGAACGAACCACACTGAAACTGAAAGACCATGGAATGCTTGGAATTCAATTCTGTCGTGAATGCTACAAGAAATCATAAATACAAATCATTTGTTAGCTTTGAGGTTCTGATGGAAGTCTCAGAAGGAAAACTTTCTCAAGATGGATCAACTAAATCCACGTCGAAACATTCGGAATCTGGACTGAAGTGCTGGTAAAGCTTTTGTCTACTAAGTAAAAAACTCACAAAGACTTGCCTTTTGCCATTTACAACATCACAGACATCGAGATTTGTAAGTGTGTTAAGGAACATGTTTGTGAAGTTTCCAGTAACGACATATGCTGATACATGTGACATTGAAAACATAACCTCAACTATCACAGTTCATTTGCTCAGTACAAGTAGTAGTCTGAATATGACATCATAAATAATCAGTGCGCACACATGGCCCACATATGAAATGAAAACAAATTCAACCGTGGGGAAATCCCATTTCTTGCTTTCCCCAGAATAACAAATGAGAACATGTTATCCACATGACACAGTGTCAACTTTGGTGACCTATCATAAACTCATCTGTAGCTGATTGACAAGTGTTTTCCTTGCACAATGACATGTGTGACAAGGAAAATCACTGATGATTGATGATCACTGGTCATTGAAATAATCATCACAGTGGACACAGGAATAAACTGTTAAAATGTAGTACCGTAACATTCTATGAGCACAAGAGGGGATTGAAGCAAATTAGTCCCCACATAGTTCACCTGATGCCAACACCAAACATGACACTTCAGCACCAGACGCTTAAAGGAGAAAGTCGTATTCCGTATTTGTACCTGTTGGATTGATTCTGGCATGTATCCCTAGTAGTCGTTGGTTTACTTAAAAACAATCACAAGGACTTTTGTAGCTCCTTGATGATTTCCCTGTGTAATTGACCATTGCCTCACACCACTGCTCTCAATGGGGAGGAGCAGCAGCTCCACTCTGACAGTCTCCAGAATGACTGAGCTCCTCACAACTCAACCCTCATGTCAAAGAGTGAGTGCCGACACTCTGCAGGAGAAGCTTGTTTCATGCAGTTGTTTCCGCAATTTTGTTCTTTCAGTCATTATGCAGAGTTCATGGCCATCGGTGAGGGTAGGAAAGTGGACTGAAAAGTAAATAGAGCTTTGTCATGTAGCTTAGCTCCCTTCCCCCCCATAAAAAACCAGTATGGCACCTGTATCACCACATACACTGCCCTGTATGTGCTCTCTGAGTGTGTTGACTTTTCTATGCCTTGTTGGGATCTGTAGATTCTGCAAGATAGCCAGTTGAATTCAATCAGATGTGTTGTACAGGCTGGAGGAGAAATAAAACAGTACAGGGAAATCAGTGTGATTTCACTCAGGTTCACTTCTTCTAAGAATCAGAAGACTAACAATGTCTGGAATCTCTGAATCTTTGGTAGATCCCAAAATGGTTGGTTAAAATGTCACATCCAGTTTTCACTGCACGATGGACAATCCATTCTGGTCACATATTCTCAACCACATCCTCAGCCTCACTTCTGTTTCCCTGTTTTCGCAATTCTAGATGGGCCAATCACTTCATCAATCATTTTATTTACGTAACACAGCTGCTTCTAAAAAAAACAGAAAAGTGCCACTAATACATGCATTGCATGCATTAGGGTCAAAGATTGCAATACCTTGCAATATCACAGAACACACGATGACTGTATGAGGATTCTGAAGTAACCGAGTGGTTTTGAGAAAACACAACCCTGTTCCTTTCAAATGTACTTTCTCAGTGCTATGAAAAGAGAAATGATTGGACATTCTTCACTGCAGTTATAACTTATCAGAGGAGACAGAATGCAAGAGGCATCAATTGAGCCAGTGTTAGCTGTTTTCCATTCAGATGTTTCAGTGATCCAGAATGTTGCGTAAGCTTGTGTGACAAGCTGAACCTTAAACAGCCATAATTTATTTTATTTATGTCAGTGCTTATCCCCGTGTGATGTGTCAGAATATCTTTTGGAAAAATGTCAATCAAGTCATTCATTCATTTAAACAGGATGAGACAAGCTGGACAGAACCCACACAGACATGGGGAGCACGGGAGGTGGAATCAAACAAAGACCTTTTTTGCTGTGAGGCAGTGGTGGTATCCACTGTGCCACCATGCTGTCCCAAAGAAGGAAATGATTTCTAAAACAATAGCCTACATAAAATATTGACTGCAGCTACTGTTTGAAAAAATATGGAAATTTAGGAGAAAGTGCCTAAGATTGGACATGTCAATAAATAACTGAATAAATTATTGGCATGCCTCAAGATTCCAGCCCAGACACTTCTTGACTAACGCCTTTTAACTTCAGTGGGAGAGGCTAAGGCATTAAAGACATGCCATCGTACTGCAAAGTCCATCTAATCCTTTAAAACTGCTGTATTAGTGTGTGCAGAGCCTGCTGGAAAATGTCTGTCTCAACCTGTTGGTCTGCCAACGGCAGTGTATTTCCCTCATCAGAGTCACGATTAGTAGCGTAAAATGAGAGAGATTAATGATGTGACATAATGTCACAACTCCAGGATTTTTGGTAACTGCTCTTCAGCTGGAGTCTGGTGTTTTCCACCCAGATTGTCCAGTAGGGATGGTGCCTAGATGCTCGTCTGTTTAACTTTAAAAGATTAAAGAAAAATGTTTACTGTCTTGAAATATCTGTCTGTAATAAAATCAGTCGTCTGTACTTCAACTAAATGAAGGGACTTTGTTGTTGTTGTTGTTTTATGTTTGCAGCTCCCTCTTTCCCTTCATTATTATATCCAGCAGCCTCAAGGTCTAAACAAACCTAACAATCCAGACCTAAAATCCCCTTCCCCCTTTAAGGATTTACCCTTGAGCACCTTCAATGACCCATATTTGCTCAAAGAGCTCATAGCCAGAACATAAGCAACCCCCTTTTCACCACTAAATCAATCCCATCTCCAGAGTTAGACACTCTGCCTTGCCTAATAACCTTTGCTCTATCCCAAACTACCCCAGACATAAAATGCCTCAGCCTCAGGTTTGGTTACATTCTCTTTGTCACACCTCCAGAGTTCCTTCCCCTGATCCTCCCTTCAGATGTATTAGTTTCGGTCCAGCCAGATACATAACTCAGCCTTATCTAAACAAGACCAGAGCCAGTGTAAAACAGGGTGCGCTTCATATAAAGGTGATGTCAGCTAGCAACGCAGACAGTTGGTACTCTGTACTCTGAGCATTTTAGTGTGTCAGTACACCTATACCTCTATGTGTGAATGTTGTGTATGTGTGTCAGCCTGACCCAGTCTCCATCAACAGACAGTTTTCTGCAGGCTTTGAAGTGACCTCATGGGAGCTATTAACCAAAGTAACTGCACTGCTAAAAGGAGGCTGGCATGATGGAATAGAGACGACTGACAGCATTCAGCGAACACATTTTAGGATGATGGAAACCTTTATTGACATCTGGAGCTGCGGCACTGCATTTTATTTCACAGTTGTTGTTTTTTTTTACCAAACTTTCAAACTCTTTCAGAGCATTTCTATCAGAAAATTAAAATTGCTTTTCTGTCTTGGCTGTTTTTGGTTTTTTATTATTCTATTATATAGATACAGTCCAGAGATTCTATAAAAAATATCCATCCATCCATCTATCCATCCATAGATCCATCCATCCATCCATCCATCAATCCATCCGTCCATCCTATCCATCCATCCAACCATAATGTAATCTAATCTAATTTGAAATATCTTTATATCACTCATGTCAACTTTATTAGTGTTTTTTATTGAAAGTATAACACCAATAATGAATACTTTTAACAAAGGATCAAATGACCATGCTTGACATGGAAGAGGTCACGGTAAATTATGACTTTTAGGGGCTTTTACAATCTTTCTCGGGTCACTGTTTCCGGTCAGGAAAGTTTTCTCTTACTTCGGGGTCACCGTGCACGACCTGCCCACAGCGAAACAGTAGACAGTTAGTCTACCTGGTGGACACGGTGGAGCGCTTTGCAAATGAAGAGCCAGATGTTTCCCACAGGAGGTGAAAACCAACAGAGTTAAAAAGAGAATGATAGTGAACACCAAGGTCGCTAGTGTCATTAAAATGCTTCATTCAAATGTAGACTGAGAGCATAATTATTAAAAACTAAGCTAAAACATTTCCTCATTCTGAGTGAAAACAGCATTCAGTTTACAGGTAGGGCTGCTTGGTAACATCTTAACAGCAAATAAATACATCCAATACTCTCAGAAAACAATATATTCTGTCTGTTGCAGAAATAAAGAACCCATTCAGAAATGAATTCACACAAAAACACCTACCTTGAACATTGCGTCCACAAGGTATTTAATTTGAGTTTCTGGTTATACGCTAGGTGGATATGATGCTAAAGTTTCTTGGTAGTTTGATTTATTTCTTTTTATGACTTTGTTGATCAGTGATAAAACTGTAACACTTCAAACTATAATTATTTTGAAGTCCTAGTCACCAAATAACCACAAAAAAAGTACAGCTAATACTTTCAAAGTCTAACGCCGTAGTTTCTCTGCCTTAAGTCATCCACTGCTGTTTATTCATAAGACTACTAAATGCTGTAGGATATTTCTCATTTGGTCAAGACCTACAGGGCTTTGTTTGGATGCCATACTGAATTTGGGTTGTTTGCTTAGCATCAGTAAATTGCTGCATGTTGAATAATTACAGATTAACACATCAGTCTTAATCATAGTTTTCCCCCATTTGAATTTTAATGTGAGTCAACAGTAAAACTTCAAATAAATTGAAAATTATTTCAAGGATTTTATTTACACAGTATTTCTGCATTTGTCATACTTTTGGCTAAAGGCACATCTTTATGTCTTGTCACTTTACATTTACTTATTCCAATCTTCCCTTTCTTCATTGTGCTCTTCTTTCTCTATCCTTCCAAACACTCTCAGTCACACACACACACACACACACGCACGCACGCACGCACGCACGCACGCACGCACGCACGCACGCACGCACGCACGCACGCACGCACGCACACACACACACACACACACACACACACACACACACACACACAATTACAGACACTTTTGCAGAGTGATTGAGGCACCACACCCTAGTAGAGTCACGCCTTGATGAGGTTACACCCTGTTTGCTCTGGCTCATGTTCCAACTGGACACAGAGGGCAAAAAAAAATGGTTTATGCAAAAATACATCAGATTTTTTCTGTCATGAATTGATATATTGGTGTTTAGCCTGGTCAAAATACATATGAAGTGAATACTGAGCAATAATCCACAAACAGTTTTTTCAGGGCGCTGTTTTTTCTTTTGATTGTATGTATTATTATTTATTGTTTCATAGAGGGTTAAAGTGTTTGTTCTTTGTTTTGTTTTGCAGTTTTTACTGACCTTAGATGCAGTGATTGTTTAAAATGCTTTTTAAAGCTGGTTGTTTTGAATTTCAGCTTAGATCTATTGTCATTTAGGAGAAAATATTTGGACATCACCGAAGTAGAAACGGGGAAATTTTGGCTCAAAAAAATTAAACCAATTCAAAATATTTTGTTCATTGTCCAGTTAGTCAATCATTCCTGTTCTAGGAAACAATGAAGAAGGAGCAAAGTAAGTCTGTTCACAACTTCTGTTCACATGCATGTGTAAAAGTGCATTTTTGAATGTGTGCCAATTCACAGCAAAATGTGTAACATAAATATATGAAAACAGAAAACCTACTTGGGCATTATGTATGTGATGTATGTGTTTGAAGAACATCTATAAACTCCCATTAGTCTGTGCACATGCTTTAACCTGTATAATGTATGTGAATTTATGTCAGCAAAAATGTAGGCACTAATGTGTGCATGAGTCTCCGCCCTAGATGTTTCCTAGAAGGCAAGCTGTCTGAGATGTAAAATGTGGTGGTCTGGCTGTTTGGGTTGAGCACGGGGAATTTTCCTCAGCAACCTAATTGGACCCTACAATGATGTCACAAGTTAACCATAGGTCACTGTTGTCAAGGTGACAGGTACTTTGTAAACCCAGAGCCAATCAGACACAGTAAGTTAAGCAGTCAGACTTTGAAGTAATGGAATTTTATTAAAGAAACTGCTTCATGTTACTCAATAAAAAACATTTGATTCTTGGTGCGTATGCCTACCTGCAAAGAAAATCTCCTTAGGTTTACTGGATTTTGACAAACACCAGACTCAATCCAGAAGGACATGTATAAGTAACATCAATAATATTTCAATATTAATAGTTAAAGTGCCCACTAACTGCCCCCACATTAAACATGACCATGTATGAACATGTTCTTGTAGCTCAATCGCACACACATGTTATGCTGCAGGATGTTTATGTGTGTTATTACAATTGCTTCAAAACAATACTGTCTTTCTCTTATTGCTAAAGCAGCAATAAGAGATGTATGGCCAGATGTTGCCAGGGAAGCTGTCTACCAGTTCAGTTGTTGAGCATGCACACACACGCAAGCTGCATACACACACACACACACACACACACACACACACACACACACACACACACACACACACACACACACACACACACACACACACACACACACACACACACACACACAGTTTTTGCTCAATGTGTTCCTCATTTGATCAGGCAAAGTGACACACAACAGACCCACTATCTCCATTTAAAAAGCTCACACAAGACACAGAAGAATAAGCTCTCTGTCAGGGCTTCTAGGAAGGGTGCACACACATATGCATGCACACAAAGACATATGCAATCCAAATTTTACATCCAGCACTTTGGTGACAGTACACATTGTGTTTAACATGCTGTCAGCTCAGGGTTGTCCAAACATCTTTCTTTTATTTGCCTTAAGGTCAGTGTTTTGAAAATAATAGATGCCTTTCATCACACAGACTGAAAGACTCAAATCTGATGAACAGTATCTGAGAAAGATGTGGGAAACACAATAAACCAAACTCTTTAAAAAGGGAAAAGTGTTACACCTAATTCAGAAACCCTCAAAAATGATTAATGATCCATTTACTAACAACCAACTCAAAGTACAAGGGATTCTGGGAAGAGAGAAGAGGAGACATTTCTGTTTATCACCCAAACACAGACCCGGCCAAGAAACTAGAAACAACCTGGTAGTGATTTTACAAGACAAAGGTAGTCTGTCTTTTCCTTTCACAATTCTGCAGCTGAACAATATGCTATGCTGCATGTACATGAGGATGATGATATAATGGTGGAAATGGAAAGCAGAAGAGAGCTGGCAGCACTTGGGAGAACAGGGTGATGGTAAGGTGTAGAGAAACATATGAGAGCTTCCAGGGAGGGTGGTGGGAAAATAAAAACTGGCGGAAGATAATTATGACAGCAACACCACTTTAACACTGGACAAAAAACAAAACACACACACACACACACAGTCACAAAAATCAACCAAAACTGCAAACATTACTAACATCTGGCTTTTGTCTTCAGTGGGAAAGGATACAATCGACATTCATTCCCAGATCAAATCAGTCCCAGCTTCAATCAGTAGAGATTGAAAAATGACACTCCTTTCCAGCATGATGCTATGATGCAAGTTGAGGTTCCAGACAGTGGCGAGTAAATACCATCCATCTCCATTTAAGCAGGGATCACATATAATTCAACTGGAATTGAATTTAAATGACAGGCTAAAGTAAAATGAAAATCTAACCACAATAACATTATCAGTGGTCTCCAATGCTGCCCCTCACTGGCTCCGGGGTGATGACATTGCACTTGACGCTCCTGTTTATAGAGGCGATACTTACTCCACATGCACAACAATGTTTGTGTCAAAAAGTCACAGGGAGTCTGGATGGACTGAAGTAAAATGTTTGAAAAATATCAAAATTGGAGTGTGACGGTGCATAAAATAAGAGAAAAAGCATAAGATGGTTCACAAATGAAATACAGACAATCAGTTGTTGTGGAGAATTGTAAGCATAACTGTAAACATTTTTGGTGTGCATTGCGGTGCCAGCTTTCTGGAGCTGATGGTAGACAACATGAACATCTATCAACTTGCAATCAGCCTGCACAAGTAGAAATGAATGGGAATGCTGATTTGTTGATAGAGCATGTGAGGTAAGCAGCATTGAATGAGTGAATAAGGCTTCATATAAAACACATTGTCTACATTTACACTGAATAAACAGAAAAGAAATCAATTGCAAAGCTTTAGTGCAGTGAAGTTTCCTCCCTTTAAGTGATTGTTTTATTCTTGTCCAAACTGCGTTAAACCACACGTATACATAAAAGGGGACACGTTGAAATGTGGGCAGCTTAGATGGTGTCCTCATTAGTTCATTCATTCATTTCTTCATTCATTCATTAGTTCCACTAATCCGGGGTCGGGTCGCTGTGGCCTCAGGGTAAGCAGGGTATTAAAGACCCTTCTCTCTCCAGCAAAATGTTCCAATTTATTCTAAGGGATCCCAAGGTGTTTGAGCTGAGACTTGTAAGCCCTCCAGCGAGGTCTGGGAGTATCCAACCTGGAGGGGGCATAGCACCATGCACTCGGATTTGAATCTAAGGACTAATATGCTAACCCTTTTCACACTCAGATACTAATGAATGCAGCATTTGCTGATGGTCACACACTGACAACAGAGACACATCATCGTCATCATCATCATCATCATCATCATCATCATCATCATCATCATCATCATCATCATCATCATCATCATCATCATCATCATCATCATCATCATCAGCAAAGGACAAAGACACTGTCCTCAAATTAGAGACTCTTATCACCTCTTCTGTGCCTTCTGTGATCTCGAATCTCACAAACTGGATCAGAGACTCAGCCGAGGCCTACTCCAGCACTCAACGAGGACAAGCTGACCCTTTTGCAAAGAATGGGGACACAAATTCCACTTTGTTCACAGAGGTGAGGAATGGCACATAACGCTGGCAACAATACCCTGTACTCTTGTAGTACTCCCATGGGACTCCCTGTGGGACAGGGTCATAAGCCTTCTCCAGATCCACAAAACACATGTAGACCCCCACCATCACCACTCATCGCACACACACGTACTCACAGCCCACCCCCCACAATTGCTCCTCCTAAATCGGAGGTTGGAGCCTTCTTTCCAGCACCCCCAATAGACTTTTCCAGGGAAGATGAGCAGTGTCATTCTCGTCTAAATAAAAAACACACTTTGATCCCCCTGTTTGAGCAGCGGAGCTGCACCTGGGTCTGTCAATCCATCCACAGTGTGCTGCTTGTGATCTGCTGGATTTCCTCAGCTTTGTCTGGGATGTGGAAAAGTCTTTCATCACATCTTGGGACTCTTCCTCCATTATACAGGAGGCAAAAATCAAGTTCTGGAGCTTCTTAAAATTTTCCTTTCACTGAGAGTCCTTCATAGCCTCAATAAACTCCACCCACTCCTGTGGGTTTGCTGTAGGAACTGCTGAATCTGCTGAACCTCCTGGTGTCCCTTCTTCAACTTGATCACGTCTGTCACTACCTTACAGATGGAGCCCTGAAACATGGCCAGCTTGGGCTCCATGTCCCCAAACTTACTGTCTATTGCTGCTCTCATTTTTTTTTGGTTTTACCAAACAAATATCAAGCTCCATATAGCCAACTTACTGTCGGGTTCAGTCAGTAAAAAGTAATGGCTTATTGTTACTGCTAGTACAATCTTTAGGCGATGTGAAGCTTGTGATAGAGTAAGAAGGAGCAGGGTTTTCTTTAAATTTATATACTTATTTATTTAATTTTTTGGACATATCTCAGAACTTTGCTGATGAAAGTGTATTTTTGTTACTAGCCACAGTCCTGCTCAACCTTTAAATCAACATGGACTACAAACTTTTAAACTGTATTGGGGACTTATTATCTTAATAATATAAAAATATCAAGACAAAGTCAGCCAGAAAATATAAGTGATTTAAATTCCTAACAATCATAATGAACTGGTCTGCCTATAAAAAGTACTTTAACCTATAATTTTATTGAGTGGTGATGCAAATAATATGGTAGTAGTTATCACGTTTATTTAGATAGGAAAATGTTGGTCATATAATCACAGCAAATACTGGTTTGTGTCAATTACTGAAGTCAAACTGAGACGATTCATTGTGTTTTTATCAAAACTTGTTGCAGCCCATTCACATGCTTAGCTACAACACACTCATGCCCAAACTTTCAATTATTCTATCCACATCTCCTGAGTATGAGCCTTGGGTTCGATTACATCCATGTATTACATACTTCACTTCCTGGCATTTGTTATGTGTCACCTTTTCAGGAACAGAGGAAAAAGCTGCTCAGTTTCAGAGCTGACCTCAAAGAAATTGTGTCTGTCTTCTGTGAGATCAAGCTGCAACTAAAAAAACCCAAAACTAAACCCTGACGCAATTTAAGTGTACTGTCATGTAGTTTGTTCTCAAATATATTGCATGTCATGAATTGGCAGAGCGAGTTTCTAGATTAAATTGCTCTAAGAAGGAAAATTAAGCAGGTTAAGGTTAGCTTGGCCTGGAGGATATTCTGTGGCGATCAGTTCTTCCTTTTTTTAAACAAATAGAGGTTGGGTAGTTTATTTTCACTGCGTCTAAATGTGGGGATGGGGGCTGGGGGGCGTAGATAAAATGAAAGAGAGGGGGGAGGGAGAAAGAGAGAGAGAGAAGAAAGTACTTTATTTTCTTTTTGGAAAAATGGGTTTGCTTTAACTCAGCAGTGTTTGGAATTGAAGTTATCCCCAATGTGAGCAAAGCAGAGACATGGAAACAGGAGAGAAAGGAAGATGGACAGACAGACAGGAAGGAGTAACAATAAGGTAGCTGTAAAAGTAAAAGATTTGAGAGGAAGAGGAGAGGAAGAAAACAAGAAGCAAGACTTGTCTGTTCATGGCTGGCATTGGGAAATCATGGGATAAAATCTGTAAAGTGCAAAACCACTACGCCACAACTCTCATCCTGATTCCCTCTACCAATCTGAGTCTGTCACAGAGCACACACACACACCCCCATGCACACACTCACACACATACACACACACGCAAACACACACGCACGCAGACACACACACATTCACGCCCAAACACATTCACGTGCACACACAGGCACGCAAACACACACGCATGCATGCATTCCCACACACACACACACGCACACACGCACGCACGCACGCACACACACACACACACACACACAATGAATGAGTATTATCAAAGACAGCTAGACTTTTGATGCATTTGCTGTCATGACATCACTGGTTTGAGTTTTTCCTACATCAGGTCAGGAAAAAACAATTCTTTAAGAAAGTCTGTAATAAGATCTCACAATTGTTTTTACAAACAATTTTTAACATTACCAGTTTAAGCCAGACATCGCATCACCTCTGTGATTGTTTGAAACAATTTTGTTTTCCCTTGATTGAAACAGGGACTTTGTAGAATATAAAAATAATGTTAATATACAATGTAATAACTGTCAAACAGGAAGTATGTTGGCGCAGCTGCTTATTCATCCAGTCCATGATAATCCTAAACGGGTGAATCTGGAGCACCTGGACATTTAATATGAAGATATTCCGCTTTGCATCCATGACTTGTGAGGAATTTCTGAAATTTTAACAGTTGCTTTAGATTCAAGGGCTTCAGACAAAAATACTATTCCTTTGTTCATGCTATTCATACCCCTCACTAGTGATTTCTGAATGCTGCCCCATGGGGCTTCGAACCGTTGGCAACAATGGTGCCGGAAACGGTTTCATTACTCGGTGCCCCATTCATTGAGAATGTGGACGCCCTCTTTGGCAGGGTGTCTGTACTGCAATCACACAACGGTCAATGAGCCCAGAGAACAACGCTTTGACGTTTTTTGTATTGCATATATTTTCAGAATAAAACCGATTATATTCTAATTCAATGTGTTAATCCTTGCTTGCTACAGTACATTGTAGCTATATATTATAGGAAATTGTTTTATGATTATTGGTCCTTGCAATGTTCAATAAAGCAACAAGAGATATAGATTACATGTTCATGCATGTATATTTAATATAAATTTATACTATGTGTGTGTGTGCATGGCAATAACATTGAGTGATTTCAAAGTGCACCTTACTCCTTTCCTCAACAAATTCCACATTCATGATGTTTATAAATTACACAGGCTTCGAGTATACACCATCATGTGTCAACACATCAGTGGGTAAATTTGGTATCTTTTACACTGACCCTCTCTTAGGGGATTCAATACATCAGCAAATAAAAACCAAACCAGCTTAAATCATTGTCAGTAATTGGTGGCTTGACAATAAGCCAAACATTTCTTCAGTCATATTCCTACAGGTTTATATGTCTAATCTGTGACATTTATCACATAACATCAGCTATGCTGTCAGTTAATATAGCTATCAACTATGTTAATGGTTAATGTTCGTGTACCTGTATATGTATTTGATAAATCAGATCACTTCTCCAAGTTTTGTAAACCTCACATGGAGCAGATCTTTTTCATTTTCTTTTGTTTTTGAATATTACTGCCATTAGAATCCTGTCTCCAAGCAAAACCCTAATTGCTCAACATGATTTCTCAAAGATTCTTAAAGACATAGTTTCACCAAGTTATGGTTCTAATTATACACCAACCTGGTAGGAGCAGTTTTGCATAATTTAAAATGGAAGTATAACTGCACTGGTGATGGAGATCCAGCACCATACATGTTGAACACTAAGGTCAGTCCAGATAGGTTATGATATAGTCTGGTTAAAATGTGCACTGTGTAGTTCGGTCCTTCTTGAGAAAGAGCCCCGTTGAAAATCCTCTGGGCTTCATAATGTGAAACAGGTGAAATACAGTTTGCAGAGTTGATGCACATTATTTTTTTTTCTGCCCTACAGTTGGATTTGTCCAGTAACATATGGTCACATTTTCTTGACTTTGACTGTACAAGTGTTAAATTTTAAATTATGTGTCACGTAAAATTTGAATAGATTTCTAATGCAATGTTACTGAAATGATCAAGACAGCCTCAGGAAATTCAGCGAATTAAGATCATCTCCATGTACCCCATACAGTATGTTGAAAGACACAGATCAAGTTATTGTACATCTGATGATAATCAGGGTTGTGGAGGCCTTTCAGATATAAAACACACAAGATGTTTTGTGTGGTCACGTCAGCTCAATGCACTTTGGTGTGGACAGCGTGGCTGAGGGGGTTATTTTCCAAAAAGATTGTTTTTGCATATATAAAGTTTCCATTTCAAAAATAATGTTTTTTCACTGAAGTAATATAATTTTGAAAGTACTTTTGGATTACTTTCATGTTGTTTGAGAACACATAAATTCTAATTAGTTACTACTACCCTGGCTAAAAGAAACGTGGATTGAAATTGGTCTAATAGCTTGCATGATCTTGTAGAACAAACATGGCTCTTTGTTGAAGGTTTGGTTAATTAGTCTTGAATTCTAAACATTCAGCATGTATTACGTTAGTACTGGCTTCATTGGATGATGCTACTCGTAATTAAATGGATACTAAAGTCAAAATGAACCAGGTGGGTATTTGAAGTACATAACTTAACAAAAGCTTTGGTTAAAAAATTTTTTTTCGATCAATGGGGACTTAAAAAAAATTATCATAAGTTGCGGAGTGCGCTATCACAGCAGAAGTCACGTAATCATAGACATCACAGTGAATCCATAGCAACACCGTTTTATATATATACAGTATATACACACACACACACACAGCAAGCTACAACATAAAAAGCCAACATTATTACATTTATTTATCAACAAATTATCCCAATCATGTTGTACTGACCCTCTAAGAGTTTCAGCGGAGTGTTTGAGCTGCTGTACTGTTTGTCCCTGCACGCTTCTGTAGTTCTCAGCTGTAGTTCTTTATCTTCCTGCTGTAGCTTGAATGCTCATAAGTCTGTGGGTGAATGCACATATTTTTTGAGTGACTTACTAGTTATAGTGTCCCGTTTTGGTTTACTGTGTGTATGTAATAGTTAATCGCACTACCGATGCCAACGTGCTAGCCCATCAATAGGATTTTCCATATTATGTTAGCATTTACGAGTGTATAAGGATGAGGGCCTGACATGCTGTTTTTATATGTTTCATTTTAGTTTCACAGACCTTCTCAGTAAAACGATCTGTCTATCACTTTTGATATTGTTTACTTTTCGTGAGTGCCATAATCGAGTGATAATCTGGTCATAAAAACATTTATTCAATACACCCAGTAGCTCCAGACATTAATTAATTATCCACTAAACCTTGGGAATTCTGAATAAATACAATGGGTTGTCTGAAAATGATCTTACCTTCAAATATCTTTGGAAATCATCCAGGTGCTCATGGCAGATTCACGGATCATTGGTCATTTTGAACCTGTTTATTCTTACTTTCCATTTCCTTCCAAGATTTCCAGAAGGTATTCTGAAAGAAGATTCTTCTGTTTGTGTTTGAGTCCTGTAGTGTTGGAACAACCATTCACCTCACAGGTAACCATGGCTTTATCGGATTTATGGCATCAGTGATAATATTATGTTCTAATGGCTGCCCTGACTGATGAAACGACAGGTGTCGCCAATGACGTATGACCCCACGTGACCACCGGATGCGGAAGCTGCTGCAGCACAGATTTTAAGGTTTCCTGAGCACAGGGATGATGCCAGATATTAAGAATTTTTTTGTCATTTTTTCAAAATGATAAACAAAATATATGTATATCACTTTAAAATGAGTTTACTATACCTTTAAATATGATTTGAAAATGCATTTTGGCATTAAAAGTTTCTCCTTGTCAAGTTATACAGGCCTGCATCATATCTGTATCACATGAATTGTTAGCCACACCTATTCAACATTTACAATACATTGGCAGTAGGTTTTGGCAATTTCTTGCTCAGTATCTAGTCTGATTATCATCAGTCAGTGACTGTTTTCATCTTTAATACCCAGAACATTTGTGTCCAACTTCAGCTGGACCACACCTCATATACTGACAGGAGATTAATCATCTTAAGCATCCCTCTAACACCTCCAGCACAGACAGTCTGACTTTCATTTTTATTAAGCGCTCAAATCAGGATCACCTTAAAGATGACCGATTTTAATATTACCCTAAACAATCCCAACCAGAGTAGTTCATCACCATTCACCATATAAATACAACATTGAATATGATTTTCTCTGATAAGATAGAGTTGACAAATCGTAAAAAATCATCTCTGTGCAGAACTGGGAAATTAAACCAATTCTAAAAAGGCCATCCCCCAATGCAGACAGAGACTTATGTCTAACCTTTCCTTTCTCTTCAAAGTGTCAAAGAAAACAGTTGATGATTGTATTGACATTGAAGGGACTGCATTAAGATAGTTAACCCAATGTATTCTGTCAGTCCTACAGTCCTACTACCTGTTAGCAATGTATTATTATCTGTGGTCCCCAAAAAACAGCCTGAAATTCTGCAAGGTTGTTTACTCAAACTAATACTGTTCACCTCATGCAAAGAATATTATTTCAAAACAACTTCCATTTACTATTTTATAGATGACAGGTATTATACCTATCAATGAAACCAAGTTAAACAAATCATTTAATTATACTGGCAAACCTCGCTTTCCGACCACAATTCATTCCGGAAGGCTGTTCGAATACGGATTTGTTCGAATTCCAAATACATTTTTCCCATTACAAATAATGTAAATGGTCTTAATCAGTTCCAAGACGCTTGAAAACTACCTATTTTCAACATAATGTTATTTCATAATGTCATTTATATATAAAATTGTATAGTAATGAAACATATTAAGGAAAAGGAAAAGAAAGAAGCAAACACGAGAAAGAAAGAAAGATTTTTGATTTTTGCAAAAACACTTTAATCACATTCAAACACTTTACAATTTTACATTAGATGAAAGCACTGAAGTGCTTCAGAAGAAGAAGAAGATTTTTTGCAAAAAAACATCAATCACATGCAGAACATTTAGAACATTGTACAATTTTTCATTAGATGAAACTTCAAAAACACTAAACACTCAAAAACACTAAACACCAATAAACAAAAGGAAATACAATTTAAAAATTAGTGCATTATAACAGGAAGTTTGCAAAAGTGAGGTGGTCATCAACTAAAGTGCATAGGACATTTTTGTAACACCAGATGTTCCTAAAAGTTATTCAGGTCTTTTGTCAATTTATAGAAACCAAATTCTAGTTTTAAGCGACATCTGATGTTACAGCAAAAAAACAGTAGCTGCTTCTTGAACGGTATTGTTTTCAATTTTCCTCTTCCTGGTCACATAAATTGCGAGTTTTGCCTCTCCAGAAATAAAATTTAAAAGCTGCCATTTTCTCTGATTCGATCTATTGTACCCAGCACCGTAGATGAATTTCCTGATACTAAAATTTTCACTGAACAAATTAAAAACATTCGTTAGAAGAGTGAAGAGCACTACAACTCTCCCACACTCACTGAAAGTATGAAAGACTGTTTCACGAAGGGGACAGAAGGGACACTGGCTGGACACCGCAGGGTTAAAAACAGAGATAAAAGCATTGGAACCGATGGCACCATGTAAAATCCTCCACTGGAGGTCGACTGTTTTTTTCTTGAGGGGAGGTTTGTACAAAAGTCTCCACTGCGGGTCAGGTCCATTTCCCATCATCCTGAAAGAAAGAAAGAAAGGAAAAAAAACATCAACGTAATCAGGTTAGCCTAAGGTACGAGTTACCGTCGTCTTTTGGACAGAAGTTTACGGTACCATAACTTGTACCATAGGCAATGGAACCCAAATTAAGTTAAAAATTATTGAATACAGTAAACTAAAATAAGAAGTGCATTACCGTCACGTTCTCTCTCAACTTTTCTCTCCTTTTTTTGTGCTTGGCGGCGAGAAATAATAATAATAATAATAATAATAATAATAATAATAATAATAATAATAATAATAATAATAATAATAATAATAATAATAATAATAATAATAATAATAATAATAATAATAATGGATTAGATTTATATAGCGCTTTTCTGGACACTCAAAGAAGCTTTACCTTGGATCCATTATTCACTCACTCCTCATTGATACTTGGTGATGGTAAACTACATTTGTAGCCACAGCTGCCCTGGGGCAGACTGACGGAGGTGTGGCCGCCAATCTGCGCCTATGGCCCCTCCGACCTCCAGCGGAACAATCACACGCATTCACACACCAGTGAGTGCCTCACTGGAGGCAAGGTGGGTTAAGTGTCTTGCCCAAGGACACAACGACAAATGACTCGGCGGGAGCGGGAATCGAACCGCCGATCTTAAATCATTGGATGACCCGGGATACCACTGAGCCACGGTCGCCCCAAAAAGGCGTTTGTTTCGTGTTCGACTTCCAAATTTTGTTTGACTTCTAAGAAAAAATAATTCAGAATTTTTTGATTGAATTCCGATTTGTTCGATGTCTAAAGCATTCGAAAACCAAGGTTTGCTTGTACTATGTGGTATTGTATGGGTTGGGAACTTGAGATGGGAACCATAGGGCTGCCAGTCTAAATCCTGGCCCAGACACACATAAAGAAAGTGGGCTGCTGGCTGGAGAGCGACCAATTTATCTCCAGGGAACTGCCAAGGTACCCTTGAGCAAGGCAAAGACTCTCCACCCTATGCCCTCTCCACAAATGTTATGAGGCCCCGATATTGTTTGGGGGTACTGTACTTTTAGAAGAGTGAAAATGTAATTTACTTATGTGTCTATATACTGTGTGCTGCATGCCCAATGACATAAAGATTTCTTCTTTTTAGACTCTTTATCTCTTATCTAACCAAAAAGAAAGAGTTCACATCTTCTGTGCCACAAATTCTATGAATACAGTGTCTTTGGGTAACAGTGGCTGTACTATACAATACAAACTATTTTCTGTTACATAAATATCAGTGAAAAAATTTCAATAAATGTATCAATAAAATTAATGATTAAATGTATTTATCTATCTCTACAGTAGCATTTCTCTGTGTTGTTGCATGAGTTGTTCAGGCATTGTTAATGAATCATTATTCCTGCATTTTGTCAGCAAAATCCTTTTTCCTTTGCTAAGTTAATGGTGAATACAAATCATGGTACGTTTGCTTCCCGTGGACAGAAAACCAACATGAGGTTGTCAAGGTTTGTTAGTTTAGATGAGGCCTAAGTCAAATGTTATGCAACAAAAAGCCGTGGTGCCCCCTGAACTGATTCATACCATGTCTGACACAAAGTTAAGATGGATTTGCCTTGAAGGTGTTAATCATCCTCTTCAAAGGACACACTAAGATCTAGCTGAAACATGATTCACTTTGCTCACCACATGATCCGTTCAGTCATTACTAAACTGTACTCCCACAAAAAGAGACAAAAGTTCCCATGAACTTAGGCAGTGTTAGACCTTTGACCTGCTTCTGTAAAGTGTCTTAATTAGATCTGTGTTGTATTTATTTTCTCGAATTTGTGTTAGAAGTACTTGAAATAAGATTTCGTAGAAATATACATACGTATATACAGGGATCGTATGCTTATCATCATCTTCATTGCTTATTCTGGAACTAAAAACCTACTCGTGTTTCTATGTGCTGATTTAAAGGCACGCAAAAGTAGAAATTGTTGGATGTATGTCAAAAAAAATTAAAGGAAAAAACAGAAAAATATAGGGAGAAAAGTTAGACAGAAACAAAGATCAATGACTGAGAATTCATTTTCAGGACCACAGAGAATTGGTGTGAAGATCGAATGACTGTGAATGAGCAGGTCTAAGAATCCTTGAGTGAGAGATCAATGGCCAGCCAGTGGGTTAGAGAGGGGGTTGTGGCAGGCACCTCCGGATTATTGATCTCTCCAGGCACTAGTCCATTTCATTCTAGACAGCTGTGGCGGGTCAATCCTGGCCTCTGCATGAAATATACCTGCACCTCAGCAGCATAGCCCATATTCTCCTGCTTTATCTCCAACAGGCCTGCTGGGAGAAGAATGAAAATCCAAAGATTGACAGTCGTTAAAGACTGTGACAAGACAAGACCATGGAGCCTCTAACATGAAAGCCCAGAAAGCATAATTTAAGCACCCCATTAGTAGATACGCATTCTTTTCTGTAACACACCGTCTAAGACACCATGAATGCTCCTTTAGCCTTAAATAACTTTACAGGTATCCTAAAGGATGACGGGTTGGAATGGTAACACTTAACAACTCCCTTTGTAGTGTTGCAGGGTTAACAAATCAGAGACAGTGATGTATGTGGTGGATGCAAAGCTGATAGCCTCTTAGGGGGCTGCTTTGGTCTCCCATACTGTACCGATGGAGCATCATGGGTAGTCTCACAAAGATTTCTCTTTCTTTGTGGTTGGTATATTATCAATGTTGTATATGCTTCAATGTACATCCCTATAACTTCAACTTTGTATTTATTACCTTAATATCCTTAAATCCCATTAACATTAACTTAGTTAAAATTATTGACCCTGATAGAAAGCATGCTGTTTCATTCACACTTCAGAATGTTACATTATTTTGACTGAGATGTTCAGATTTATCAAATAATCCCTACTTTTGGAAAGATATAGACTAAAGGAGTCAGCAGACATTAGCAGCTGGTAAAAGACAATATTGATAACTATTATGCAGTAAAATAAAACAGCGATATACATGCTTTTAAAACCAGAACTGGAGGCCAAGAAATGTCTGGACATCTAAATTTAGCAGCCTTTTCAGGTGTTCATGCTCTTTCCTTGAGGCTTGTCAAGGATTTCAACCCCTTAATTTGCAACTCTTTCATACATATCTCTCCAGCTGGTTTTGTGACCACAAACCTGAAGGGTCAAATGTGACCCTAAAAACTTCTGGGATCCCAGCCTGGACATTCTACACTTTGACCTCTCAGGCCAGAGATCAAGCAGGCAACTACGTCTGGCAACTGACCACAAGTGAATCCAAAGACAAAGCAGGACTTTGGTTGGAGTGTGAATGTGTTAAACAGATAATTAAGGCCAGTCAATCAATTTATGAACTTCCAGATTAAAATCAGCTGGTTTGTGTATGTGATTTATTCAGCAGTGATGCGTCACCCCAAAGATGGAGGTTTTATAGTTACAGCAAACCGACTCAGACTCCTGTAGTCCTGGAAATTGGTGCCAAAATCATCAGACAGTCTTAGCTAGATAAGACATAAGATGAGAAACAAGAGTTTCCTGTCCCAAATGTAGTAACATGACAAGGACCTAGAATCACAAATTCTACAAAACACAAAAAAGGATAAAGCAGGGTGCAGATAACTTACAACAATTAAGGTATAAAGTGTAAAGATAAATAAATAAAGTATGTATAAAGATAGGACTGACTGCTGCTTGCACATTTCCATACATTATACTGTATTAATTATACAGTGTCTTTCATATTCATACTTTTTTGCACAACTGAGTGGTGAAGCAAAATCAATCAGCGGAGCACTTCCTCACCCTCACACATGTTCATGCCACAGCTGCAGTCACGACCAACCCTGCAAGCCATAGAAGATGTGGTATTCTCAGTAAAACACTGCATTCGTTATTTCTACATGTTTTTCAATTATCCCTATGAAGACCTCTTACATAACATGCTTAGATGTAGGGGGCAGGCTTTGATAAAACATCAGTAACTAATGTCATGCTTGTGGACATTAGTTACCCGCTGTGTACTCCATGACAGTGGAGACAATACCTGTCTTCTTTGGTGCAGAATGTTGAGGCACGTTTGAAAAACGTTTCTGCTAATCTAGAGATTTTCTATGGCCTCTAGGGAGCGCTCCAGAGGGAAGTGTACGAGTGTGACAGACTGGTAGAAGAGATAATGCGGTGAAGAAGATGGCACTGTTGTGTGATTGGGTTTTGAACAGACATGTTGCACATCATTTCCACCCCTTATGATGGAAAAAATGCTAAGAAAGCCCTATAATGCAATTGATCTGGCAGTTAAAGTAGGAAACGGAACTGCTGCATCTAAGCTTGGCATCAGTGAACTGATGACGACACGTTGGAGACGGCAGCGTTGTTTTACTGCTGTGTTACGGGGGCTGTGCAGAAAAAAAAGCAGTGATGGAAAATGTTAGAAATTTTCCGTGTAATATGTCATTTTACAACACATCAATGCCTGCGACTTATACACAGGTGCAGCCTTCAGTTTAGTTGATGCAACTTATATTCAGATACACTCAATAGTCTGGAAATTACGGAGTCAACTATTGAAAACCAGACCAGGTTTTGAATGAATTTCTGCACAGAGAACACAGTACGAGTAGAACTAATATTCTGTGTTCTAGATTAATCTCCACATTCAGCAGGCAGCATCACCATGTATAATGATATGGAGATGAAGGAGCAAATTAATGACATTAATGAGGGCAGACAGAATCCTCTTGCTGCTTGAAGCATTTTACTTCCAGTAATTTATCCTTACATCCATATACAAAAATTTAATTTGTAAAAAAATCACATTCAGTCACTTTATTTTTCTTTGGCATTAAGTATACAGTAGAAGACACCATGACATGTTGCCTCACAGTAACAGATCATGTGTAAGGTCCTCGCTGACTGGTATTTAGTCCCTGCTCTTGTTAACTTATTGGCTCAAAAAGGAGCCAATAAGGAGAGTGGTGAAACTGAATCTAACAACCTATCAGTCATTTAGATTATTCGGCTTTATGCTCCCTCATCCTTCCTGTATTTTCTGTGTAGATCCAGGATGCTCTGCAAGATGATCTGCAGTATCTGTCCAAGCTGTTTTATGGCTGACACTGCTGTGCTTAAGTTTAAAGACTAATTTCCTTTTAACATTCACATTGATATTTTTATGCTTTGACTACCAAGATTATAACTTTCAAATCATATAACACTTTGACTTAATGTCAGATTACAGGCCATGAGACCACATGTTGTCATCAAACACTCACATAATTTAGGATTGTAATATGACCAATAATTCTAACTGAGCTCTTTCAGTACTCTTTACAGGAAGGAGCACAGGTTGAGGTCTGTTTCTTTTTAATACTCACTTCTAGTCTCATTACTAAATCTTTTCATGCTCATTTACCAGAGAAAGACTGGAGTTCTGCTGTACGGAAGTGTGTCCTAGTGAGATTTAGCTTTCGAAACAAAACTGAACACAAGGCCAGAGGTTGACTTGCACATTCAATGAACAGTGAAATACAAAATAATTCTCAAGTGTTACAAACTAAAAAAATCTTTCGTTAGATTTAACTCGTGTTTTTTGTCTGTAATTTCAACAAATGTTACTCAGAACAGAACAGATTTTCTGAGCAGCTTCAAATAAATGAACTCTGTCATTATGGGCAATATTTCAAGATATATACTTTGAGGTATCAAAGGAAATTACGTTTACATCATATGCAAGGGTAAAAAACATTTCATGTTAATATTAGACATCTCTTGGCAATGAAACGCAGTCTTCTGGACCTGTGTGAAAACATAATTAAACCATTAGCTGACCTTGGAACAGCATTGATGATAGGTTTGACAATACATGTCTTATTGTACATTACATCATTTATTATTTGACTGTTAATAACCCAACAAATAATTAGCACTCTTCCAGCCACAGTTAAAACAGAAAGTACTGGCAACTTCTAGCTGTCCTATAACTGTCAGATAAAAGCCACTTAGTCCCCTGAGTAAGACCATTACTCTGATAATAACAGCTCTTTGAAGCAGGGGCAGTAAAGAATGACCAGCACGCTTCCTGCTCCACTTAGGTCGTTCAGACCCAAAGTGTGTCGGACTGTGACCGTCAAAGGGGAGGCGTGAGAGGGTGTTCATCAATAAATCAATTAGTAAATGCCTTTACTGTCTATTCCATAGATGTTGTCTTCTTCCCTTTGGTTGGTTTGTTTAGTTGTCTACAAAATCACAAAAAAAATTACAGGACTGTTTTCTATGGCACTAGATAGAAGAATGATGCATGGACTGAGGAAAAACCCATAAAGTTTGGTGAGGATGCGGGTAAAGGGATGAGGGGAGGGGTAGGGCATAGGTCAAACAAGCACAACTGACATGTGAAGGATTGCTTTGCCTTGGTATGTGCTCCACAGAATGTCAGTCCTGGTCTGACTTGGTGACGCAAATGTTTTAAAACTGTTTTTTTCAATGTTTTTATTTTTATGGAAACAGGCAAAGACTACCAAGTCATTACATATATATATATATATATATATATATATATATATATATATATATATATATATATATATATATATATACACATACACACACACACACACACACACACACACACACACACACACAGTATATATGTGTGTGTGTGTGTGTGTGTGTGTGTGTGTGTGTGTGTGTGTGTGTGTGTGTGTGTGTGTGTGTGTTTGCGCGCCTGCTACCTCAAGCAATAAATTAAAAGGACTATTCACCATCATTTTGAGTATAATTCAGTTTTCTTGCGTACTATGTACATTGACTGCACTACATAATGGAAACGTTGAAACACATCATGGACACACAGGCTCGTGCACTTATGATATGTAGCATAAAATGGTTCAGTGAGAGTTGACTTTCTTGGAATAAAAATTGTGTAGTTGTTAAAAAAGATGGATGTCCCTCAGTGGACAGGGGTCAGGGGCTGATATATTTCATCTGGAATTATATAGGGAACAATCAGTCAATGTGTATTCCAATGTTGTCTTGAGTACTCTAAAGATTATTACTCATGCTATCATCTTGGACTCATTATTAAGTCAACTTGCGAAATTTAAATTTGTCAGTGTTACAGGGAGGTTCATTCTTGAAACTGGTCATTAAACGGAACTTTTGATGAGGGTTGTGTTGTTTAAAATCATTCAGTGTGGGTGTGTTTATTCATTTTAAATGGGGCTTCATGGATTCTTTTACTTTTGGCAAACAGATGGTTAATGAAGCGACTGACAAGTTTATGATCATAAATCCTTCAATAGATCTCAAATAAATACGATCAAAACAAGATAGTGACTTCTTACATTTAAGTCTAAACGACACTATGATGTTGATAATATTTGACCGTTTAGTGTTTGGAATGTTAAATTTGATTTCTCAGGGTGAGCAGTTACTGGAGCGGATGGCTGATTGCTACAGTGTTGTGGTATTTTACACAAATGACAACAAAGCGACACTAATGGTCAGGAGCACATCAGATCGTCCCCCGCTCCCAGGAAACAGGTTTAACATTCAGAGAAGGTCCTGAACAAACTTCACCAGCATCTGCATAAATACTTTAATTTGATTATACAGATTAAGATCTTCAATTGATAAGTTGACCAATGAGACTTTGTTAGAAAGTTGATTTTGAAGTCACAGTTTTTTTCTACTATCATGTCATTTGAACCTTACTGACACCTCCACTGTCAGGGGCTTCAGTAGACGTGTCAGCTGCTCTCGTCAATATCCAATAGTTCATTGAAAAACCTTCATCATCTTGCTGCTGTCTTTTTGTTCATCACTCTCTCTGTACCTCTGTTTCATCAAAGACTCATCAACATATTTGCATCAGACTCAGCAAGTTATCCACCACCACCACCACCACCACCACCAGTGTCTGAACTGTATGAAGGATTTCTATCTTTCTGCTACTCAAGCAGATGCCCTTTGATCACTTAAGACTTAAGGTAAATGACTTTCTTGACAGACTGTTTATTACATCACGTTATCACTTAATCTGCTACAATATACAATTATCTAAAAGGTGAAAGACTGGAGTCCAGTGTGAAAAAAACACATCACCAATGCAAACTAGCTGGGTTTTTTTGTCTAAACTCAACAAAAATGTTCTGTTCTCAAAAATGTTCTGCCATGTTTTGATACTAAATGCTAGCTTGTACCCAAGAGCAGGTTAAGGTGCGGGTTGAGAAAATATTGGTATATGGTATACTGCATGGCAGCATTTACAAAATATTGTGTATGTGAATATCTGTCTAAGGATCATCTGACTGTGCTTATTTCAGTTGTGAAAAAACACCCAGCTGTGCAGAAAAAAACAACAACAACCTTAAATGGCCTCATATAAAGTAAGTCATACATCTAGGAACTGACCAGTTATCCCAAACAGTTTAGTTGAAATCACCACAGTTCGAATCCACTCTGACTGGCTGTGAACTGTTATGAGGATTCATCTGAGGCTTGATACCCTTTAAATTACAAGCACTCAAAATTTCCTTAAAAACCATACAAACTTCCACATACTGCAAAGATGAGGTTGCTAATGTGTCATAAATAATGGCTCCGCTCTCTGCCTGCTTGAATACAACCTGCCACACTGTAAGGAATGAGCTGATTATTGTGAAACATATTGCAAACAGCTGAAGCTGGCCAGCCAATGCAGATTCAGCTTCAGGGCCCTGTCTTGGCTAGACACATGCTTCATAATGTTTTCAAGGAATTATTTACAATATAAAAATTTCTCAGTTTGGGATAGTGTATGTATATATATATATATATATATATATATATATATATATATATATATATATATATATATATATATATATATATACAATCTTCTTCTATAAATAAGGAATTCATGGTTTTCATTCATCTCACTGAGTGAATGGTATGAGCAGGTTCGTCTTGTTTATTTAAAAGCACCAGAGTCGAATGAATCCTATGTTTTCTGTCAAATTCAAAGCACACCTTGTTTGTCCTTCTAATGGCACTGTAATAAATTAATCCTTTTTGGATGTTCAGAAAGCTGACTTGGATAGATTCCAGCAAAGTTACATAACTCACATTAAGAACTTAAAAGGTCTGGAAATAGCATTTTTGCTGAAAGCCCATTTCAGCAAAAAAATTTAAATAGAGTCTGTCCCGTCAAACACATTTTGCTCACATGCACTTTTTAGCTCAGAATATTAAACTGTCTTTGTGCTGCCATGATGTAAACATATGGAGCTTTGTTAAATGCTGATCACTGTCCTGTAGGGGTGAGGGGGAGATGATTGAATACATGTCAACTGTAATTCTCACAGGCTGTGGCCCTGAGGTCTGTGCGACCTCAAATACCACCAAGTAGAGGCTGAGACGTCAGGCTCAGGAGGATGGGGGCCACTGGAGGAAGATGG
This sequence comes from Antennarius striatus, assembly GCF_040054535.1. Classification (NCBI taxonomy): domain Eukaryota; kingdom Metazoa; phylum Chordata; class Actinopteri; order Lophiiformes; family Antennariidae; genus Antennarius; species Antennarius striatus. The sequence goes on along the minus strand of NC_090784.1, from coordinate 7,119,927 downwards.
GGAGAAGGGGGGTGTAACCCAATAGGGAAGTAAAGCAAGACGGACTGACAGAACAGGGAAAGGGAAGATTATGGAGCGAATTATCCTTTAAAACTTTAAAATTGCTCCTCTAATATAACACGGTGGTCTGGTTTTTGAGAACACCATGGTAACAATACCACAACAAGGTGGGTGGGGTATCCTTGTGCAGTTTTCCCTCTGTTCCACACTCACACAGTTTCTCCTGCTCCTACCTCATACCTAATGAGTGCACCCACTCTGAGAAAAACAACTAAAGCATCTTCATGATTGCTTTAATTTTCTTCTTTCTGTCTTGTGTCGTTGCTAAAATCAACCCTCTTGTCTTCACTCTGAAAGTATAGTGCTGTGTGTGTATGTGTGTGTGTGTGTGTGTGTGTGTGTATGTGTATGTGTGTGTGTGTGTGTGTGTGTGTGTGTGTACGTGCGTGCGAGCGTGCGTGCGTGCGTGTGTGCATGTGTGTCTGTCTGTGTGACTACAGGTTCCATCCACAGATGATAGCAGCCCACCAGGCCATCCTGGCACTAGTGGAAACTCTGACCCAGCACTCAGAAGAAGGAGGGAAGAGGCGGACAACGAGGGAGATGTGTTCCCCTTAAGGTTCAAAGGTTATTTTTATCCGTTACCCACACTGTTCCACCTTCTCTGTGAAAGAGGAAGAAAAGATTAAAGAGCGCATTTGTGTGTGTTGCTTTGCTGCCTGATCAAGATCAGTGAAGGTTGTGGGAAGAATCTATCAGTTTACTGTATTTTTAGACTTCACCAACAACACGAGTCAGTGGGCAGTTACAGTGGGGTTCAGTACATCTAACATTTAACTAAATTTAAATTATACATCTAGAAATGACATACAACCACTCTATAATTCTATGCAAGCATACATGCATGCAAGCATTTCCAGGCTGAAGCTTGCATGCAGTCATGACAGGCTGATGATTTATAGTTTCTGCGGTTTCTGTGGTTGATAACAAGGACAATATCACTATGGATCGCCATAACATGACTGAGATGCAATGTGCTGCTTTTTTCCCCCTGTAGCAGCTGCATTACCTTCATTTGTTAGCTATGTAACAAAAGTGGGAAAATCGATTATAAAATTTGATATGGCCTTATCAAGACTCTTTTTTTTTTTTTACATCTTCTGGGACATAAAGCACCTACAATACCTAAGTAAAGAAATTAATTAAAATGTAATGTAATTAACTCTAATGTTACTTTTTAAATTTGATTTTAATTGACAGCTTCCAGAATTATCTATTATCTGTGTTCCCTAGAAAAGGCAGTAGTCAAACTGACTAATTTCAAACTAGAGAAAATCTTTGCTTGACTTCTGCCCTTCCAAAATATTCCTTCCTGATGACTGATTATGTTTTAGGGGAGGATGGAAAGAAAATTTACCCTCTTTTCCTAAATTTGGGACAATCAAGCTTAACATAGATCCCCCAGAAAGATGTGAGAAGCTGTGCAGACTGAATTTTGTGACATATTTCAAAGACACATGGTACCAATTGGACCTAAACTCCTGGAGTAACATTTATGGCATGAAGGACAGAAGAGGGCACAACCTCGTCTGTGTCTGTTGCATATTTGTGTTGCCTGATTCACTTTATTTTGTGTGTATGTGTCTGCGCTTGACTGTCCATCTCTGAAACGATCCCAACAATTACAAGACCTGATGTGGAAATCCAATCAGCAGCCTGCTTCTGGTGTTTTTCTGATTGTGCTGTCTAAAAGCCCCCCTTCACAACCTGAAGCCTTTAGATGCTACTGATTTGCAACTGTGGTCAAATGACCTTGACTCTGATCTGTATAACCATTCAACCACACACAATCAAACCTCTTTAAAACACAACCCACACAAACCTGTTTGTTTCAGCATTGCCGTTCAATGTAATCCAATACTACAAATACAACATCCAGGAATATTAACATGTATATTTTTTTCTGACATAATTGGGTGTGAAAAACATTAGACACATCTGTAGAAATATACCGTCCACTGCAACAACTTGTTAGTGAAATAATTTGACAAAGTCCACATTTCATTTAATGTCAGGAGGAGACATTAATCATACATTAATTTCCTATAACCATCCTTTCATCCCCTGCAGGGTCATGGAGGGGGTGAAGCTCATGAAGTTCATCCCCGGGCCAACACAAAAGAGACAACCTTTCATGCTCACATACACACATATGGACAATTTTGAGATGCAGCATTCTCCAACAGTACATTATTGGACCCTACTGAGGAAACTCGTACATTTTGCATTTTTATAAACATTCCAACTTGAAGCAAACCTTTTTGTGATATACAAATGCACAAATTTGTCATTGGTGTACAGAAAGCCTGTGTGTGTGTGAAAGCCTAAGATATGAAGTTATATGTTTCATGAAAAAGTAGATGTTTTTTATTGTACCATGTAGGGTTACTGAAGGTGAGCTCACAGTAACAGAAAAGAAGGATACAGGCTGAAGGCAAGGGGAGAAAGAGAACGACAGGGGATCCTGAGGCCTATGCTTGTAAGCTGCAGTATTGTGGGCAGCTGGCACTGGTGAACAATAGGCAAAAGACCCAGGTTAGTGACATGCATGATGTAAAAACATTGAGAAATAAATCGAGTGCAACTTCACTGCCTGAGAGAGTGACTGAGAAGTCAGAACAATCTGCAGGGAATCCTGCAAATGGATGATTTGATTGTTGACAGGTTTGGAGAGTAACCGGGAGTCAGGTGTCACGAAGCTGTGCCATCAACACACACACGCACGTATGCACGCACACACACACACACACACACACACACACACACACACACAAACGCAAACACACACACACACACGCACGGATGCACGCACGCACGCACACACACGCACGCACGCAGACACACACACAAATGAGTGAAGCAGTAAAAAAAAAAAGTCAATTTTGCGTATTTGGTATAAAATGTGTTTGTGTAGAATTAACATGTGAACCAAAGATGTACAATCATGTGATAATACTGAATTTCAGCAGCGCAGATCAAAACATGTTAATTGGAGAATGTTTCAGACGGACAGGAAAACAGGGTCTCTGTAGCCATAGTAACTGAATAGTTCAATATTGAAATATTATTCAATATTACAAAGTTTGACTTGCCACCCAATCATCTTAAACCCACCTGACTCCAAACAGGTGGAATCCCTGTACTGACGCTCTTCTACTAGGACTCAAGGATCTATCAGCTCCTCTTGGATGATTCAACTGATGCATCTCTAAAGGGATGTTGAGAGATCGTATTTATCGTCTTCTTTTTAAAGATTCTCACTTTGAAGCTTTGTACGATTCACAAACTATACACAAACGAAGACACACACAATTTGTACAGTACATGAGGTGAGAAGAGCATGAAAAGACAGCAATTATAGTGTCTTTCAGCACCATCACACACCTAGAACCTCACATTTCAAGACCTAAAGCTAACATGCAGGTGACATTGATGGAGACAGCTGAAAAAAATAAAACTGGAACTGGACTTTCTGAGAACATTTGACTGTTTGATGGCATTCCATTGTCTGCAGCTCTAAAGATGAGATCTTCACTGAACAGGCTAATACAGGACAAGATGCATCCGGCAGTCAGACCCTGATGTCTCAAGCTAAAACCACTGTACATCTAGTACTTCATGACATATCCAAAAATGATAATGTTGAAACTGTCTCCACAGAAGACACTGTGGGTCTTGAAGCCCAGTTCTGATTTGTTGCTTAACTGATTCTTTTTTGTTTTGAATGCGTGCTTACATTTACTTTTAAAAGTAACCCATAAACAACAGCTGCATTTTTACTGGCGGAAACCCAACATCCTGAAAATGTATACATTTGACCCCAAAATATTTAGGCTTGAAAACAAAAACGAAAGAGGCTAGTCCTCATTGCAGCCTGGGTGTGTGAATGTACAATGATGTATGACTCACATTGACAGAGAAAGTCCAATACGTCCACTTAGATGATAGAAAGAAATGTTCACTTTCAAATTTGTTTTATTTCCGCATATGAATGAGGTCTGATTCCGATCTGAGAACATTGATTCCTCATGCTTCTTTCCTGCCGACACAGTCATGACTCATATTCAATCTGTTCGACATGGGAAGATGAAAATGTGAATTGGTTAACTTGGACCAAGTAGTATAAAGACAGCTGTAGTAATACACTGACACAATGATTTGAAATATTTGAGCATTCAAGTGTTATGTGTAGATATATATCACCTCACGTGTATTGATCAGCCATAGCCGTTAACGGCAACCCACCTCTATGATCGCTCAGTGAATGGGGGTGGGATTGTCAGGCCTTTGGATTACCTGTCTTCCATGCGTGTTCCTCACCTGTCGAGCAGAAGCACAAAGACAGCGGCAGTATTTTGTAGGCAAAATGTCTAATTTAATATCAGTCGGAAAAACAGAGAAAGAGAAGTAGTAGAAACTGTAGAGTAAGTTAAGTAACTCCCTTTAACGGGAGAGACACAGAAAATACCCTCAGCAGTCTAAGCCTAAGTTTTTAATTTTTAATTGTAGGCTTTATCAAAGAAGAGGGTTTTTATTTTAGTCTACTCTTAAATAAGCTAAGGGTGTCAGTTTGATATTGATATATTTTACACTACTAAGAACAAGGATCCTCTGAGAATAAATTATTTTCCCAACCTTGCCTGCATGAAACCCTGATTTGCTTTTATAACATCAGTGCTTCTGATGGAATCAGGGGCCATTTGAGACTAAATTACTTTTTTTTTTCTTTTTTTTTTTTTAACTGACCATGTCTACAAGAAACCTGACCTACTCTTTTAACTTCCATGCATCTGGTAGGATCAGGTATCATTTTGATATACAGTGCGCTCTCGTTCCTCGCGGGTAATCCGTTCCAGGAACCACATGAATTCCGTGATAGAACAACAAACTATTTATCTTATTACTTATGGTAATTTAAACGTTTATGAACCCTCCTGACACTGATATTAAACCTCCTTCTATCTGTATTACCTTTTCCCACACTCTAATAGACTGCTTCAAGTACTTTTGTGTCTCATATAAGTCTGAGACTCACAGAACATAGCGCACATCTGGATGCCGTCAGCCAACAGAATGCACATATGGTATCACGTGACTGCCGACCAAAAATCCGCGATGAGGTGAAGTCGCAAGCGTTGATGTGCGAATGCGCAAGGGCACACTGTACTTTATACTATTCTATTGCTAATTCTTAATTCTTTTGTTTAATCAATTCAATATAACCCTTGATACTTTTTTCTTCATTAAACTCAAAATTAAAATTACCTTAAGCTATTTTTAAAGCTTAACATAACATCCTTAAAATAACATTTGATTATTACAGCAAAGCTTAATCACTACATTATTTTTGTTTTGATCCTCACCACAAGGTTTAGCCACTTTAACATTCTCAATGTTCTTAACAATTTCAACACTTTCATCTTTGTCACTGGTTTTCCTATCACCAAAACCACAACCTGAGTCAGCACCATATCTAGGTAATTTTCCACTTTGATCCATTTATAGCTCTTACAATATTGTTCATTGTTGCAAAACTCACACCCCTGCTAAAATGTCATTTGACTTTGACTGCAAAGCTTATGAATTTTTCTGATATCATGTATTCAAATGCCAGTTCCAGAGGAATGACACAGCATTTGAGTGAATGGATTAAAACACTTCCTGACACTATCACATGTGCATTTGTCAGTGAGCGGAAGGTGAGGCTTAAGCTATCCTTTCTCTTCAACAGGAGAATGATGGATTTACCATCTATGGAAAAGTGCCAGAAAAAATATACTGACCCAGCAAGACAGAAGACAAATATGAATTTAATTTTCTCTGCTGATGTATGGGGTTAAATGCTTTGTTCAAGGAACTACTGACAGACATTCACATGGGAAGACCATCATTCATCCAATCCTGTCTGACTGTGATTTTTCTCAGCCAATCCAGGGATTTGAATCGACTGTATTATATTTTTCTCATAATGTTGCTCCTGTAATGTTTAAGCTACTCTTTGGTTGAGAGACCGTGTGTCAGTGTGGGGGGATTTGTGTTGAATCTCAGCCTGCTATACTGGATAAGGCCAAAGTAAAACAAACCTTAGATTGACAGTATGACATGTACTGTGAACATAGCAAGGTATACCTCCCAGGATAATTACTCAATATATTCCCAAATGATCTGCTGCTGTTTCCTGTCTGTAGAGTTTCACAGGAGACATAGAACATATAGAATATATGTTTATGTCCCCGTGGATATTATAACTATACAGTCAGTGTGTGTGGTGCAGTGTGTTGATATCTGCATGGAAATAAAAAAGACATTTAGTACCTTCATTCTTATCCTATATTGGGTGATATTTATTGACAATGACAACACCATTTTTCTTTGTATATGTGTGTGTGTGTGTGTGTGTGTGTGTGTGTGTGTGTGTGTGTGTGTGTGTGTGTGTGTGTGTGTGTGTGTGTGTGTGTGTGTGTGTGTGTGTGTGTGTGTGTTTGTGCGTGAGTGTGTCTGTGTCTGTGTGCCTCTGTGCATCTTCATATTGTACCATTTGATTTAATCATCCTTAAATGATTTACGCAAATGATAGATTTGATATAAGCAGAAAAGGAAATATCTCTAATTTTTTTGATTCAACAATATAATTTCCTCTACACAAAAATGTAAAAGTAGAAATGTAAAACTTCTAAAAGCAAAACTAAATGTGGACTGTGCTATGGATGCTATTTTGCAGGTTCTTACATAAGATTATTGAGGAAAATTACTTCATAGGATTCATAGAAGTGACATGGATACACCGCTCTGTGGGTGGGTTTAGAAGTTTCAAAGAAATTTTTGCATTTGATATATGAATGTTTTCTCAGGTAATCTGATATGAAGGTAATAATAGCTTGAGTTACACACAGAGTGTTTCACCTAAAGCAGATGTGCTAAAGAATTTTCAGCATGTGTGTGTGACATTATATGTATATATCCATCCATCCATTTTCTTTACACCGCTTTATCAGCTGTCGCGAGTCACGGGGAGCTGGAGCCTTTCCCAGCTGGCTTAGGGCGTGAGGTGGGGGAAACTTCGGGCGCGACGCCAGTGCGCCACAGAGCCACACATAGATAAAGACAACCACGCAGGCACACACTCAATCCTACCGGCAATTTGAGACCGGCCAATTAACCTGAAGCACATGTTTTTGGAGGTGAGAGGAAGCCGGAGAACCTGGAGAGAACCCACGCAGACACAGGGAGAACATGCAAACTCCGCACAGAGCGGGACTCGAACCCGGAACCGCCTTGCTGTGCAGCGACAGCGCTACCCACTACATACCATGCGTATTATATATGTGTATATATATACATACACACACACACACACACACACACACACATATATATATATATATACACACACACACACACACATATATATATACATATATATATGTGTGTGTGTGTGTGTGTGTGTGTGTGTGTGTATATATATATATATATATATATATATATATATATATATATATATATATATATATATATATATATATATATATATATATATATATACATATACTCTGATCCATACCACCAGGATTTACAGCGATGACGTAGGGATGTCATTCAGATTTGACAGATTTGGCCGGATGGTATCAAGGAGAGGCAAGATGATCAGAACTGAAGGGATCGACCTACCAGGGGGCAGGATAGGAGACATCCAGGACAGCTACAAATACCTTGGGATCCCATAGGCTAGTGGTAATCATGAGGAGACAGCAAGGAATTCAGCCAAATATCGTTGAGTAAGGTAGATCTTGAGAAGTCAGCTGAATAGTGAGAACAAAGTCGGATCAATCAATATATACACACTTCCAGTCATCAGATACAACGCTGGGATCATAAGTTGGCCAAAGGAGGAGATAGAAGCCACAGGTATCAAGACAAGAATGCTCCTCACCATGCGTGGAGGGCTTCACCCCATATCTAGCACCCAGAAACTGTACACTAAGCAAAAAGAGGGAGGCCGAGGACTAGTGAGCATGAGAGCCACTGTCCTGGATTAATCATCGAACATCCAAGAATGCATCAAGTAGATGGCCCCCCAGTGATAAACTGCTACGTGAATGCCTCACACTGCAGAAACCTGATGACAGTGACAAGGATGAGGAACCATCAACATAGAAGGACAGGTCTCAGACCCAAGGTGCAGGCTGTGTTAAGAGGTACCCGAGACAGTCCAACACATAGTGGCAGTAGCATGCTAGCTGGATCGCCACACATGGAGAGACACAACCAAGTAGCTGTAACAGTTTGGTGGATGACCTCAGCTTGATATGGACATGGATACCATCCTATAAGTAGGCGAGGGACTTTTTTTTTTTACATGTGTACGTGTGTGTGTGTGTGTGTGTGTGTGTGTGTGTGTGTGTGTGTGTGTGTGTGTGTGTGTGTATGTGTGTGTGTGTGTGTGTTACCTAAACCTGGACATGCCCAACTGCTCAATTTTTCATTACTTTTTGCACAACTTACTGTTCTCTAACAAGAACCTAAAAAGCAGTAAAATTCACAACAGATGTTTGATTCATGAATCAACCAACACATTTCCTGGTTCAATCACAATTGGTATTTAACAGTCCTCCTGATCATGCTGTTCACATTTTGACTTCATGGGATCCAAACACCTAACATTTGGCCAACAGCGCCTTTCCATTACGAGGCTTCAAACAGGACGGTTTCAAATGGAAATGGCCACTGAGCTTAGAGTGTCAGAGTTTCATCATAAGGTTGCCACCGAGATACAGAGAGAGTGGTAGAGTAAAAGAGAGGCAAAGAAGTGGATGTCTTTTGGTCCTGCACATCCTGCTCTGAGACCACTTCATTATGATTAGTGCCCCAAGGACCCAGATGTTGAATACCATTCAAATCCAGACATATTCAAAGGACGTGACAGGCACCCAAGTGTCATGTAAGATCATTCAAAATCAAAACCATCCAGGTCTACAAGGTTTGTATCATGAGAAACAGCTGCTGGAGACTGGGGTGCCTCGAATTGACTGGCCTGCACTTTCTCCAGACATGTATTCCATTGAAAACCTATGGGATCTGCTGAGTCATCCAGTGTATGATCATAAGTCTCTACCCCTGATCCTCAATGATCTGAGGGCCGCCCCTCAAGAAGAGTGGGATGCCATGTCGATAATAAGTCGACAGCATGAGACGTCATTGTCAAGCTGAAACTGATCCTCAAATGCAAATGATGTGATTGAGACGCTGACCTCTATTGCTGTGGTTATACCCACCACTGTTCTTGGCTTTTGTTTCAATAAATTGTTTGAGATGAGGAAAGCATCATCAAGTTTTTGTGAGTAATATTTGCATTTACCATACATAGACTGCGTGGCCAAAAAAACAGCAAAAAAAAAGGTCACACACTATTATTTTGTTGGGTTGCTTTTAGCTTTGATTATGGCCGTGGAATTGTCTCGATGTATTTCCATCATTTCCATCTAATGTTGCATTCGTTTTTCACTAAGATCTTATACTGATGATGGTAGTCTGACCGCTGCATAAAGCCTTCTCCAGCAAATCCAATCTGTGTAAAAATTTGGCCCCCTTAGAACCTAAATCCAGAAATTACCAATCTGCATCAATAAATGGTTGGAACTGGAACCAGACATGCCCTGCTCTTATTAAACAAGGGCTGTTCTATCAATTGAATAGCGTTTTTATGCAAAGGCATGAAAAAAAACTGGTGCGTCTCACCAGTAACAGTAATATCTATTAAAAGTGCAAAAACAGAAGCCCCAAAAGAGATGAGAAAGAGGGTGGCTGAAACTCATCACTCTGACAAGAGTTGTGGTTGATTTCTAAGGTTCTGGGACTCCATGGATCTGGAGTAAAACATGTATCATTAAATGGAGAAGACTTGAAACAACAGCGAACATTCCCAGCAGCACAGAACTTTCCCATGAGGTCAGAGAAGGCTTGTTCATTAAGTCACAAAAGGTCCAAATTAAACGTCCAAGGGCATGCAGACATCTCTCGCCTCAACAAAAGTTAGGGTTTGTGGTTTCACCATTTGGAAGACATTGGCCAGACGTTGTATCCATAGGAGAATGGTGAGGCAAAACGATCATTGAAACTTGTCTGAATCTTTTCATAAAATGTAGATTACCCTCAGAACTTTTTGGAGAATGTTCTATGGAAAGGCGAGTTAACATTTAAACTGCCTGAATGTTACAAACAGTTGAAATAGAGCATTCATTCATTCATTTATTTCTATAAAGAACATCACATCTAAGATAAAGCAAGTTCCAGCGTAATGTGAGGATGCTTTCCCACTTCAGGGCTAGGATGACTTGCCATAGTTAAGGAAATTATGAAATCTGATCTCCACCAGAAAATTCTCCATTTTCATCATCTGTGTCATTAGTCAGTGAGTTGAAGTTCAAGCATGACTGGGTTGTGTCACAAGATAATGATCCCAAACCTATAAGTCCACTTCTGGGTAAGTCAAGAAAAATTCGGAGGAATTTAAGTTTTGTAGTGACGTAGTCAATTCCAGACCTGACAGTGGAACCTGAAAAGAACAGTTCATGACCGCAAAACCTGTGGTCTGACTGCACTGCAGCAAGTATACAAAGATGACAATCTACCACATTGATATCAGAGATTGATCTCCAGTTATCTGAAGAGTTTTGTTGCAGCTGTTGCAGCTAACAGTGGAACATCTGTTACATTCAGGGGTCAAAACATTTTTATACTGGTGGTTTAGGTGTTGAATACTCCTTTGGCCACACTAAATCAAGTTATAATTGAGACACATAAAAACAGGAGGAACTATGTGTGGGTCTGATACCTTTAATTGTGTTGTACATGAGAAAACTTTTGCTCCAATATGGTCAAAAAAATCCCTCAGTTTGCAAGTTTCCCATGATGCCAAAGACATCACTTTCCTGTCACATCAGTTCTACTCCCTCTTCCTAGAATCTGTATGAATGTGATTATTTCCTTGTTAAAATAAATACTTTAGTAAATGGACTTGTGCAAAAGTTAAAACTTTATTCCAAAACATATATGGCCTCTGTGACAACAATGTCGCTCACCAGCTGGTACAGTCAGGAACAGACCTACTGGAGCTTGGAAACTGTATGTTTTTATAGCACCACATATAAACAATGCAGGTCTCCTGGGGGCTCTTTACTACAGGCACCATTTCTATTCATCACTTTGCCCTGACTTTGCTACTCTGCGCTTGATGGTTATTGTTTGAGTTTGACTCTTGGAGTAACAATCTTGATTGTCCGCGAATGTGGTACCACTGTGATTTAAAAACAATGCAAAATCAGCTGCATTTTTATGGCCCATTATTGCAAATCTAGCTTATACTTTTATTGATGGTCTTTTGACAAATGCGCAAATTTAGATTTATAAATCATGATTAAAACATAATTTCCCCTCGTTAACCTGATCAAACTGATGGACCACAGATTTGTGTCAAAATAGAGCTAAGAGAGTAGAAATTCTCCTAAGACCATGTAGAAATGAGCAGAATTTGCAGTATTACCCCCACAGACATATACCACTGTCCTTTGTAAACCATATTGCCCCAAAATGCCTGGTTTGCATGAACTAATGATTGGTTCTGTTTTCAGCTTGGTGACCATTCTCAGAAAGTTGCATTGAAAATAGCTGTGGCCAAGGAAAGAGCATTTATTCCTTAAGATAACCTCAATGATTCAGAATGACCAAACCCCCTACTTTGAAAATTTCCAGGTACTATGAAAGAGTTCCTGTTGATGACGGCAAACTCTTTTGACTCACGGTGTTGGGAGTAACATGAGTCCTGATTTTGGCTGGATATTCCCTTCAGACAGCTCCTCAGAGCCGCTACTGTGTATGTCAAACTCCTGTCTCTCTGTTTGGAAATACACAGCACTGCCTGCTGGTCAAAGATGGAAACTGCACTGAAGAGAATCAATGAAATGACTGAAATTCCATAACGTTCTCACTCCAGCTCGCACGTGCATATACCAACATCTTCTACAGCTGCCTGATCTGATTTCCAGCTCTTCCTTTTATACATCACGTCTCTGGTTAGGATTTTGGTCTAAGTCAGCTTTGACATTGGCCACCATTATGTAATGAAGTCTGAGCATTGCCAGTTTTCACACTATGGACAGGGGTCAGTAAACTTGTAGGTCAGGAACATGCCATCATTTTCCATCCTTAGGTTTTGAATGGAGAGGATGAGATGGCCAGCTGCATCAAGGCTCTCTCTCTCTCTCTCTCTCTCTCTCTCTCTCTCTCTCTCTCTCTCTCTCTCTCTCTCTCTCTCTTCTCTCTCTCTCTCTCTCTCTCTCTCTCTCTCTCTCTCTCTCTCTCTCCCCCTCTCATTCTCTCTCTCTCTCCCTCCCTCCCTCTTTCTGTCTCTCTGTCTCTCCTTCCACCCGTCGCCCCTCCTTATGCCCCCTAAACCATCCCCTCTTATTAAAACAACAAGCCAATCTGTTGTAGCCCGGTAAAAGGGGTTTGGGAGCCGTAAAGGAGGCTCCTCACACAGCCGTCTGGAAGACATTAGCCAGCAGCGACAGAGAGACTTTTGACCACTTCTTAATGCTCTATGTAACCTGGATGCTGAGGGAAACTATGCAACACTTACTTATACATGTCCCTCAAGATAGAAAAGCCCAAATTATTTGACTTGTAATTGATTGCTAGAAACTTGATTGCTGGAAACTTTTTTTTTTTTCTCGTGTCAATATGATTAATGCTGCCACAAGTTTTTGAATTTTTGTTGTTGTAACTTTTAAAAAAGTTTTTATAATTAATTCATCCATGTTGTTGAAGGAACATATTTATCATTTTTGCCTTTTTTTTTAATTTATACTTTTGATATGAATGATGTTAAAGTTGACTGACATGGTGTTTGTGCACCAAAGATGCATTCGTTGCAGCTTGAATGACTGCAGACGGTCCGTTAGAAACTAGACAAGCCGTGAATATTTTCGAGCGTCCAGCTGACCAAACTGAAAGACATGTGCGTGAAACTAAATTGATCTTTCATATTAATGAGGACCAATTTCAGTGGATTCATGAGACTAATTACTACACGAGTGTCCGCTGAAACTTTATCGAGACTTTTTCTCCCTGTGGAGCGGTTCCAGAGCCGCCGGAGTTGACCGCATCCTTCAAGGACGAACGAAGACCACAGCTGCTCCAAGGTAGGCGGCCAGAGACCACCGCGGTCCCCAAACCATTGGGTTTGGGGACCGCGCAGCGTGATGACAGACGGACTCATTCATGTTGCATCATTCTTAAATAGGCTGCAGGACGCGTTTGAAGACTAATAATCTGCGATGAAATTGTATTTCTTGGGTATGTTGACGTATAAAACTGAAGTTAATACATTTATCATCATTCATCACTGGGAGCGCAAAGCAATTGTCTTTTTTGCATAACATAAATAATACCTAAAGAGTGTGTGTGTGTGTGTGTGTGTGTGTGTGTGTGTGTGTGTGTGTGTGTGTGTGTATTCGCATGCGCGTATAATTTTTTTTTTTTCCCATTGTCATCCTTGTCCAGACGTGTAAATATGTGAATTCCGCCCACATGCGTCTTCTTCTGACCACATAACAGAACTAGTCACGATACCGTTTGGGAAAACGAAATCAGTGACGTCACACGTACGTCATTGTCTGTGATGTTAACGAGCCAGTGGGAGTGCTGCATTTTGACACGTTGTCTGGGCGCGTAAATTTGGTGCGTAATGCATGACACGCTCTCGGCGGACGTAGTTTGAAGCTATAAATGGGTTAATAGTGAAGTTCAGTGAGTGACCACATAGTTCTGGCACTGATTTACTTCTGCTGAAATACTCAGTGTTTCCTCCAGCCCATCCCAGCGACAGATCATGCCGGAGAACAGAAATGCATAGATATACATGCAAACTTGAGTAATAAAGGTGCCAATTTAAAACCCACGCATCTAGACATGCGTGTGCACGCAAGCGCACGCACACACGCACACACACACACACACGCACACACACACTACCTTTATCACATATAGATAGAGAAACGGAAAAGAGCATTTGTCACATTTGTTGGAGCTTCATGCTTCCTCCACACCCTCCTCTAACCAGTGGCAGATACCACTGTTGGCCAAAATAAAACCCACACAAGGAATATCCATGAGTGAGTCGGATGTCTAAGCATTCCAGACATTTATGTAGGGTTTACAGAACAGTTTTTATCCCACACAGGGATTCTACTTGCTACTGAGCTTGGTTTTCTGTTTTAAAGGTCTTGAAGTGAAAGCATGAACCAGCATTATATTCATCTGTGAGAAATTAAGCATGTAGTCCTCTGCCTGTCTTTATTTATCAGTGAAAGCAATTGTTGAATAGAATGTTATATTTTCAGTATAAATCTTCATAGAACATCCCATTTTTTATTGACACAATTACAGCTGCCAAGTCCCACGTTTTCACTTTAGCTGCTCATCTGCACTCAGTCTATAAGTGAATATATTCAAGATGAATTTCAATATTTGCACCAGTGTATATATTAATTAAAAACATTTTAAGTATATAAGTAAAGATTTAAAAAACATAATTGTTGGATTCTTATGTAATATTTGCATGTATAGACTATTAGTGCTGCACACATATTCACACCATACTTCTCCAAATCCCAGCCCTTGAGGGAGCTCCTTCTTTGGCTGTGAGACTCACTGTGATGCAGTTAGACCATCTATCACTGGTGCCTTTTAGTGCAACATGAAAAGGCACCCACACTGCAGAGAAGCAATGTGGGCCATCTGTAGTATTGATAGCTTCCTACTGTAGCTGGTGATGTAAAAAAAAAAAAACCAAGGAAATACAATTTTTACAGCTTCTTGCAAACCAATTGCTACAGGATGTCCCTCCACACAATGTACAGAGTGGTTTATTGGTGCACGGAGGAGGGCATTCCATGACTGGTCTCCATTAGGCTCACAACAAGTCTCACGTGCTGTTGCTGCTCACAGCAAGGAACCTTGAATCTATAGGGCCTAGGGGTTGGCAAGGGATGACTAGTGAGGTTAGTGGAGCATAGTACAGCCCCTCCCAAACTAAAACTCCAACACCACCTACCTCATCTACTCTGCATTAATGCCACTGTTTTTTCCAGGTTGCCTTGGTAAAGGAGCAGTGAAGAGGCAGTACTGTACAGCCAGCCAGTAAAAGTGGGGTCCTCAGTAAGAATCCCACTACCTAATACTGACTGACAAAGTCTGACAGGAAGTGTTGATGCCAATGTAATGCACGGGACTCTGTTACCACCATGAAGCAACCTTGAGCTGAATAGAGTTAGATGAGTTTGCTGCTTCGGCACAGCAGATACTCCCGTCCTCTTTTAAATATTTTTATTGCTCCAAAAGTCCTTAAATTCATCCTGCTGGAATTGTGTTTTTGTCTCATATGGTATCTTTTGGCTGTAATTGACTGTGATAGCACAGATTGCTAGACTTAATATTTTCTGTCATGAGGGGAGATGATTGTTTTAGTGAGCTGTTGATAAATGACTGTTCTCAAATGAAAACAGGATGATCGAAACAGAATGAATCCATAATTTTTTTAAAAATAAAAAATAATTTGGACAAAATCCGGACACAATGGGGAAAATGACCTTTGTTCTCCCATATGGAGAAGAAAGTCCAACAGATAGCTAGACAGAAGAGTGGTTGTAGAGGGAGGCATTGTTGACAGAACCAAATTTGTAACTAGTTGAAAGTCTTGGATCTTACCACAGTGGTGCAAGTTCAGCTCCTCAGCTGGCAGTGAACTGAGCCAAGTCCACCACATTGCCTCAAGTCCCATTCCCCCACTCCTTTTAGAGTCTTCCATCTCTTCCTCTTTCACTACCTCCCAACCCACTCTCTCCCTCTTTTCCAACTGAGTACTTCACTCCACCTCTTTCTAAGTTTCTTCCTCTTTTCATCTTCCTCTCAGCAGGACAGCTGCATCTCTTCCTTCAGCTCTTTCACAGAAATGGAGAGTGTGGGATTTGTCAAAAGGAAAAGAATGCCTAAACACACAAAACACATAGTTTGGCTATTTTGCAGCTTTTCTTCTTTTGGTCTCTTTGGTTCAGTAAAAATTATGTATCATGAACTGTTGTGGTGAAAGAATAAGATGATGGAAAAAATGAAGTTAAAAACACCTTCTTCTCAGATGTTATGTGCCTGGTTCTTCTTTCAGATAGTGATGTATTAGACCTGATTCCAACTGCTCACATGGGGTGAGGAGAGACAGTGGAGGTGGGAGACGAACGAGCAAGGAAAAGTCAACTCCCTTGTAACATTGTAGTACCAGTCATGGCTCTGCTCACATGATTCCAATCATGGAGGCAGCAGAGCCGTGTGGCACAGTGGGTGGTGTTACTGTTACTGCTCTAGCTCTTATAATTCTCCCACAACAACAGCACACTGTGACCACATGGGGGATTTATGAGAGGAAGGAGGAAAAGGGGGAGACAGAGGGGAAGGTGAGCAACTTCTTAGCGGCACCTTTGAAAACTTTCATGACCTTTCAGGTCAGGTAAAGTGCACTAATTTAAAATAGAGAATGGCTAGAGACTTAAGTTACAGACATATATGGTGACAAAGGAGATGCAGGTACAGGAATTGTTTTAAGGACCATCAATTAAATACACTGACGTTGCACTGATCTATTGTTGTATGCATGTCCTCATCCGTTATGAAAATTCCCATAATGTAAGCAGTAAACCAACAGAAGGAGACAGCCAGCTCTTTCCCAGCTGCTCCTTCTCCACTGCCTCATCATCTGTCTAGAAACATGTGAGCCTCTCCTGCATCCTGCTACTGCTGTCATGAGGGCCATCTCCACATGTAATGTGTTTTTTAAATGTATTCAAGCCTTTTCCAGTTCTCACTCATACTCCTGCAAAGTATTCACAGAAGTTCACTGCATGCTTTGCATGTATAGTTTCCACTCTGTGTACTTTCCTGTTTTTGCATGCATTTTTTTCTTTTAGCAGAATGTCCTGGCTTTGAATTGGTTTGGGTGTGCAGGAGCTTAAATGTCTGATATCACGTCCTAGTTATCTTGGAGTTGTCATAAACTTTTCACTGCGTTTTTCAATAACATAGAACTCAGAACTGTTTAGGAAATTATGAATATCATTTCTCTATTTTAATTACTTTTATCAACATAAATATTCCTTTATTTTATTCAATTCGAGCATTCCACTGGTGTTTTATTTCTTACAGTTCACTACCAGCCACAGATATGAGGCTCACTCTTCAGAGAAATAGTAAAGTTTGATTTGTGAATCAAGCCCAACTGTCCAGACTTGCTGATTTGTGAATGTCACACTTCCAGGCGTTGACTACTGTGTCACGATGGCAAAAAGATTTATGTTATCACGGCTCCACACCCTTAATTTTTGGCTCTGTATAATGTACAGCGTTCACACAGCACACTCAAAGATTCACATATACATATGGTACTTGTTGCTCAGACACACTAATGCACACAAACACACACACACACACACACACACACACACACACACACACACACACACACACACACACACACACACACACACACACACACACACACACACACACACACACACACACAAGGTCTGTTGAGCCTTTTTGTGTTTTATATTCATCATAGGCCTTGACAGTGAGAAACCTGCTGACAAGGATTTCACTGCTCTCCTGTGAGTTTTGTCAAACCATCTCTTCCTCCTGCTGCAGTGAAACACATCCTGCAGAAAGTTTTACTCACACATTTGCAGGTTGCCATTGTCCTGCTACAACAGGCAGAGGCACATATACTGTATAGAAAGTTATCCACTATGGACCATAAAACAGATAATTATTACAGCATGTGGTGCTTCTCATGTATAATAAATCATTCATTATATACAAGAATCCACTGTGGTCACATATGTTTCAGTTCCACATCTGAAACATCAAATATGCTTAATCTGAGATTCATCATCAAGTTTGGACACAAAACAATGCTTAAAACTATTAAAGATTGAACAATGAATAAATCAGTCACCACCAAGAAGCTGAACTTGGAATTGTCCCATCAAAATTTATTTACATTTAGTTGACTTTTCATTCAAAGACATTGTCAAATCAAAGTCAAAATTTTAGAGTCCAACTGATCTATGTGTAAATGTTGGATGCATTTATATTCCCACCAACTTCCATTGCGCTTTGTGTGTATAATGTCTTCTTGATAAAGTAAAGGTTAGTATGCTAACAAGCTAAACTGGTATAAGCTTATACCTGCTCAATGTCAACGTGATAGCACTGTCAATGTCATTCACATTAGCATACATACATTAGCATTTTGCTTGAAGTGTCATTTTATCTACATCATGAAAGCTGCCATGATGTAGATTCACAATAACTGCAACTGCACAACAAATTGGCATCACTTCCATACTGTGCATGATGTAACACAAAAATGCATCCATGTTTAAAATCCGTACATGTACAGGCAATGTTCCAACAATCTACATTGGATAGACTGTTGGGCTTTCTATTTCTATTTCTAAATTAAGTTACAAATGTAGTTAATGTTTGTTCTGCCTTAGATTTATTTACATCTATGATTTATGAGCTCATATGATGTCACTCAAATGAATGAGACGGATCAGGTGACATGTCGTGTGTTCCACAATGACACACCAACAATGACTGCTACAAATTTATTTTGCATTGTCAAACATAAATTATATATTGAACTGTGAAGCGTCTACAATGCTCATGCAGTCAGAGGATTAATTGCTTTGCTCAGTCCTTCACATTTTGCTAGGTAGACTCTGCGTTCATGTGTCAATCATTCATTGTTTCCTTCTTAGATCCATTAAATCATCATTAATTCTCCAAGAATGCAACGATTAAAATGATTGTAACTTTTTATTCTTGGACGTTTTACTCAAGAGTCTATTGATGATGTCAGATTGAAACTGAATCCAACTCAAGGTCACATGGGTCAAGGGAAACATAGATATTTATGCACGCATGCTTGCATGCACACACGTGTACACACATACATACATACACACACACACGCACCAAACAATGCAAGGAGACGGTGATGTGTTCTGTCATTTACATACACCAACAGATAAAACCAAGCAGAGGGCGGTGCTAATATAATCCACATGTGTGAATGACATCTTTAACTCACATGCACATCATATACAGACAGAATATCAGTATACATAATAAATCAAAGCTAAGCCATCCATATGTGTCAATGAGATCTCTATATTCGCTGAAAGTGGCGAGAGGCTTTACTTCTTGTAAAGAGGTAAGGTGGACAACTGGATTGTAAGTTATTTTAAGACTGCAGCAAAGCTGGTTTTGACTTTTGCATTGGACCACACTCCCATGAGGACATATTGTACGTGACTTCCTAGTCTCACCTATGTTCATGAGCATTGGGTCATGACCAAAAGAACAAGATCCCAGATACAAGCAGTCAAAATGAGTTTCTTCTATCGGGTGGCTAGGTGCACCCCCAGAGATAGGGTGAGAGGTAAGCGCTGTGAGCTGAGGTGGCTCGGGCATCTGTTTCAGATGTCTCCCTGACACCTCCCTGGAAAGGTGTTCCTACTGTTCCTACCGGCATGTCCTACCACGTGTAGGTCTCGGGGAAGACCTAGGACACGATGGAGAGACTATGTCTCTCATCTGGCCTGAGAAGGCCTCGGATCCCCCTGCAGGAGCTAGAAGAGATGTCTGGGGAGGGGGAAGTCTGGGCATCCCTGCGCAGACTGTTGCTTCCACAACCCGGCCCCGGATAAGCAGTAGAGGATGGAATGATGGAAGGCAGCATCTTTATCTTTTAATGTTGACTCACTTGAAATCACAAAACGTAATGTGTTTGACAGAATTCAGTTTGTCTGGAATAAGAAATTATGATGCACTTTATGTCATGTCAGTCACCTGAACTGGATTTAATAGTTTGGTTCTTCACTTTAACCACAAACATTGAACAGGGCAAGAGTTCATGTGCATTAAGTGCAGACACAAACAATCAGTCCTAAAGCAACACCGGCTGTTTGGAGTTTGCATGTTCTCCATCTGTCTACAGTGATTTCCTCCTGGTTCTAAGATTTCTTCCTACAGCCTTAATGCAAGCAGATTAGATGAAATGGAAACTATAAATTCTGTGGAGGTGTGAATGGATCTGTTGTGCCCCTGGCCAAGGAGGTATATCAAAGATTTGTATTGACTTCCAACATAATTTACACCAACTATTTTCACAGCTGGAGATATTCTGATGGCACATCTATATGCTAAACAGTCCTAGAGTTCATTCAAAGTAGATCTAGGGAGACGGGGTGAAGAAGTTTGTTTTGTGTTACGTCATGTAACTGTGAGACATTATAAAGTCTCGTAATTATATGCACAAACAAAGAAGCTCCATAGAAAAATTCCCAGGACAATTAAAATTGTTTAGACTCTGTCTCATATAATTAGACTTTATGTGTATTTATGTATATACTGTAGATGTATGCGTGTACGTGAATGTGTGTCAGGAGTCTTGTAAATGAGCCGCTGACGTTAAAAGCCTTGCCACGTGCCAGAGGAGGCCTGCACAACACTGGTTGTGTCCTTTTCATCCAGCGATCAAATGAGCAAGACATGTTTGAGCCAAATGTATATGTTCGTATATGTTCCCTTCCAACTAAGCACCCCCCCCCCCCCATACACACACACCACACCCAGTTTCTATACATCTGTCTCTTGCTCTTGTTTCTCTGTCTCTGTCTGGTTTTCTGCTCACTGCTATCTGCTATTACTTACTTTCCTTTTCTTTCTGTTTGTTGCACCACCTTCCTTGCCTTAAATGTATGCAGTCTCTTTTTTTGTGCTTAGTGGTGTAAACAATTTAGTGGTTTTGTTGCGTATCCCAAATACAATGTCTAGCTTGTCAAAAATAATACTTAAACATATAGCTTACATGTCAGGATATATATTGATGAAATATGCTCTATTTATTTTATGTTCGGGTCAAAAAGAGTGTTTATGTAATCTAAGTATTTAAAATTGTTGAAATGCACCTCAGATTGTCCAAATCATGTCTCATACTGAGCAACTCATTGACGCAATCAAGCATTTGAGTCTTTGTAATGCAAAATTATTGCAATATGTCAAAGTTTTTTTTTCTTATATTTTAAACAAAAATGATGCCTCCCACTCCTTTCACTAGTGCCTTACCTTTGTGTCCACCACTCATGTCATAGAAATAATCGTATTGCCAAAGTTTCTATGGAAGCCACAGACAGGAAGAAGCACACGTGCAGCATTAGAAAATCCAAAAAGCTCTTGTCTTACTCTTCCCACAGAGATATAAACAGATGACATCACAGGGTGGTCCGCTCTGCACTGAGCTGAGCTGAGCTGAGCCACGCCGAGTGGGTCTCCATTGGTCTGCCAAACAGATGGTGGTAGCAAAATAATGAGGGTTGGAAACAAATGGCAATCAGAAGATGTTGTCCAGCAGGGTTAAGGTTCATTCGTGGCTGTCACTCCATGTTGCTACAAAAAGTGGCTTCATTTATCTTAACATAAAATAACTAATAGTCTTCTGGATCAGGCTCCTAACATCACATGCTTGTCTGCAAATCATTCTGAACCCCTTCTTTACAGTGAAGAGGAAAAGTCTATTTGTCTCTCAGAGCTTATATGCTTGGCAGGGCAACAGGCGTCTTGGTTAATGAGGTCAAGAAATCTTGTAATGTATGCCCACCCAGAGTAAACGAGAGTTGGAACAATCGGCTACTCAGAACTGTCTGACGTTTAGACGGGCATTTTTGGGAGGGATGGTGGTAAAGGGAGGCAGAAAGTGAGGGTGAACATGGTTAGTGCTTTCTATACCATGGTTTGTTGTGTTGTAAAAAAATTGTGTGCTAGAGGGGAGTGCACTTGGAACCTGTGGGTAAGCATTTTTTATGTCATAACTTACTGAAGGCCAAAAAAATGCTTGCTGGTTTTAATAGCAGCGTTTCCCATGTACACATTGTATGTCTGTCATTTCAAATTACATTATACATGTGTGTATTTGTGGTGTCACTCAAGTTAAGTTGAGTAATCAGCTGTGATTAATCATGATTTAGTTTTACTAGTATTTACTTACTTTTGCTTTTGGGGTGGCAAAACAATTAATGTAATTTGTCAGCCAAAAGAAATGCAAAACTTTCAACACACCACGGGATGTCTCCTTTGTCTGTGTGGCTAGAATTTAAAATGCCCTTCTGAAAATCCATGCAAGAAATGGGAGAAATAAAGGTCAAACTTAATTTTTAGTGAATTTGAGTTAAAAAAAAAAAATAAATAAAATAAAATAGATATTTTAGGGTAACCCTTGAGTGTCAACATATGAATGGTCTCACTTTTTCAATCATAGCATGACCTCCTGATTTTTTCCTTTACGTATGTTGACTTGTATTGTGTTGACCTGAATTTGCACTGACTGAATTAGAGTGAATGTAAACATTTTCTTCATTCTGCCCCTAGATGAAATGTCAGAGAGTCCTCACCTACCTGCGGATAATCGGGACTACCATGTTTGGTGTGTCCCTCCTGGTTGGTATCTCCACGGCCTACATCATGGGCTACCAGTTCTTCACCACAGCTGGTAATCACCTGTCCTTCGGCCTGTACGGAGCCATTTTGGTCATCCACCTCATCATCCAAAGCCTCTTTGCGCTCCTAGAACACAGAAACATGCGACGATCCTTAGAGACACCCATCAAACTGAATAAATCTTTGGCATTGTGCATTGCTGCATATCAAGAGGACCCAAACTACCTGAGAAAATGCCTTGTTTCAGTGAAAAGGCTGACATATCCAGGGATCAAAGTAATCATGGTGATTGACGGGAACTCAGAGGATGACGCGTACATGATGGACATTTTTAAAGAGGTGATGGGACGGGACAAAGCGGCCACGTATGTGTGGCGGAGCAACTTTCATCACAGAGCACCTGAAGAGACAGAGGAGAGCTTCACTGAGAGTGTTCAACACATCACCAGGCTGTTACTGAACAACAAGTGTGTGTGCATCATGCAGAAGTGGGGAGGAAAGAGAGAAGTGATGTACACACCCTTCAAGGCACTGGGGAGGAGTGTCGACTATGTGCAGGTAAATCGTAGAAACTACAAATGCGTATAAGTGTAGAGATTTGAAACTGAGCAATACAGGAACATATATGATGATAAGTATCACTTAGACTGAATAATGGGGCAAAAATTGGAGGAGATATAAAAAGAGGCAGTGGTAGTGCACATACACTCCATTATATAACAGCTGAGACATTCATATCATGTCCAAGAGATGAGTGGTATTCACAGGTCAAAAATCTGCGTACACACAGTAGGTTTGATTTGGTGTTCCTCAAATAGCCTTTTGCTATTAATCTTACTGAATTCAGTGAAACAATAATAATCTGTGCATGTGAATGGCACTTCAATTATGTTTTTGGAAAAGTCAGTTCCTAAAATTGTGTAGCTGGCTAATACAATGTAATACCACAGTGTGGTAATGTATCTTAAAATATAATCAGGAGATAAGACATAAATTGCAGCAAGAGATTGGCAACCCACAATTTGATGAAGTGTCAGGAAATGTGCTTTTTTTCAGTAGACAGTCAATGTTAGAAGTAGTGGCTGGTTCATGGCAATTTATATACAGTTTAAATGGCTGTGAACCATGAGCATTTTTCAAGTAAAACTCTAAATGTTTTTTTTTTACATATAAAACTAGAGGCTATTATTAAGTGTCATTAGAACTAACCTTTGTTTGGTTTAATACATTCTCCAGTATGTTCTGCGAAAATCTGTAGCTGACGGCACTGAGTCATTTTTCTAATGCTGCTTGTGATAATATTTAACGTTTTTAGTCATTATTTGAACATGTCTTTCTGTCTTTCTCCAATCTGTTAATATTTCAAGCTGAATAGTCTTTAGACTCCCTCATTATGTCATCATTGATTTAATAAAATATTTTTTTTACCCTCCAGTTAAAGTGGCAAATCCCAGGGAGGGGTTATTAAGTACCTATCACTACATCTGTAGTGGTCTGTTAATAAAATGGCACATCATTCGAGTTAGGGAGTGAAACACAAAAATCTTTAGTTATCAGAATATATACAACATCATGATTGATTTCTATTTAATTCCTAATTGCTCACACCATACTAGCAATGCTTCTTAAGTGACCTATCTATGGTTGCAGTGCAAAAATAAGTCATTTGGCTTTTCATCAACTTCTGACATTCCTGTCACTGTCACATGTACAGATGCTTACGGCAGCAACCAGTAGTGGAAGACCATGACAGCTCTACTGTCTACTGAGGTGCTATTTTATGGTTGTTCAAATGTGTTTATTATGTAGAAAGTTCAGGAAAGAAGCCTCATCTGATCTGGTTTTGGACTTACTGTGGCAGCAAAATATTATTGCTTGTATTGATGAGAAAGAAACTTGGACGTAGACTTGAGCAAAAGTCATCATTAACACTACTTTAACTCGGTTTGTCATGGTTATCTCATTCATCATTACTAGTGCAAGTATTGAGGTAAACCTGATGAAATAATAAATTGGCCTAAACCCAAAAAATGTCACCACCTTGTATTTGTTTTGCTGTATTCTCATAGTAATATTTGGCTAGTGTGTCAATTAAATAAATTATTACCTGATCATAAAGTTTATTATAAACTAGGATAATAACAAAATTGAGGATTTTATTTTTGTTGGATTACAAAAATTGTTCTCTGAGGCTAATAGTTAAAACCATTTGAAATCATGCTAACACCTACAACAGGTTACAGCTGAACAGAAACCTCTAGTTGAACAGAGATCCAAGAAACATATTGCGAAGTTGCCAGAAACCATGCCAGTACCCGCCAGAATGTTTCTGCTATCATCAGGTTCTGCTTTCAGCAGATGTGTTTTGTTAAAATATAGGGCTCCAGATTTTATTTCATCACTGGTTTTCGTCAGAAAAGAAAATGACCATATATAGAACGCACTGAAGAGAATTACAAAAGCAGATACTTCACTTATGAAAAGATACTCCAAATACAGATCAAGACCATATTCAAATATGGGTCTGAAAGACAGACGGAGGGTTCACAGAGGGTAATGTGTCATGTATCAGGCAATGCTAGACTATAACTGTGAACTATCCTCAAGTCAAATCCTTAGCATCTGCATACTATCTCAAATAATGGTGACACACAACACTTAAACACAGACAACTCACTATTCATTATATTCATTGTAGTTTTGTTGATTCCCTCAGGTATGTGACTCTGACACAATGTTGGACCCAGCATCCTCAGTGGAAATGGTGAAAGTTCTAGAAGAAGACCCAATGGTAGGAGGTGTTGGAGGAGATGTACAGGTTAGTTACAAATGCACAGATATGCTCTCCTTGTCATTAATTTTAAAGTGTGGGCTTTCCTCATCAGTTCCTGTTATATTAAACTTCTGCAAATTCCATTTTTCTAATTTCTCCTTAGATTCTCAATAAATATGAATCATGGATCTCCTTCCTGAGTAGTGTGCGATACTGGATGGCGTTCAACATTGAACGGGCTTGCCAGTCCTATTTCGGTTGTGTCCAGTGCATCAGTGGGCCATTAGGAATGTACCGGAACTCCCTCCTGAATGAGTTCCTTGAAGACTGGTACAATCAGACTTTCATGGGATCCCACTGTAGTTTTGGGGATGACCGCCACCTCACAAACAGAGTTCTGAGCCTTGGGTATGCAACCAAATACACAGCTCGATCAAAGTGCCTCACCGAGACACCGATTACATACCTGCGGTGGCTCAATCAACAAACTCGATGGAGTAAGTCATATTTCAGAGAATGGTTATACAACTCTATGTGGTTCCACAAACACCATCTATGGATGACTTATGAAGCTGTAATCACAGGCTTCTTCCCATTTTTTCTTATTGCCACTGCGATTCAGCTCTTCTACCAAGGAAGACTCTGGAATATTCTGTTGTTTCTACTCATTGTGCAGGCGGTAGCACTGATCAAGTCATCGTTTGCCAGCTGCCTCAGAGGTAACATAGTCATGGTGTTCATGTCGTTCTACTCTGTACTGTATATGTCAAGCCTGTTGCCAGCTAAAATGTTTGCTATAGCAACAATCAACAAGTCTGGATGGGGGACCTCCGGGAGGAAAACGATAGTCGTGAACTTCATTGGTTTGATTCCCATATCGGTCTGGTTCACCATCCTTTTCATTGGGATTCTCTACACAGTAATCCTGCAAACTAGAAAACCCTTCCCCGAATCAGAAAAGCTTATTCTGATCATAGGTGCTGTTGTTTATGCCAGTTACTGGGTCATATTGTTGACGTTGTACACGGTACTCATAAATAAGTGTGGCAAGAGGAAGAAGGAAACACACTACGACATGGTGTTGGATGTCTAATTCACAGTTGCAGTCACTATTATCACGTCAAATCTCCTTTGGATTTTTTTTTCTTTTTTCATTCATGTTGTTGTTATGCAAATATTTTTTCAGGTACAGAGTAACAGGGCAACTCTGGAGGTAAAATTGGTTGAGTTCAACCAAAAAAGAGGATTTTTAAAACTTGAACGGCAAAAAAACAAAATAAAACAAATGACAGTGGCTGCTTTTCCCCCCATTTCTAACAAGCTTTCATGATCCTAAAAAATGAACATGCAAGCTAATTAATCACTGATTTCTGTAAAAATCATACTGTGTGCTGTAAGAAAACTAGCTAGCCTTAATAGCTTAGTCTGGCATGAGTAAATACTGTGCAGTTAGTAGCAGGAGGGCTAGACTTTGTAAGATTAGCTACCTCTTAATCCACATAATTGTTCACTGAGCTGCAGTCCAATGTTTTTTTTCTGTGAGCCAAAGAAATTAATAGACTATCATTTCCACCCATTGAGGTTTAACTTGACCAGTAAGAGTATTTGTCCTCCAGAGCAAAACTTTGTGGCCAAGAAATCATATTACCCAAACCAAAGAAAGACAGTATGTGGGCTGCCACCATCCAACCAAAGCAAAATATGAATATTTAGGTATAAAAATTGTGAGAGAGCAGTGATGGAATGACAGTGATGTCTTTCACCTTTACTATTTAAATATGTGTGACTGCAAAATGGCAAGTTTGTGACAAACATAAATACATCTATTTACTGCATCTGTTCAATGATTTAATGCTACAAGTTCAAAGTTGTTCATAGTACACAGTTGCATCTGGGTGACTTTGCAGTGTTCTTAAAGAGCTATAATATCAAGTGTTAAATGGTGCAGAAAGGGCTTAAAATGCAAAGCTGCTCTCCTTCGTTGCACTCATGTCATATGGGAAAGACACTTCCTGTTAGTCTACATATACACTATAATATTTCTTAGTTAGGTGCAGCTCCTAGATTTCACTGGCAGTTCACAGCTTTTTATTGGAGAAGATGTTTTGATTTGCATTTTGAAATGAATTCATACACTTGACTCACTGTGGTGCATCACACATGTTGAATGTGATAAGATCCCAGATCCATACTAAAAGCCACTCACACTATTGAGAGGCTACAGATTTGTTTTGCGGAAAACTCAGTATTCCCAAATGACGTGAATGCAGTATTTTTAACAATGTTTACAAAGTGAAGAATCTCGAACTGATCACTGATTGGTTGATTTAATTCCACCAGATCAGGTGACCAGGTGAACATGTGACCAGATGAGAGATGGTGAATCATTGCTGCTGTTACTGTTTTATTTTTACAGAAACAATGCCTTTTTTAGAAGAAAATATGAATAATGGATGTAAGTTGCAAAGACATTGTATTGTAAATGTATTTCTATCAAGTTGAATGGTAACCACCGAGAAAAATGGTGGACATGTTCCAATCCAAAGACTGTGGGACATTCGCCCTCCATATGCCCTTGCTCTCATTGTTTCTTCACATACTGTATTGAGGGTAATGTGGCAACATCTCTCTGCTTCCTTGAGTCACGCTAAATGACCTGCGAGGGGCGGGGCAAATGTGAGAAGAAAACCTTAATGTACCAAACTTTCTACCTGAACAGGAATGTGAATAAGTGCACTTGATGGAAAGGAACAGCGTGTTGGAATGAAACAAGTCCTGTGTTTGTAAAAGATGACCAGGAGCAGACATGAGTTTAATCCTTGTGCACTTTTTTGTCTCTCCTGTTGTCTGGTGCGATGCTTGACCTAATCAAGATGAAATACCTCAGTGGTTCTTTTTTTGCATTGCATCAACGCATCAGGATGCTGTCCAGAGACTGATGCATTCTGAGGGTCTCGAGTAATTTATGATCTGTTTATGATATTAAACACAAAAAGTGTCAGTTTTTATATGCAGTTTCTTATGAAGTCAAAGCTGGATCTCTCTGCCTTGTCAGTCCTTTGCTGTAGCCATTTACTTATTGTTACTTCGTATTTCATTGCATTTTATATATAGACATTTGATTTTATTTTTGCTTAGCTACCAAAGATACTTTATTTTCACTATTGTTTTTTTTTTATAAGAAAAATGGGAAAATGTATTTGTTGTGCTTTAACTGTTCTGACAATGACTTGTATATCTGACCAAACAATGTGAAATTATGAGCTGGGGGGTTTGTCTGCAATAACAACAATAAAAATGCAATTTGTAGGGATAAATTATTGATGTCAAGAGAGGTGATGAACCTGTGTTTTTGTACTTTGCAGATAGGAAACCAGCATATTTATGTTTATAGGACCAAGTGCTTAGTAAGATATCCTCTGGTATACATGTAAAGCCCTTAAGTTTCCATATGTCTACATACAAAAACAATACAATTGTCTTTTTTCCCCTGATATATTCAACATGTCAAAATAACAACAGTTTCATTTTAGTTTTAGTTTTCTTTTAGTTTTGAAAATATGTGGAGATGTGTCTTCTGGTGTTCAGTTCTTCATGTACCAGATAGAAAAGCCAAGACTGAAAAACGAAAAAACATTTCAAAGAGATTTGCACAAAAATGTAATCATCTGCAAATGATTTGGTTAAGTTCTAATACTTTTATGAACAACAACTAAAGAAAAGCCACCAAAGTGCCATGTTAATACAGTTTTAAGGAGAGATTTTCTTCTGAGGTTTAATGAATGCGGCAGACAATTTAACCATGAGGTTGTTTTCATGGCAAAGGCAGTGTTATCATAAAGCACTTTTGTTTTGTGCCAAATAAAAACAAATATTGTTTTAATTCAATGGTTTTGGAGTTTTTATTTAGTTCTACATTTTAAAATCATTACTTTCCTAAGGAACGGAGATCCTAAAAGCCCACTGACACTGAATAACCTCTGACAGCAACACTCCACCAGGTCTTTATTTTTGGCTTCCTTACTCGCTTTTCTTCTTTCACTTCCTTTTTGGACATTTCTTATTTGAAGGCCAGCCATCCCCTAAGCATAAAATAAGAGCCAGTAATGCATCACAATGATACATGTATTTAACAGCTCAACCTGTAGGTGAAACACATTTTTACAATTCTGTTCACTTACCACATCCCTATCTTTATCCATCCATTTGGACTGCAGCAAATCCATGATTAGCCTAGCATTGAAAAGTTCAACACACTTCATTTTGTTTTTTATTTTATTTTCTTCCATTTTTATAGTCATTGGCTTTCAAATGTTTTATTTTCAGTTTTCATAGAAGGAATACATGCTAACACCTGCCTACTTAAAAAGTGTGTTCTTTGCAAAAAATGTCATCATGGACTAGTCAGCTTACAAATAGATACTGATGTCAGATGTATGTGTGTGTGCGTGTGTGTTTGTGGTTATGTGTGTGCCAGAGGTGGATGATGATTGGCTTGGTTCTGTAAAAGGTTTGACTTTAATTATTTGACTGAATAATTTTGTATTTTAAATTTCATTTGAGTAAACATCTGGTCTGTATTGTCTGTAATTTCCAAGAAGATGAATATCAGAAATAGGACTTACTGAATGACTGGTACTAACTTGGTTATAGTAATTGTTGATAGCAACTACAACCCATTGAAGTATAAAAACTCTGCTTATTGCGATGTTTTAAGTAGGATTGAGTGGTGGTGGTGGGGTATTTTGATTCAGTACAGATGGTAATCAGATTATGAAACACGTCTGGACAACATACAGTTTACACTGACACAATTATTCTTTTTTTTTTTTTTTTTTAAACTGCGTATGCGTCTCAAGTCATGGAGGGGCTGGAACCTATTCCAGATGACAGGGGGTGAGTTGCGCTCTGGACAAGTCATCACTTTATCGCAGGGTCACGTGAAAGACACACAGTCAGTCACATTCACACCTACTCTCAAACCCACACAGACACAGGGAGAACAAGCAAACTACACACACATAAACAAGTCCCAGGATCAGGCTACCCACTGCGCCGCAGCGCTGCTCTTGACCGAACATCACTCAATCTGTAATTAACTATTAATCATTTAAGCAGCACACCTTCAGTCAAAGAGGTATCTCTGTGTCTACGCCATGTACTGAGTAAACTGTACTTTGTCCTCTACTCTTAATTTCATCCTGTTTCATTAGATTCTTGATGATTTTATCCTTTGTGAACTTTCTCTGGGTGGTAGTAGGTGTAATCACCCCTTCCACACATAAAGACACACGTGTTCCTATTATGTGCATCCCTGAAATGCAGGAAAATGGGAAATGATTAACATATGATTCATTATTGCAAACCATTATTTTGGGGTTATGCCTGCAAATTAACAGCTGTATTTAGCAGATTAATTTATGTATAATATGAGCATTTTTCAGTGATTAGTAATTAAGTCAGTTGTGCAAGAAAATGTGCAACTGAAAGAGAAGTCACCCGATCCAAACTCCGAGGAGGTCAGTCTAGACATAGACTTGGATCCAGAGCCCACAAGTTAAACTGTTTGTAATTATGACTCTTACAATAGGTGTGTGTGTGTGTGTGTTTGTGTGTGTGTGTGTGTGCGTGCGTGCGTGCGTGTGTAGGGTGGGTAGTTGTCAGGCCAGGAGTAAACTCACACACAAACACGTACTATCTGGGCTGTGGCCCGAGGAGCATGCAGGACGATATGTCCTAACGTTAAATTGTTGTACATGTCTGACAATAAATCTGTCACTGATGTGAATTAACCCGTTTTCAAGGGTTCTGGTGTAGAGTTCTGGCACCAATGATGGAAACTTTATCTGATCAAGTGTTTGCTCGTAATGGACAAAAACCAAAACCTTTAAAACTTTAAGTAAGAAACCAAAACCAAACATGAATTTATCAAATAAACAATTATTGTCTGTGCAACCAATGTCTGGCATGTTTTATTCCTCATCACCAAAGAGCTTCATTGTTGCAGGAGAACAACCAATGAAACTCATCAGTGAGTCACACTATAGTGACCGATTAACATCTTTAGTCATAATGAAAAACATTGGTACTGAGGTAACCTCTGCCAATGAGAGCTGGAGAATGTTTTGCCATTACAGTACTCACATTTGTCTAATTATTTGTGTTTTTTCATAAAATATTGCGCCAATTTTAAGAAGTAGATTTTGATGGTGCAGTGGATGCTGGCCCAGGGAATTGTTGAACACAGGATATTGCTTTGTTTTAAACAAATACAACTCAGGAGCTTCCACTACTATTTCTGATTGGATTCAGCCCTGGATTGCAATTTCAATCTACAGCATTAAAATCTATGTGTGAATGTGGGCAGTAAGTACTTGGTCACAGCTCAGCAATGGAGATGAGTGGAAGTGTGGCCATTCCTTTCAGCATAGCTTACCTGACAGCCCATGGGGAGAACTGTGAAATAACAAAAAAATAACGAAGATAAATAACTAATTTGTCAGTCGACTTGACAGAACTCACAATTTGGATGTTTCATACCTTCTGAAAATAAATGAACAAACATTTTTTTTCATGTTTTCTGAGGCAGAGATAAAATCAGGGAAAGAAAGGGAAGGTAAGAAATGGTCTGTCATCCATCCACCCATCCATCCATCCATCCATCCATCCATCCACCCATCCATTCATCCATCCATCCATCCACCCATCCATCCATTCATCCATCCATCCATCCATCTGGAAGTTATTACACAAAGAGCTTCTGAAAACAAAACCCAATATTCTCCTGCAGGTGAAAAGTGTCCAACTGACATTTCCTCCCCAGCCTCTCCACATGATATCAAGCAGCTTCTCTAACTCTTTTACAAAATGCCTCGGTTTCATTTCCTCTGTTTCTGTGTTTCTTCTATTTGTGTCTCTCAGTGAAGTAATTATCATCCACGCAGAGAAGAATAGCACATGTGGGCAGAGCAGCAGCACTGTTGAAGCGGCCAGGCTTTCTCTCAGTGCGTCAGCAGTCAACACCATCATTGCTTAATCCTTGCCAAATACATTACAGTACTGCTTTGTGCAGTTGCTAGCTAACTAATGGCTCCCTACTGGCAGATCGTCTCCAGTAGCTGACTGACTCATACCCTGCTTGTCCCTCTCAGTTGATCACTGCTCCTCTTAGATTTGTTTTTTTGTTTGCAATAACACTTCTTACCTCTATGTTTCATTACGGAATGTGGTCTTATGCCCCAACTATAATGGGACATGCCGCTGAGAACAGAAGGAGAATCCCCAGGAGGCCAAATACTCTGTGGGATGGATTGAAGTTCAAGTATGTCTGTCTATAGTTGCACAATACTGCAAGTCATGAATACAACAGGATACACCCACAAAAAAAATGCAGTTAGGTTGTGCTTGAGTACCAAACTACTCATTGCGGTTTAGAAACGGAGTGGTATGTCTGGTAGTTAGGTGAGTCATAAAGCATGCTGTATGGTGGAATCACCTGGCACATGCATTCCCCGCAGTTGGACTTTAAATCTGTCAGCCTGTCTCACAGACACTTTCATTTGATTCAGTGTACTCCGGGTCAGACCCGTCCCAGATCGGCTAGGTGTTGACATTTGGTCACATAGTGGAGCATGAGTGACAAACACAAAATTAAAGGAGAAAAGAGAATGTGTTGATGTTTCAAAATACTAAATATTTATTATGTGTTGTTACCAGTGCATTGTCTGAGTCATGTAAACCTGGAGGCACTGGTAACAGAGACATGGAGCTATAATTAGTCACTTCTTTTTGTCTTGTTTTTTGTTTGTTTATTGCAGAGATGGTAACCAACCAATGACAGATGGGGTGAAAAATTAAAACAAACATTGTTTCAATCCATCTTTAACACATTGTTGACCATGAATGTTTTTTTTTTTTTTTAATATTAGTTTTTTTGAATTACTAAATTATAGAATAGCACCGTGTCTGCGTGGGTTCCCTCCGGGTTCTCCGGCTTCCTCCCACCTCCAAAAGCATGCGCTTCAGGTTGATTGGCCGGTCCCAAATTGACCATAGGAGTGAGTGTGTGAGTGAATGATTTGTTTGTTTCTATGTGGCTCCGCGGTACACTGGCGTCGTGCCCGGAGTGTCCCCCGCCTCACGCCCTGAGACTGCCAGGATAGGCACTGGCTACCCCGCGACCTGTGTTAGCGGATTAAGCGGATTTGGAAAATGAATGAATGAAAGAATAGCCACCATTATAAATAAGATGAAGCATTATGTATTTTTTATGTTTGACATGAATTGAATGAGGGCACACACTTTCTTAAACTAATGTACTTTTGAATGGCAATCAATATTATGTTAGTGGTATGTTTAGCATAGTGTTATGAAATCATAAGGAATTTATAAGATGCATAGTATTCTATATTATTTATTGTACTTATGGATTGATTGGTTCATTGATTCATTCATTGTGAGAGGCTTATCTGTAGTGAACAAGCTATTCTTCAGTAATCTTGCACAGCACCATTTTTCATCATTACACAATGTAACTGCAGTGATACAGAAATGCATCTCATCAGGACAAATTTCACCATAGGGCCTTAAACTTTACTCCACTTGGCAGACGTATAGTTCTTCATAACCTCTCTACTCCCATGTGATCCTACTATGTCTAATATGTTTTACACGTGTTGAACCATAATCTTTGTAAGGTTGTCATTTCATATTTGGAGACATAGAAATGTAAGTTGGATATTTCTTTTCCTCTCATATGTTTTTCAAAACAAATCACAAATAAACGAAACTCATTTTACTCATATTACATCTAAACAGTAACAACAGTTCAACTAAAAAGTTGGATGGGTTATTTGGGATTCTGTAAGGTTTCTAAGGCTACAGAGAAAATAATTGTAACAATGTGAACTAAAGTTAATGTCAAAGGAAAAAAACACATCTCACCTTTTACAACAATCTAATATGTACTGTATATGGATAAAAAAGTACTTTGCGGAATGGACTAAATAAAATTATTAAACAAAATTTCCAAAAGACTTTTGGGTGGGAACTTAACTGGGTGAATCTAAGTAGGTTTGATGCACTGGGTTGGCAGGGTTTGCAGTCAAATATTACACATCCAAGAAGGCACCGCCAAAAACACTGTAGTCAACATGTGCAAATATAAAGCTGTAAATTACACTGTACATGTATGAGATGGAAAATTTGAGTCTAGAGAATCAAGATCTGAAAGTGTAAGATTAAATATGATGCCTGGAAAAAGAGGTGATGGCAGCCCTCTGTTTTGTGCACCAGAGATTTGGTTAAACAGGATGTTGTGTAATTGGAAGGCAATCTGACCGCAAAGTTGGCTACAGAAGCTATGATAAAATTTCACGCCTTAAATATGTCACTGAGTTTCAGAGTTTGTGCAAATTAATTCATTAATATAGGTATATTATAAGTTCATTATATCATTGTGATCAAATTTAAAATAAATATCGGTTTGTTGTCGTTTGAAAAAAAAATCACTGTATCCTCTTCATGAAGGAACAAAAGTTATATCTGGACATATGTGATAATGGGCAACTGAAAAATATCACAATTGATCAATCTGAATATGTGTAGCATTGACTTGCTGCTGTTGAACACGTCCAGCTGTATCTTGCATAAATGGACACGGCTTAAATTGAGATCCAGATCAGTTTTTCTACAGTGTTTTCCACATGTTTGCAGGGGATGACATGATCACATTGTCAGCCTGACCTCTTTAAATTCTTCCTTCTGGTTTCTTGTTGTCTTCACTCATAAACATTTATTCATTGCTTTGAGTTTTCCAAATTCTGCAGCTGTTTCTTTATGGACATGCCTTTTTTGAGTCATTCATGGATTTCAGATAAGTGTAGTAAGGTAATTGGTCTATGATGTTGGTTAATCAACCTGTCAGGGTGGGATGCTTTTTACAGTTTGATGTGTCCCATACACCCTAACCCTGTGGAGGTTCTCACCATGTCACAGGGTAAAGACATTTCTGTTCAAATAAATTAAGCAGCCTCCCCCCTCATCCCCCATCACCTTTTGACTACCCCCGCGTCTTTCAACACCGTGATTCTTTCTCTTCCGTCTCACTTAATTCTGCT
The DNA here is from genome assembly GCF_040054535.1 of Antennarius striatus. Classification (NCBI taxonomy): domain Eukaryota; kingdom Metazoa; phylum Chordata; class Actinopteri; order Lophiiformes; family Antennariidae; genus Antennarius; species Antennarius striatus. The sequence continues at coordinate 7,084,371 of NC_090784.1, read as the reverse complement.
TTCACATGTTTTCCTCTATTTTCTGCCATTTTCTCATGTCTCTCACTTCATATTCCTACTTTTTCTCCTTCTCCCAAGCCCATCATTCTACTCTGTCATACCTCTTGCTTCCTGTTCCTCTCCTCTGAAGCCTCTAACCACATAATGAGCCTCATTCAGTTAGGCTAATTGTTTTAAAAACTCCCATGTGTTCCTATGCTTCAGAGAGAGTTAAAGCAGTCATTGATAATTGTAAAACGCTTTAATTCTAGCACACTATGCACCAAACACCTAAGGTCATCACATCATTTCTTTGACAAAGGTCTTCAAAGACAAGATTCTGTAAATATAGAACAATATCAGTAGTATTTTCTATCAGTCTGTACTGAGCATTGCTTTAGTGGCGGTGTTTGTAGGTGCCAGATGTCTGTTGCCCCATGCCAAAATGTCTGGCCACCCACAACACAAGTAGACAAAGTAAAGTCTACTTTCTTGTACCGACAATCTCTTTGCTTCTCAGTCCTGATAAGGTGTCACTCACAGATTCTCTTGTTGTAGTCAACACATCCCTGCATCCCTGACAGGAAATAAAAATGTCTGTATGCCCACTTTGAAATATGAACCTACAGTGTCCCAGGAAAAAAATAAAATAAAATAATTGTATTAATCCTCCGAAGAGAAATTGGGAGTCCACACACAGGTTAGTAGTTGCATGCATCCATACATTGTTTTGCCTAGGCCCGTAACACGCACACACACACACACACACACACACACACACACAAACATATACAAGGGGACTGTGGGCATGCAGGTGAGGGGGCGGTAGAGCAGCAGGCAGCTCCTTCATGGTGCACCTCGAATGAGCATCTTGCTCTAGGACGCCTCTGCAGTGCTCGGGAGGTAAGCTGATGCTTCCCACTGTCAGCTCACACTTTGAAGTGACTGGGCGGGTGCGGGAATCGAACCGCCGATCTTGGAACGATCAAAGTCAAAAGTCAAAGTCAACTTTATTGTCAAATGACTGCTCTACCACTGAGCCACCGCTACCCCTATTAATGCTCATTAATGCTAGTATTTATGTACATGAATGATATGTCCATAGACTTTTGGTCTATCCATCAGAGGCTCAATACTTCCATATGTCTTTTACATCAACATCAATGCAATCCACAGAGAAATAGTTGAGTTTAGACAAAACATCATTGCGATAGTCACAGGAGGTTCTGATAATATGCCTGATGAATACAAACCAGAAAAAGATGAAAGTTCCGTGACTCCAGCCAAAACTTCAGTTTATTTTATTATTCTATCTCTTGTATTGTTTTCCTGTATTAACACCCTTCACTCATTTATTCATCTTTATTGTCTGCTTCTTCCACTGTTGCAGGGTTGCTGGAGCCTATCCCAGCCGACTGAGGCAGTGCACCGCAGAGCCACATACAGACAAACAAGCACACATACACTCACATCTACACGCAATTTGAGACCAGTCAATTTACCTGAAGTGCATGTTTTTGGAGGTGGGAAGAAGCCGTGCAAACTCTGTACAGAGCAGGATTCAAACCAAATGACTTGCTGTTTGGCGACAGTGCCACTCTTTATTAACATCTCCTGTCATTTCAGAGTCTTCTCCACCTACCTGCACTCAGTCAAGTTCATGGGTTATGGCTTCTAATATCCTGGACTTGTCCCTCATCAGAGATTTTAATTGGGGCCAACCTGAACAGCCTGGAGGAACAACAGAGCCATTCCTGGGGAAGATGGGTGGAAGTTCTGTATGACCCCTGCCAAGACTTAAGTTTATTCTTTAACTTAGTGTTTTGATGTTTTCCTGTACTCATATCTCCGGTGATTCCAGAGCCTTCTCACCATACCTGCACTGGGATTGCTAGTGTTAAACCTACTTTACAGAAGCTCTATTTCTGTTTTGACTATTGTCTCCCGAGTCTGCCTGATTTCGGGATTCTGTCTGTTAACCTGCTCAGATTTGTCTCCATATTTGGACTGATTACTTGGTTTCATGACACCAAGTAATACCTGAGAATTAAAGGTTTCATACTACTTTATTTGTGACTAATGTCACACAGTTGCCAGATGCCCAACTGCACTGTATTTAAAATATATACCAAAACTGATCCATGGTCCTATATTTCAACTGTCTGAAAGTTCCTGAAATGAGCTCTCCTGAGAACAGGCTGTTTTTCTGGACTGGCCATTACATGTTAATGAGCTCCCTTTGTCACACCCCTTTAACAGAGAGGATGTGGTTAATGATAGCATGGACTAAATTCACCATTGTGGAAATTTTCCCACTCTGTTTTTCATAATAGAATCTCTTTAAATACGGACTTGGATTTCACTCTCCTGTCATACTTTTGGGTTCCCTTCGTCAGTTCTGTGACAGATGGTATCAATGTGTTTGGCTGTGGTCTGTGAGTCCATTAGTTACATTGAAATATGAGGACTATTTTTTTTCTTTTCACATTTTTATTTCTACTTTTTGTCCTTTACAAGTTTGCACACATTCAGTCAAGTGCCTTGCTTGACTTGTAGGTAGGTAGGGACAGGACCCGTAGAACAGAAGGCCAACAAGCTCACTAGCTCACACTATGATAGCACAATGGTCAATCACTGTTGGGCCTTGTGATACATGACTTGAAAATAAAGCAGGGACTATTTCACTGAGGCCTGTATGTAAAATCAGATGTCTTATAAGTCCAGAAAGCCAGAACAATGGGAGTATAGTGAGACTGCATTGCCCAGACGGCAAATTACACATGGGTTGTAATTTCCTTCACCCAAATTATCTTCTCTTATAAGGTAAGAATTCGTGCTACACCTCGAGTATTAGCTGATTCCGTCACCTTGGCTAAAGACAAAGTCTCTGCTCCAGTTCAGCTACACCAGCTGCCAGCTAACACCGTTCTCGATGCATGTCACACGTGGTAAGAACCCGCAACTAAGAGGACTGGATTGTAAAAAGGATGAAAGAATCCTCTCACCAGTTACCTCCAAAAAGTAAGAAGCTTCATATCTGGGCAGAGAAATCAGTGATGTTTTTTCTCTTTTTAATCTCTCTCTCTCTCTCTCTCTCTCTCTCTCTCTCTGTCTCTCTCTCTCTCTCTCTCTCTCTCTCTCTCTCCCTCTCTCTCTCCCTCTCTCTCTCTCTCTCTCTCTCTCTCTCTCTCTCTCTCTCTCTCTCTCTCTCTCTCTCACACACACACACACACACACACACACACACACACAAACACAAACGCCATTTTTTTTGTTTTGTGATGCCATTCTCGGGGATGTCCTTGTCCGCCTATATTCCTGACCTCACAGGAGTATAGGCGCACAGATATAGGCACATACTGTATCCTTGAGCTTCAACTTTACCTGTGATTGAGCTTGGTATTTATTCCCTATACCCAGGGTAGTGTCCACTCTTAGTTATTACAGTTAATATTATGGTAAATGAATATTTATCACAGTGTTCTCGTTTGCGTGCGTCCTTGCGTCTTTGACGCACATTTTTTGACATCAGACAAGGTGCGTTCCTGGGACACAAGCATTAAATGCTTACAATTAAAAAAAAATTATGCTACCTTTTTCTCAGATATAATATTACAAAAAAATGCACTTCCATTCTGTAGTTTCTCGTCACGAGACTCTCCTGCATGGTTCTGCATTAAAATCAACTGAATGGCAATACCTTTGGACGCTGCAGTGAGAGCGAGGAATTAGTGAGACCCTCCATAGCGCTTATGCTTGGTCTGGTGGGTCTTGTTGGGTTTCCATGTCTGTTAAAGCGCTTTGAAATGTCTGATATGATTAGGGACTATACTAATAAAGGCTGATTGATTGATTATCACCATGCCTCCAAAAAAGATGTAAAAGTTGGGAAAAAAAGCAAGTGACAATGAATGCTTTCTTGAATAAAAAACAATCAAAAGTTAAAGAAGAAAAAGAGACATGTTACTAACGGATATTACTGAATTATGTGGAGAAGGCTCTTTCAGCTTGATGCAGTGTCCACATTATAGAATACATTATAACACATTGAATGAATCCAGAACTACATCCTGTAGGCTGTTTTCTTTGTTTGAGTGTTGGGGATATACAGGTAGTCCTCAAGATACGAAAATCTTATAAACTTTCGCAGACACGACGAACCGTACGCCGCCATGTCCGACTACTGTAGTTACGCTTTCAAACATAACCCACTCTGAGCACGCCCCATAGTTTAAGATTTCAAAGTACCATATTTTTCACATCACAAGGTGCAGTTCAGCTGAATTGTTGAAAAGATAAGAGGTAGGATCAGTAATTTTCTGTATTTCCTGTATTTTCAAAAAAGCGAATGACAAAACCAAACTATTACATTACATGTAGACACTTCATGTTCACAAATAGAATTAAAGTAAGATCTTAAGCCTGAGCCTGAGTCCAAGCCCGACCCGGCCTGAATGCAAATTGCAGGCCTTCGAGCAGTCATCTAGCTTCATGGCTAACAGGCCCAGCATTATAGGTTGCTTTCTGGAAACTCCCAGTAAGTTGAGTCAGACCAGCTGGAGAGCATCAGATGGAATCGTAGAAAATAGTTTCTCCATAAAAATGATCCAGTCGTCGCAGCTGGACGACATCAGAGGGAATAGTAGAAAACATACGATATGATGGAGTTTGAACTACATCAGTCATAGTCAGTGGTATGTGTGACATCCTGCTGTAAAGCATTGCAGTTTGATTCTACCTGTTCACTAAAGTTACATAATCAGAAACAAATGACAAGAAGTCAGGATGACTGAGAGAGACAGAATAATCACCATCAACTTTTGTTTTTTAGCTGCTAAATAAACTTAAACAGTTAGAAAATACGAAGATATCTAAATAAGCTTTGTATGAGCACAACCTTTCAAAGCCTTTAAAGATATAAAGATTTTCCATGGAACTACAGTTTAATTCTCCAAATGTTGTCGAACAAGTAGGAAATAAAGACATCCTCCTGATGATATTAGAAATAATACTCTCATTCTTCAAACTACTGTTTCATCAAAGAGTCCTCCCTGTTCATCAATTACAACCAATTTTTTAAGGTAAATTGAACACATTTATCTCGATGTGTCCCGAGACACCCCTCCAGATGTTGGACTGGCTTCCTGTGCTGTTATTAGCTTCAGCTCAGTAGGGTTGAGATCTGGCCACACCCCTACCGAGTACCAGCTGACTACTACTTCCTTACATTGCTTTTGTCTGTTTGGAGCTGTGCTCAGGTCAGTAGAGGGTTATAGCATGAAGGTCCCCAGGATATCACAGTTGGAGTTGGAAAATGAAGTGATAGCCCCCCCTATTCAAGATCCTTCTAATCCTGCACAATTTGCTACTGCACTGGCACCAAATATCTGCAGACAATCACATGACCTCTACCAGACTTGCTCCAGCATCTTACCAGGCTTTTAGGTCTCACAAAGAGCGACACCCCTCTTGTTTTATGAAACATTATTTGTTTATCTGAACAAAATGGTTTCACAGGAATCACAAATGGTGATGCTCCAGTTCCTCAACGAGCCTAAGGAAAATCGGTTTTGTTGTTTTTTAAATCTGTATAACTGTTTTCTGATGTGCTAACATGAATGCAAAACCATTTGTTGATCAGTAGTTTCTTAATATAACAAACTTGAATTGACGAACAGAGTTTGAAACCACTGCAATGATGGAGGAACTTCGCCCTCTGTACGCCTATGTAAATATTCCATTAATATTAATCCATTTGTAGCTAAAATAGCAATTCATCCTTTCTGCTTTTCTCTTAAAAATTACATTTTTCAGAGATACTTAGACTGACAGTATAGGTACATGTGCTAAATATGTGAGTAAGAGAGAAACAGAGAGAGAGAGAGAGAGAGAGAGAGAGAGAGAGAGAGAGAGAGAGAGAGAGAGAGAGAGAGAGAGAGAGAGAGAGATATCCCCAGCTGCAGCTTGAGTGCTGGTGGGCGTAAGAAGATAATGATTTAATAAGATGATTTCACAGCTGCAAGGATGGAGCAAAGTGTGTGTGTGTGTGTGTGTGTGTGTGTGTGTGTGTGTGTGTGTGTGTGTGCGCGCGTGCATGCGTGCGTGCGTGTGTGTTGTGTGTGTGTTGTGTGTAAGCGCATGCATGAGTGAGTGAGTGAATGCATGACTGGATGTGTGTTGTGTGTGAGAATTAGATTTGGCCACTTTCCTGAACACATTTCAGGATTGGGGCAAATAAGGACACAAACAGCTTCCACCATTGGAAAGGAGGTGGGTTTCTTGGTTGAAAGGTCAATGGTTAAGTTTGGGGTCATGACCAGACTCAAACACATTTAATTTCACCATAAGAAATGAAACAGATTATGTCTGCCAAATTTGTTTTTTCCCGCCTTCTCTTATGAGTCTGAGACAATATTTGCATTGGCTTTTGTTCTTGTTTGGCGTCCTGCTCCACCTTCATTCCTGGTGATGACGTTACCATCCTACTCTCTGTTCTTTCTGTATTACTCATGGAGGCTGCTAATTGGAGGGGAAGACTGACCCACTTTAAAGTGTGACCTGTAGATCACTTTGTATTGATTACTGATCAATTATTTACTTCTATGAGTAGGAAGGGACTCAATAGTAAGTTCTAAATACTTTGATATACATTGTAAATAGATTTAAAAACCTGCAGTCCAGGTTCTACAGGTTCACGTTTTGCGTGAGGGATTAACTCATGTGCATTCAGTTCTGTTTGTGGAATTTATTATGCAGTGTAATTTATAATCCTGTAACCATTTTTGGGGGACAACACAATGATGCCATTTTCACTTTGGGGATCTTGTACTAAGTGCATTTCAGCTGTTTAGAATGGTGATCATATTTAACGTACAGTATATCCGCAGTATTCTCTGCCTCCACAAGGTGTATTTCTTTTTTTTTAAAATCACCCTCTCTCCCACCCACCCACCTACACATACCCACCCACCCACAGATTCAGACCATCTATATTTGACAGTGTTCATTGCACACACTCAAATTTCATACAAGATTGAATTTGACCTCTCCCAGTGGAAACGGACAAAAGGACCACTGATGCTCGTAAGGGAGGGTTCTTCTTATGTGAGCCTGATAACCACTTCTTATTCTGGATGGAGATACATTTGATGACAGTTTGGGGACTACATTACATATGGTAACAAAAAACTAAAGAAAAAAAAAAGTTGTTAAAAAAATGAAATTCTCTCCCTATCATCAAATCTTTTCAAAAATGAAGCAGTGTGGGACAGGGGCTACTGGCGTACACATGGGGGGTGGGGGGTGGGTGGGGGTTGGCTCTCGATAGCACTTTGAAGCTAACTGTAAGCAGAACACATTTTGTACCATTTTCAGGACAATACTGGGGGTATTTGAACCATTTGTTACTACTTCAAATACAATAATAAGGACTTTGATGACAACGAGTCATGGTGGTGTAGCTTCAGAATCAACCCCCCCCCCCCCCCCTGTGTGGTAAACAACAAAACCATTATTGCAGCACAAAGCAAAATATGCTGGTAAAGCCCTGAAATGAAGAGAGCATGGAGCATACACATCTTGACGACACACAGTCGAAACCTAACTCCGAGGGACAAATTCTGCTTTGTTTTATGTACGTCAAGGACCACCACCATAACCTCAACCTGTCAACCCATCACAAAAGACTGTGATCCTTCAGACAAGACACTGAAATACACCAACAATACAACAATTAGAAACACATGACACTCTAATAATGAAATTCACTTGAAGCTTTTTTTTTTTTTCTTTTTTGACCTTTTAAACTTATTTCACATGTCCTCACTCGTGGTCTTCATCAGAAGATCAAAACCACCAGTTTTCTCCTTTGTCATAGAGATGAATTGCTTTGTATCTCATATGACCATGATATGAAAAAAAACTGGCCCCATAGACTGTCTGATGCTGTGAAATGTGGTTGAAACCTCCAGACAGCAAGTTATTTTTTTTTTTTTTTGGTCATAGTTGTTTTTTCTTTTCAGCTGCTATTTTATCATATTTTTGGTGTTTCCTAAACAATTTCAAAAAATTTCATGTATAGGTGAAATTACTTCATAAGGCTCTTATTTACAGCAAAACAACATTCATGTAAAGTTATGCAGTTTTATCGTGTTATAAATATATACCTATGGTCTGAAAATGCCACATCATCATGGATGTTGGGATGGTCACAATCAAAGGTCACTTTGAAATCTGTAGTTTTATCACACAACACCGGCAAATTGCAAGTGTTATGTTCCACTATGTTTCAACACAAAATGAACTTGACCCATTTTACACATGAGACTCATCAAGGAGCTGATTGGACAACATAATTCTGGTACAGATGTGCTCAAAATGAAAGGCTGTGGAGTGCTGATCCATCCTGCTTCAATGGCTGTGAGAAATTGGTGGATATTTTCTGGAGTGGAAAGAGCCTCCGTTGTTCAAGCTTATCCAGAGCATCCCAAAGATGCTCCGTGGTGGACATGGCTGATAGTCTTGGCCATGCAAAAACCGGGATCTTCTTCATCCTTCTGGGAAGTATGTAAAGATGTTTGCTATATGGGACATGCATTATCAGGCTGCAACATGAAACGACGATGGTACGATGGGGGGATAATGTAATGACAATGAGACTCGAAATTTTGTTACCGTGCCTCTGTCGTCAACAAAATACAACTCTTCTATGATACCATAAAAACTGTCTGTCCAGTGAATTGTAAATTGAAGCTAAAACTTTTAGAGAACACTGTTAGTGGTTATGACAGTGACCTGAAGCCAGGTTACGTAAAACCGCATCAAGGAGAAGTATGCAGGTAAGCTTCTCTGAGACAGTTTCAGACAATGTGTTGAGATTCTTTGATCATGCAAATGAACTGTTGCCTCAGCTGTTTTTTGTCAGATTAGTTTGCAGGTGGAGAAAGCAGATGTGGTGATCTTATGGTTGTGAGGCTGCTTGGAAACAGTGTTCAAGATTATTTAAGGTAGAGTCAACTGTGGTCAGCTGCACATTTTATAGTAGCCTGTGTCAGTATCACATGTGTCAATAATAAATTAAGTAATATATTCAGAATTACTTAACATTAAGGAGTAGTTACATTTATTTTACATTACATCGAGTTACATTAGTTACATTTATAAGTTACATCTGGCGCTTTGAGGACAGATATTATGTTGATGTGGCCCTCGGTGAAAATGAGTTTGACACCCCTGGTGTAAATGAACAAAGGCAGTGTAGAGAAGGGTCTTATGTTCTGGTGGTCTGATGGTATCGTGTGATCCCCGGGTAAAAGGGGGTATAGATTGATTGATGCAAATATAAAGAATGAAGTACCCAAGCTATCAGACAAATTATCTAGAATGCTGAAGAAATAAAACATGAAAAGTACTCAAGTCTATATAGCCCGATTTTCCAGAATCAAAGACAGGTGCGTGTAAAAGTTTTTCTAGCAGCAGCTGAGGATCACTGGGTGTGGGACAACACTCACAGAGTCACAAGGTCACAGATGTAGTGAAGAACCAAACCCAGCTGTGTCTGATCACTGAAATGTATGACTGAAGAGACTGTGGATACGCTGTAAACCTCCAGCTAGAACATGAAGAATTCTATTTCATCTGATGGTGTTGTATGTGATGCATGTCTTCGATATAACAAAAGACCATTCTATACAGAACTACATGAAATTTCCCTCTGGCATAAGTTGCATATGATATGCGATGGACTTGTACATGTGCATGTATTGTACTGTATGCACGCCTACTATTAAAACAGACTGACAAATTGGCCTCAAAGCATAACTTTGAAGATCATGAGGCCACTATATATTCTTTTTTTATTTTGACCAAGCTCTTAATTTATTAATCAAATACCACCATGTTTCTGTTAAAACTGACACCTGGTTTGAATGTTCATTTAAATGGAAATCTCAGGGATCAGTTAAAAGAGCAATGCATTCAGTCAACATGGAAACTGACTTTTGCCAGTTGCATATGTGAATGATAGCTGAGTGGAGTTGTCGTCACATGAGCATCATCCTGAGGGTTACAACATGGACCTGCAATGGGTTTCAGCCCGAAATGATTTGTATAGATTCGACAGATTGTGCAATATGTAGCAGATCAGAGAGCTTCTGATGTATGGTCTGAGAGCTTTGGTGCTTCTAAAGTTATCCATGATGACATAACAAAGAAGGGGTGACCAGCTGTCATTTCTATACTGGGGTGTCTTTTTGATTTTACCTTTATTGTGGTCAATAAAGGTAAAATCTTCTCTAGTTCTACTCTCCTTCATGGATTTTTTTTCTTTTGTTACATGTCTATAAACCATTGTGGCTCATGTGGGATTAGGGCAGCCCGCTACCGTATTATGTGTCATAATCTGGTTAGTTTAGCATTTAACTAAGGGACTGCACAGCACTTCAGTCAGATCTATTTTTACTTTAAATCAAATACCTAAAAATGTTGTATACTGATATTGTCATCTTATTGTTATTCTGTTCTGTTTGTCATTCTGTATGTGTTGTTTTCATGCATGAATTTTCTTGCAGAAAATGAAGTAGTAAGTACCTTGTCTTATTGGTCCAAGCCAAAACAAAGTCTGGCATGCATTTACAGCACATTTATGTGTCCTTTAGATGTGTTACGATGGGACAGAACCATGCTCAGAGTTTTTATCCTTTTTATCCTCTTTTTATAGGGTGCATTTTAATATGAGATAGACTTTCCCACATTTTTTTCCCAGTAAACAGTAGTTTTCCGTCTGCAAGTCTTGACAATTTGCTGTATTCATGTCGTCCCATTCTGACTGATTCCCAAAACTGAACTCTGGCCCCAGATTTTCCACCAACCAGTTTGGCCTCGATATGCACTTGTATATTCAATGACCAGGACAACGGATCATTGACAGAGAACGATGCTCAGACCACGTCCTTGCTGTTTCGTTGTGTGTTCTGGTCCATTGGAAAAATGACCTTGTATTTTTTTATTTCCACTACACAGCTTGTTCAGCCTTGGAAACAACCCTATTTGTAATTTCTTTTCATTATTCAGATTAATGGACTTTCCTCAATTTCAACTTTTGTACATCTTTTTGCACATATCTCAGGAACCGGGTAAGATAGAAAGACTAAACAAAAGGCATTATATTGAGGAAGACAAGGGGATGAAAATTACATCACAACTAGGTCAAGGTCAAATTTTCACTTTTATACCTTTTTAGGTACACATGTCTGAAAACTGATGAGATATAATCACAAAACAAAAAGCAACATTTTCAGGAAGCCAGAGGCACAAAAATGTGTAGGTCAGGGTAAACTTTTGAGTTCAGGGGTGTTGCGGGATGTTGCAGTCTCTGACTGCCTTGTTTACTGTTTTAATCCTCAAAGTGAAATTAAGAATCCACTCTACACACAGGTTAGTGGGTAAAATAAGTCTTATTCTTGAGTTATCCAGCTGTATCAGTGCTCAACGCATGGGTTATGTCCACACATGTAGTGTATAGTTGTCATATACATCACAGGATAAGAGATAATGGCTTTGTTTCTCATTTAAATAATGCTAAAAGTATAGCTCCAGAGAGTTAATAGAAAACAGGAACAATATGGAGCACATCAACAACATTCGAATTACGTAGATGCACACTCTGACACAATGTTACACCCTCTCTTTGTTCTCTGCATAGAGAACTTTGGTTTCATTTCTTAGAGAAATTAAGAACCTTCAGATGAGGTCAGATGAAGCAGTGACTCAATGATATTTTATCAGTGATATTTTAGAACAGCTTCTGACTGATTAAGATAATTACTAGTCTCAGATGTCTTGGTGGTGTGGCTTTATCATTTTGACAAAAGTCACCCTTTAGGATAGAAGAAAAGGTTTGACGTAAGTCCCAAGTCTTAGATAATATAGATGACACTTCAGCTAAAGGTAATTTTTAATCAATAAAGAATACTGATATTATCATATGGAATTTTCTTGTGGTTATTTAAAAAGTGGGTTAGAACTATAAAAATGTCTACACAAATATGTGAGTATAAAGAAAGGGAGAAAATCTCACTGTTTGACTCTGAGGGGAGTGAACAGAGTGAAGAAGCCATGCAGTCATTTGGCTGTTTCCCCAGAGGGAGGCCATGAGAAGGTGTCCGGGGTCAGACTGCGGGGAAACAACCTGAAGTCAGACATACCTACTTGAGGTCGGCCACAGGTGACCCATCAGGGAGTTTCTTGGCAGCAGTAGTATCAAAGTAAAAAAACAACTTCATTACTCTTCTCAAGTTGTCTTTTCAGGTAGTTTATGACATTGATTTTAGTTTTGTACATTTTGACACAATTATCTGTACTTTCTACTCTTTTCATTTGAAAACTCATAACATTTGTAGATAATTTTTCATTTGGCATCACTGCGTGTTCATATGACATCTGGGAAATTCAATCCTAAATTTACAGTACACAGAACAGAAGATCCATCTGCGTTTTCAGTGGTGCACATCAATCACAAGAGAGAAAAAATATGGTGAAAGTGATAAATTTATCCACTGTGTCTTTATCTGCTTGTTATATACAATGTCATTCATGCTGAATTCTTTCCTAGCTTGTGAACAAATGAATTAACAAATGTCCAAATCCCTTAAATTATTATTATAGTAATATGACATGATGTTGTTAGGTTAGCACAGAAGCATCAGGTGGAAATGTATTCAAAGGATAACATTATATTTTGTTACTGTGAGTACACATCAGGATCCTATACTTGATCATATTTACTTCAAAAATGTTGAGTTGTTGTTGTTGTTTTTCAGAAATATCTATATGCATACTTGAATTACAATCTATATAACATTAATGCTTCATGCTTGTATTGTCTGGCTCATTGGAAACTGAAATACAGTCTTGTGTGTAATCAGCATTCGTGTGTGTGTGTGTGTGTGTGTGTGTGTGTGTGTGTGTGTGTGTGTGTGTGTGTGCGTGCGTGTGTGTGTGTGCGTGTGTGTGTGTCTTTCTGTGTACATGTGCCAGCGTGCATGCTTTTCTGTAAATCTCTGATGCGTCAAATGCTTCTCAGCTGTAGCCAGAGTAGCATGTGTATGACATCTGAAAAGAACTTTAGCAAACCCGCCTCCTCCCAGTAGGACAGTACATTTTCTTTTCTTTTCACATTGTCTTTTCTTTTCACACAAGCAGTACAGCATAAATTTGAACACACCCTTAAACACACGCACACACACACACACACACACACACACACACACACACACACACACACACACACACACACACACACACACACACACACACACACACACACACACACACACACACACACACACACACACACACACACACACACACACACTGTTGGTCCATTTCCTTGAGAAAGGCAGAAATGTCAAATGTGAATGGTGTGATAAGCCCTCTGAGCACCTTGTCTCACTGTCAGATAAGCTGTGGTTACATTACACACATCTAAAACAACCACCTTTCATCAATCACAATTACAGAGACCAGATCACGAATAGCTGGAGGGACAGTGTGAATACACACAAGTCTAAAGTAACATGCTGCTAGTTGGTGAGGAAAAAAGCTCACAAGCTGATGGGAACCAAGATGTGTTACTTTAACAAGAGTTACTGTGATGATGTAGTAATGGTGCTCTGTAGAACCAAGAACCAAAGTCCCCTCTATTCAATCAAGCCTCGTCCAAAATTAAACTCAGAGCCCTGTCGCCATAATTAAAGGTAGTTTTTTTCATTTCTTTAATTTGGATTTTGGATTGGATTGTATTAGTGGTTGGTATTTAAACTATGCCATATTTTTTCACCAAGCATCATACATTATTACCTGAAAGTGATTTAAAATATACAAACATCTAATGAGGTCTTTACTGGCCTAAATACCATTATTCTATCAAGTTTAACGGAAATCCTTCCAATAGGGCTTGTGTAATCCTGCAGAGAATTTACCTAATCAACAAACAGACATGGGTGAAAACCAGTTCTGATGCAGCACACATAGCCTCAAAACAGTCTGACATTACAGCGCAGAAATGATGCTGTAGTTTGACAAAGCAAATTCAATCTATGGCAGGGATTATAATCGATAGCTATTGGACTTTTTAAAACAAAAATTTACACTGATCTCCCCAATTAGTCTGAGACTTAGACAAAAATATGAAAAATGTTGAGCTGTTCTGTTCAGGTCTGTGCAGCCCATGTGGACATTACTTGAAAGGTTAGTGATAAGGTTAGGGGAACTAGATAAATATTAGGGATAATAAACTGATGATGAACTGAGAAAAAAGGAAGCCTATACCAGTCTTTCACTGGGACTGGGAAAGTACAGTAATCAGGTTACTGTATTATGTTCTATGTCTCATTGTTTCTCTTTAATATCTCCTGAATGAAATGTCTACGTTGTAGTATTGTAACAAACACAAGCTTCAAGCTAAAGATCCTAACTTAAAACATTGGTATAAAGCTTATTGTGCATTAAGGAGTCACATTTTGACCCATCCCTCCTTGAACTTTAATTGTGGTCTAGCAGTGAAGTTGCTGCATGTTACTGTTCCTCTAATGCAGGGGTGTCCAAACTTTTTCCACTTAGGGCCACACGCACAAAGAATATATGATATGCTGGGCCACACATTTTGTTGCAAAATGGCTAACAGCACATTTTCAAAATAGCAGCCTCTGATTGGTTCTTAGAAATACTATGTTACAAAATGTGTTACAAAATAAACTTTGCTTAATAATCATCTGGGCTTGTCAACACATGAATAATGTATACTTGACTCATATATGATTAACAACAGTATTAAGAACAGTATCACTGCAAATCAAACAGACACACTTTACCTCAAATTTTATAAAGAAATATACTGTAGAATAATATTGAATAATTTGAAGGGAGAGGCTGCTGTTGATGAGTCTTCAATGCACATTGGTGGCCCCACTAGTGGTGAAACTAAGAATTACAAGTCAGTCAAATGAAAGTTTAATGCGAGGCCATTTTCCATTCCATTTTTATAATTTTCTGCATGTCAATTAAAAATAGACCAAGAGCCAGAGCTGGCAAGCGGTGTAATGGTTTGTGTTTGCTTGTTCAGTGGCTGCTCTGTCATTATTTGTTCTTGTTTGTTGTCATGTCCCATCTTGACCTGAGGAGCTGATGCGTGGAGGAGGTGGACTTGACCTCCTTTTCTCTACCATGGGCAGCGAGTCACACCTGGCTTCCATTTCATTTCGTCAACCCAACTATAAAACCAGCTCTGACTACACCCTCTGTGCTGGATAATTCTATCTCATTTGGTAATGCTTATCTTGTTTAAGTCTGTGAGTATTCTTCCTTTTTCTACTGTAGACCATTTTGCTATTTCTTGTTTTTTCTCTTTTAGTGGCTGCTGCCTTTTTTCTCTTAATCATGAACAATTGATTTTTCCCTGCAGCCCTTTTGTGTTCTCTCTTTTTTTTTTTTTTGGACTCTTTGTAATAAACTGTTGTGAACTTTATTCTGCATGTATCTTGTTACTTGGGTCACTTTGTGTTTTTCTTCCTGGCAGGAAACAACAAGTAGGCTGTAGCTTGGACACCCTTGCTCTAAAGTCAGCATACACTGGCAGATAAAATACACAACACACGGAAATAATAACCACTGCTGAAGGTGCGTTTGTTCCAGCGACAAATCTGTTGTATCTGTTATAATACTGACAATGGCTACTGATGATGTATCAGGTTTTGTAGGGCTGTCGCATTTCATAGGGGAGTATTTCAGCTGCTAACCTTTGTAATTCTGTTTCCAGGGATGAAGGAAGGGAGAGAGGTATGGGATAGGGGGGGAATTACAAATGGGATTGGTCCAAAATGTCAATTGTCTAATAAATCCATTAGATTAGATGAAAGATGCAGTGAAGCTGAAAATGTTTCATAGAGAACGCCACCACCGAACTCCAATGTGTGCCCTTTTCAATACACTTCATAGTTCATACCCTCCAACACTTCAAAACACATTTCTCCCTGAGATATTCACCAGAGCTGAAATATTCCGCTTGAAATCACTTAGACAACATAGTGATACACACATCTGAAACCTGTGGTAGATACAAATTGATTGTAGCAGATTAAATTGGACTGAATATAGTCTGGTTCTGGTTTAATTCAAGTCAGATCAGCATTAATAAAGAATTATGGCCCCATTAAGAGCTCTACATGACTCTTCTCATACCCCAGTGTATCTGCAGCATCATGGGACTGTGATACCACAACAGAGAAGTAGTTCAGAAGATGCATGGATTTTCACAAGTAAAATGTTTTTGTACCCATCCTTATGTAGGAAAAACCTTGTTGGGCTGCTCACTGAAGTTAATTAAGTTGGTCAAGAAATAATCTGAACATGCTGTACTTCTCTCTTGCTTGTGTTCTAAACTACTGATAATATTGCACTTAATACCAAAGTAACTATTTATTGTAGTTTTGTTTGTTGCAGAACGTGGGTGGCATGTGGGCAAGACAGAAACCCAGTGAATGTTGGTACGTATCTGAACAGAGGAGCTTCTGCTTTTCTCTTAGCATTGTGTTACCGTCTATTTGTCAAAATTTATATTTTCTTTGGAAATTATGTATTGTGATGTAAAAATATTTTTTCATTTATCATATTAGTGTATTACTTTGTACAATACAGTATATGGTTGATACAGATAATCCTGTTAGATGAAAATGGTGTATATAACAGCAGTTGTCTGTTCCTGTTTGTGAGTTCCTGTATGCTAACGATAGGAACGTAAGCACATGATGTATAGCTGAGATGATGGTATTTTTATTGGTCTACAGATTTGGAAGTATATCCATATGAGCATGATATATTTTATGATTTTTGAGGGGGATCCAGGTCTGGCTTATGTAAGACATATGTAAGGCTGTTCAGTCATAGCAGAGGTACTGTATAGCTCTCTTAAGTGTCATTCAAGCACAATGATGCATTTATTGTTTTAAACATGTTTTCTTTACTTCAGGTGCTTGACACAGGACCTTTACTGTGATGACTTTTCCTGCTAGGTGCTCGATCTGAAAATCTTTGGTCATCTCTGACCATCTCTGTGGTAGAAAAAGCATTACAGCGTTGGGTATGGTGCACAAACCTCTGCAACAAATTTAAACTGACACTCAGAGTTTAGCACGTCCAAATGGATGAGAGCTTATAATCATTCTTCTCAGGACAATGTGTTCTCTATTAAAATGTCAGGACAAGAACTGGTTCCATCATTGTCTTTTAAGAATATGAAACTCTCTGACTGACACCCTGGGTTGCACGGTGGCACAGTGGGTGTAAAATTGAACAAGATTTAAACATAATCTTGGCATATGGTTCAAATTCAACTAGTGGATGTAAATCAAGTTGCTTTGTTTTCTTTTCACCATCATTTGATGAGTCGTGATGTCTGAGCTAATCAAATGACACTGTTACATGAGAACTATTTCACCCAAAACTGCAAGGGTTTTATTTCTTTTTGGTCATTTTTTTTAAACAATGTTATTTTTATGGTTTAATATGCAAAGTTTTGAAAGGATGCTAAAAAAATTTCATCTTTTCAGAACTTCATGGTATTGTAGTCTGTGTGTACAGGAATCATTTCCAATTGGAAAAAAATTAATTATTTGCAGTTTTAATTAAGATCTTCATTCCTATCTAAATAACACCAACTTTTAAAGTGTGTGTGCTTTATTTTTATTAGTTTGTATGACATAAAAGGGCTTCAAAAGTCAAATCAAGAGTAAGTAGGCAAAAGAAGCTGAAAACAGGTACAGTACTATTAAAGATGTTCAGTTCTGTCATGGCTGGTGTGATTTTGAGAGGTAAAATTCTGGACAATACTTCATCCTCAGACAGCTCACACCTGCTCTTGCTCTGGCAAATAAATCATGGTGATATCCTGCTAGGCCTTTGGTCTGAAATATTGTCTGTGTATGTGCATTAGAGGGGAAGACTATACAGTATAATGACTTGAACTAAGCCATTTTCTATCTTTCTTACTCCATGCCATTTAAACACCTTATTTCCTCTGTATTTTTTAATAATTAGCTCTTTCCACATAAGAAAACTAAGGAATATTCCTTTATCCAACATGGAATTATCGTTTGAATATAAAATCAGCATATACGTATTTCTTTTTGTTGGTTGCAAATATACAGTACATTGAAGTTTTCTTCTTTCCCAGGCATGCAGCAACGGCAGCCAGCTTTCCTAAAAGCTCAGTAACATATAAACCTCAGTCCTCCATCCAATGAACAATAGACAGAAAGAGATCAAGGCACCAAATCTGTTTGGGAAAATCACCCCTGCTCTCTCTCACCCTACCAAACTTACAAAGGTGTCAGTCTTACCTGTTTGTTTAACAGCTCTGTTTATACCTTGGTTTGGCTTTTTAAGGATTATTGCTAATGATTGCATTTACAACTGACAGAAAATTCACTGTAAAGCTTTAATTCTGAAAAAAATCACTCACAGATGCACTACAACGATAAGCAGGACTGGTTATTCATGGGGTTTGATATAATCTTTTCTTAAAACTGTTCCCATGACCTGAAACAATGTAGATGTATAACAAAATATCAATGCCTTGAAGTATTTGGAATTCTGATATAAATCATCCCACAGTCTTTTTCATCCACAACATGGTCAAAAATTACAAACTGTAATCGTGCTTTTCAAAGAAGATTTCTTTCTTTCTCAGAGATAAGAGTTATATACTCCTTAGAAGCAGAAAACTTACTAGACTGGTATGTTTTTTGGTGGGTCTTGGTCTTGCTGTTTGGAGGCAGAGCAGGCCATTGAAGCTGTGACATATTTAAACCTTCAGACTGTTGGCTAGTTTGGTGTTATTCTAGACTAAACACTCTGTAAACCTAAGCGGATACGAGCATTTTCATGACCAGCACAACAATAGTTTGTGTGTCTCGAAGATGTTTGGGCCCTCAATGCACAAACAAGAGCTTAGACCTCTGTCAATACCAACAAGGATCTCATATCCTGTAAATATGAGCAAACAACTCACAAGTGATTGCAAAAAATGTGATATGGACCCCAGATTTTGTTACAGATTCCACTTTTGTGACAGAGCCAGTCAAGCTGTGTCTTATTGCTAGCGTCCTAGCTACCCACACTAGTATATTCATATTGATTTGATTTTAATTTTTAAAATCACATTTATTCATGAAGTCGGTATTATAAGATAGTTACATTAACAAAAATCTAACCGTTAACAACATCTAAGAGAAATTCACTCAAACATGAACACACACTTAAAAAAAAACCTGTCATTTGAAATGTGGGCAAAATATATTTGAATTAAACCAAACAGTGACTGAACATGAGTTCCTTTTTTAACACAGAACATTAGACACCTTTGACACACCATAGATTCGTAAAAGTGTCTAAATCATTAATAGCTCTGAAATAGTTCAAATTGATTCTGATTCTTGTTTGACACATTCTTTTTAAAATGGCTTCTGCATTGCAGTCAGACAAACCTTCAACCTTTTCCGCCATCTTTGCTTGGCCCAGAAGGAAATTTAGAATCTGCCCATCATTTTTTTTTATTCTTCCTGCGCTTCGAACCTATAATGTATATACTGTATGTTAGTCAAAAACAAGACCGAATGAGAGAAAGATTCCCTCTAAAAACAGGAATAGATTGTCGAGTCTCTGACATTCTAGGAAGCAGTGAAAAACAGTTCCTCTCTGAGAACAGAATGGACAGTTTTCCGACATATTTGGATTTATAAATGTAATAAAACTGTTGACGCTACAGCGCCATGTAATATCCTCCATTGGAGATCTCCAACCCTTTTTGTTAATGGTGGCTTGTAAAAAGACTCCATGTGGACATGAGCAAGGTATCCTCTTTAGCATCTGATGCTAAACAAAAAACATATTTTCTTCAAATCAAAAAAATTCCCTAATCCTCCTTTTTCAGGCTGCTATTTAAGTTTGTTTAAATGTGTTTATGTTACATATCCATTTCCATATGTGTAAAAGTGTGCTGAAGTCTTTATTGTAGTGTGTTGCCAGGTCATAAAATCTGTTTTCTTACACATAGACAGTATCCGTCACATATCCACTGTTTATATGGAAAAAAAATCTTACACATGCATAAGGATATACACGCTGAGTCATAGTTTCTCAGTTTGATGTGGCCGTTACCTAAAGAAGGCTCTCAGACATCCAGACAGCTGTTCAGTCCCCCGAAACACACTCAGCCACCATGAAGACCCTTTTATTGGCAATCACGTGTGCGAGAGTGTGACCGAGCATGCTTCAGAAGTGTTAGTCTATTCGTACATACTCGTTTGTGTGTTCGAGAAGGGACGTTGTGATTGTTTTTTAAAGGGTTTCTTAGGTTCAGCCCTAACACTAGCAGACATCATGACATCATAATCACCTATTCACACACAACCCTCAACTCTGTGACATGAACCTGCATGAGAAAGTAAAAACATCCAAAGCTGTTGCCGTAGGGATGACGTCTCAGGTAGGAGCTGCGGTTAACAGTCACATGTTCGAACTGCAATCCAAAGCAGAAAAATGTGTGTCATGGTGCAATGTCACAGGTATGATCTACATGGTGATTCACAGTGATATCGCTGATGTTTGAGCGCAGATATCAAATATGATTTGTGTTTATGGTAACTTTCCATTCTGTAAGGAGATTACATACTTGATGTCACCATCAGATAAAGAATGCTGAAGATACAACTATAGAGCAGACAACCTGCTTCCCATTAAACCAGATATGTATGTGAAGAATGGTGTATTAGTGTGGATGAATCCATTGTAATGCAATGTGTTGATCATTTTTTGTTTGTTTTTTCAAAAGTAATCTATAGAAAGCAGGGCAGCAACTCCTCTGAGCTGCTAAAAATAAAAAAGACTGCATGTAATTCATGCACATGGCAACATACCCTGGAAGAGGATTGTAATTAGATCTTGCCGTGGGCACCAGCACATCTTGGACTACAACAAAAGCATACTATGACCACTATTAGTGTTAACAAAGCAATGTGAAACAAAGCAAAAGAAGTAATTAATTTGCAGTTGACTATGACACTGGTATAGGGGATTTCTGACTTAGGGGACATTGACAGGACAAAATAAAGTTAGCCAGCAAAAAAATCAAGCCTAACACCAGGCCTTGGCTTGGGGACCAGAACAGGAAAAGTTGGTTTGCTCTGCTGGACAAAGGGAAAAGTAATATCTGTCTTTCATAACTGAAAATGTCTATGTTGATTTTATATCCCCATTATGAAGTCAGTTGTATTTAGAGGCTGAAGATGGAAGGAGTCATTTGAGCCCCAATGGACACATAGTGTCAACTGAGACTAAGATAGAGACAATTAGAGTGCATGGAGGGAAGTCTAAAAACGGTGAAATAAAAAAGAAACCACTCTTGCGTTGGTCTTTTTGGGTGGGCCTGCAGAGGCACTGAGATTTAAATCACAGCTGTTTGACTAATGTTATACACAGTCACTTTCATAAGCCTCAGCCCCAAGCTTGTTTAGATGACCGGCAGTGGTCATAATGCAGGAGTTATGCTCTCTGTATTTTATGGTTTAGTTAACAGCAACCTCAACCTCCTCTAAGAACAGTTAACTCCCTTTTCTCATACTTTTTTGTTTATTTTACCATCATCAAAATCACAATAATTTCAGCAATTATTTCAAAGATATACCTTCACTTGTCCTGGACTGTAATAGCATTCGTGCACTACAGAATGTTTAGTGAATTTCATCATATTACATAAAGGTGGGGGTGAAATGAAACACTTCTCAGTTGAAGGTCTTGGTGATAATTAGAGGCTGGTTTGCTGTCTAACGCTGTGAGAACGGTTGTGTCCTTGATCTCAGATGTTGCAGCAAATATTTGTACGGTAAATGAGAGGAAAGCTTCTTAGAACTGCTTTTTCTCACATTTCTATCTTGTGTCTTGTGCTCAAGCCTTGTTTTCATATGGTTTGCCTGCTTTGAGGTGTGTATCCCAAACTATAAATGTCTATAAATTAAAAAAAAAAAAAAGATAAACAGTGAAATTGAATGTAAAACCTAGTTTAATTAAAGCTCAAAAAGTCCTGATGCGACCTTATATTGCAAGTGATTTGCCCCAACTGATTTGTGTGGTTTTGCAAAGGAGTTGAATAGAGAAAGAAGAGAGGAGGATTAAGTCTACTGTGCTCCACCCAAAGCTGTTTAAATGGCACACGTAAACAGAAACCTCTCAGACATTTTTTTTTTCTGAATTTCCATCTCACTCACACTCAGACACATAGATACAGAGCTCAAACAAATACACGCACAAATGCACTCCCAGGTGATACCTCCGACTCTGCTAAATGTGTGTGAGGTAATGATTCTAGGAAAGCATGGAGAGGTTGAAAGGGGAGGGACGGGGGTTTCTGGGGTGTGAGAGGGAGAGAGAAATCCCAGAGAAAGAGTGTCCCGCAGCTGTGTGGCTTGCATGTGTTGTTGTGTTTGGTGCCAGAAAACCAAGGAGCTCCCCACATGAGTTCATCATTAGGCTGGTTCAACTCAGATACTCCCAGCAAAAGCAGAACATGAAGCAAGACCTTGATATTTAGTTGACACTGTCACATTCTCTAAAAATCCTGAATAAAAATGAACAATTTCACTGTTAGCAGTTGTAGCGGTTACATAAAACATCCTTTGTAATCAGTTTTACTGTAATCCCACACACCTAACAATATATCCTAAGAGAAAAAGGCAGTTTCATTTAGATCCAGCAGAATACAGTCTGAGTTTCAGCCCTGTTCCATAGAGAGAAATATCTGAACTCAAATGACCGATATTAATGAAACTGCACCAAAGGAATACTACTGGAATACTACTGGAGTGCAATCTAAAGAAGAGAAATGCAAATTTCAGATGGTAATGAGTTCACTACATGGGAAACCATCAGCTGTTCCCTGGAAATCTTGGGAATCAGTACACTTAGTGTTACGTTATGGTTCTTTGAAAGCATCTCCTTTTAAGTAAAAACCAATATTTTCCACATTGTGTCCTAGAAAACCGTAAACCTGATCAGCATTGCAGCCCACTCTGAGACTCACCTTTTAAACATGGCCGTGTGTTTACACAGTGAGGTGATGCATTTTTGGGAGGTGGTGACCTCATGGTCTGAGACAGCTGCTGGCACGATAATGAATGAAAACCTTGGCAGGCAGACACACCTCACAGAAAGAGGAAAAAAAAGTGGTTCAAGTGGGGGAAATATCCAAATTTTTGTATTGGGGGTGGGAAGAGGCTGCCTCTGCAGAACTGTTCTTATTGCCACTGGACTGTTGACAAGACTCATTAGGCATGAAAGTTGCTGTAGTTTGTTTTTTCCTGCCAGTAGCTCCTGCTTGTATATTTACAACATCCCTGCAGGAATGCTCACTGTATTTATAAGAAACACCACAAAATAGACCCAGGTATGTTCACATTACTATGCACAGTGTCGCAATTGTTGGTCAAGGCGCCACTGCTTTGTCAGAATGATTTTAGTCTCCATGTGTCTAAAGCTGTCCTGATAAAACTGCTGCATGAAGAGAAGTGGATGACAAGTCCCAAACTGACAGCTCATGACAAAGACCTACAGTACATAGTCTAGACCCAGCCTAACAAAGAGACAGGATGATGTTACAAAACGGCTGCACTAAACCAGATGAAAAAAGGAGGATGATTAAATTGTTACGCAAATCCAAGCACCCATGGCAACATGTTAATATAAACTGTACATATTATGGTATAAATTCACTGACGCGCAAACCCACATCTTATGTGTGTAATGTAATTCACTCATTGAAAGAGGGTGAGGATTAACTTGTGATCCATGTCCCATCCCAGCATATAAACACCTTGGTACAGGAACCTCAGGATTGAAATAACAGAGTTAAACACAAGTCAGCCTGCTCCTCGGAGACAGAGGATTTACAGAGACCCACTTAGTTAAAAAGGTGTCCTGCAAGAACCCAAAATGGTCATCCATCAGACATCTTTGGTAACTAATACTTATAAGCCATGTATCGATTCTCCTTTCTCCTCCTTCCAGGGTCATGTTTGAAGTTTCAATGTGTGAAGTGGCCCAAAGAACACATTCTATTTCAATGGCTCTTTCAAATCCCACACAAAATACAGTCATTCATTTCCAGGGGCAACAGAGGATACAACACATTGACCATGTACTGCCCACCCTATCCCAAGATTCATTGCACAATGCTGCTGAGGGATGGTGAAGCATCTCAAGTTCTTATATTAATAGGCTGCACACACACTCTTGTAATTACTTATTATTATCACTGCTTCCATCACTATAACAGTTTTAATTACAACAAATTTGACCATTGTTACTACTGCAACTGCAGCTTTCACCACATCCAGCTTTTGTACTATCACTGCTAGTACATCACAACTAAAATTTGCACTACATCTAATTTGTCAACGACAGCTCATCAACTAATGAACTCTATCTGGTCATGTTGCTAGGTGACAGACACTGCGCCTCATGATGCAAGGTAAATACAACAAAGGTAAGTGGAATTCTTCTGACCGACTCATTAGAAACTGCAGAACCCAGCCACAGCAGCTGATTGAATGACACATCTGTAGACATTTTATGGTTGGTTTAGAGGCCGCAGATGCAGATGGATTTTGTGGTTACATGTGCCATATTACACTTTTTTGTTTGGCTAAGCCTCAATATTGGCCAAATCTTGATATAGAAAATAATGAGAAGATGCATTCTGTACGGCGGCACGGTGGCGCAGTGGGTAGAGCTGTCGCTGCACAACATGGCGGGTCCAGGTTCAAGTCCCGCTCTGTGCGGAGTTTGCATGTTCTCCCCGTGTGTGCGTGGGTTCTCTGCGGGTTCTCCGGCTTCGGCCCACCTCCAAAAACATGCGCTTCAGGTTAACTGGCCGGTCCCCAATTGCCCATAGGAGTGAGTGTGTGTGTGCATGGTTGTCTGTCTTTGTGTGTGGCGAACTGTCATCGTGAGCGGAGTATCCCCCGCCTCACTCCCTATGCCAGCTCCCCGTGACCCGCTGCGGCGGATACAGTGGAAGAAAATGGATGGATGCAGGCTGTGCAACATTTTTTACTGGATATTGAATGGTGAAAGTTAATCTGGTGATAAATCAGTAGTCATAACTGACCACCCATGTCGAGAAAACTTTCTGTTCTGAAAATATATAAAACTACTTGCATTGACAAAGGTAAATACGGTATATGTACGCAGCTTGTTCTGTTAGTGTTTTCCACACACAATGAATAGGAAAAACTATAAGATACAACACAATAAAGGCAATTCCTGTAAACTCTTCTTTATAAAGACATGTAGACCTTATTAAATTCTAATTCTGGCTGGCTCTTTAAATTCAAATGAAAAGATCCTTACTTAGTCTCATCTTTTAATTGTGTTTACATGAGTTTTCCCTTTCTTCCTTTGTTTCTATTCCCTGAAACCCTGTTACTAGTATTATCACTCTCCGACAAGAGTTTTGCTTAGAGCAAACTGTTTTTTGTGAGATTTGAGTGAGGTTGTTGCCATGGAACCCCAGACACACACACAGACACAGCATACACATGGTGCAGCTGTAGCTGACGGTTGCCTGAGTCAAATAAATGTGCAGATTGCTCCCTCTGGTGGAGTCAGTTTTATTCTGGTTTGGTGAAACTTTGAATCAAAAATCAAGAACCAAGAATCACTTTAATTGTCATTGTCAAATCCAACAACAAATCTTTCGGTGCAGATACAGTTAAAAAAAGAACAGATACAAGAAATAGACAAGAACACAAAAGTCATTGCACATAGACACTGACACATGTATGTATGTATTTCAGAGGAGTTTGGCAGAGTTCAACAGATTTATGAGAGTGGCACAGAAGCTGTTTTTCAGCCTGCTGGTTTTAGTGTCTATTGCCCTTTACCGTTTTCCTGATGGCAGCAGTTCAAACAAGCTGTGACCAGGATGTGACGTGTCGTTCGTCATATTTACTGCTTTCCTGATGCAGCGTGAACTGTGTAGTTCTTCCAGCAAGAGAAGGGGACATCCAGTAATCTCCTGGGTGGCCTTGATGACCCTCTGGAGCGCTTGTCTCTGCGCCACTGTGCAGCTCCTGTACCACACACAGAGGCCGTACGTGAGGATGTTCTCAACAGAGCAGCGGTAGAAGGCCACTAGCAGTTTTTGAGGGATGCTGAATTTCCTCAGAGTCCTCAAGAAGTATTCTCTGCTGGGCTTTCCTCACCAACTCGGTGATGTTTGCGCTCCAGGTCGAGTCCTTGCCATATGAGGTGCTGGGGTGGCACAGTGGGAATGCGATTGCCTCACAGCAAGAAGTTTGAGAAGTTCGAATCCTGTCTGTGAGGAGTTGGTATCTTCTCCCTGTGTCCCCTGGTTCTCCGGCTTCCTCCCACCTCCAAAAACATGCAGTTTAGTTGACTTGATCACTCTAAATTGACCGTAGGTGTGAGTGTGTGCGTGAGTGGTTGTTTGACTCTCACGCATAGCCAGCTGGGATAGGCTACAATAACACCCAAGACCTGAAAGGCAAAAAAGCAGGTGAAGGAAATGGGTGGATAGATGTTGAGACTATTTCAGATGCAGGCAAAAGATATAGGGATTTTTATCAAGTGGCATTTAACATTAAAACATTCATTCATTCTTTTAAAGGCTTTTTCCACTTTTGCAGGTTACTGGGATTGCAGGAGCGAGAGGTGGAAGACACTCCAGGTATATCACCAGTGCACCGCTGAGCCACATGAAAGACAAACAACAATTAACACACAAATTCACACTTATGGGCAATTTGGGAACGGTAAATTCAAGTGAAGTTCATGTATTTAGAGGTGGGAGGAAGATGGAGAACCCGGAGAGAACCCACACAGACACGGGGAGAACATACAACCTCCGCACAGAACAAGACTTGAACTGAGAACCATCTGGTAATGCTCCAGCCTACCTTAAGGAACTCCTCGTCCCCCAGACCACCTCACGCACCCTCCGCTCCAGCACAGCCAATCTCCTCAAGGTCCCCAGAACCAAGTTACACAGCATGGGTGATCGAGCCTTCTGCTTGGCTGCTCCCAGTCTGTGGAATGCTCTCCCTGACCATCTGAGAGTGCCACAGACTATGGATTCTTTTAAACGTGGCTTAAAGATTTACCTTTTTAAAAAGGCCTTTACTTAGCCTTTCATATATGACTTATTGTTGGGTTGTGCTGTTTTTATTAGTTTACTTCACCATAGGTTTTATGCTGTCTTTGTCTTTGTAGCACTTTGAGATTTTTATAATGTGAAGTGCAATATAAATAAAACTTACTACTATTATTATTATTATAATTATTAAAACATTAACATTTAAATACATCTTGTGTTTATAATTTTTAGTTTTTATACTTTTTTTATTTTTTAATAGAATAGAGTAGTTGTAATGACCAGATGAATACACAACTAGACAAACATAAAAGAGCCAACATAATCATATGAAGACACATATAAACAAAAATATAACTACAAAAGTAAAGAAACATATAAATATACAACTAAACAAATAAATGCACAACTTAACAAACACATAAATACACACCAGGGAAACATATACAACTACAACAGACATCCAAATGAAATACCTAAATAAGCCAAAATATAAAAAGCAAAACTGTCCAGTCCTTCTCTCCATCTCCTCAGCTTGTTGCTAACCTGGATATTCAGCTGGAGCTTGTTCCAATGACACCAATCTGTCACCAATCTCCTGTACTCCCTGTCCTCACCCTCCCTAAAACAAGCCACAACAGCAATGTAATCGGAGAACTTCTGCATGTGGCATGTATCCGAGTTGTACTGCAAGTCCATGTAGAGGGTGAAGAGAAGAGGGGAGACCACTGTCCACTGTGGAGCCCCCACGCTGTTGGTCACCACTGAGGACAAGGAGTCCCTCTTTGGAAGATACTGGGATATGTCTGTCAGGTAGTTGGTAATCCAACTCACAAGGTGGGGGTCCACATCCATGGTGGGTAGAGCATCCTAACACTACTCGCTGACATCCAGGTAGGAGGGCGCTTGATGGATGGGGTGTAGACTGGCATCATCAACCCCAACTTCAGCCTGGTAGTCAAACTGGAAGGAGTTCATCACAACCTGAGTTGGGGATGTATGAACAGCTAGTCTTCATCACATGAGAAGTAAAAGCGATGTAAGAAGGGTGTCCCTTCTCAGGCACAGGGACGATACAGGAGGTTTTTCCACAAGGAGGGGACCCTCCCCAGCCGTAGGTGGAGGTTGAATACCTGTTGAAGAGGGTCTCCCAATTCAGCAGTGCAGGCCTAAGAGTCTCTGGGTGCCGTGTCTGAAGAGTTGGTAGTGCATATGGACTCCTGTGCTGTCTCAAGGTCTGCCCCAAGAGGAATGTAGACAGCCAGGACTAATTAGTCTGGCCTAATGCTAACAGCTGTAAGCTCCAGGTCACAATTACAAAGCCTTGTTTTCACAGTCACATGTCCCAGTTGGCACCATCTGTTGTTCATATAAATAATTAGTCCACCTTTTTCTGATTGGACATATTTTCCGACATTGCCCTTTGACTTTGTAACACAGAAATGTTACCAGATAAAAGTGTGTTTTATATAACGAAAAGCTGATCTGTCTATAAATATAAAAACATGATATGTGAATATGATGAACACGGCACAACGATCGAATGGTTCACACTGTACGGCAACCGCCCTAACTCAACAACCCTGAACTGGTGATTCTAGAATATGTATGAGTGAAACTTTCAGTGAACTGTAAAATCAAGCCTTCTCCTCATTTTGTTTGGTTTCTTGTAAATACTTCATTCATTCATCGTCAACCGATGAACCTCTTACCCCCTTCTGCTTATTACTAGCTTCACTGGATCAGAGGAAGGGGCTGATTAATGTGTGACCAGCAATTAATGCAACAACTTTGTCCTTTGTGTTAACTATGTATTTATAACAGCAACGTTAATGACTAGCTAACAACAAGAATACTGCAACACAGTTAAGGTAGACTCACTACTAAAGGCAGCTGGCTTCAACCATTTGGTGCATCGATAATATGTAAATTACTCAGAAATAACTCCAAAAACAGGGGAACAGGAAATAAACTGTGTTGCGTACTGATGGCTCTGCTGCTGATAAACCTGCGCCATACTTATACTTTATACTGTTTATATTTTAGTTTAGTATATGTCCTGTTAGTGCTGTATGTGTCTGTTAGTGTAGTGTATGTCTTGTGGTATATCCTGTGGTGTCAGTGTTTCTTTTTCTCCTGGTGTTTATCCAGTATTTATTCATTATGTATGCCTGAGCAGTGGATATGTGCAATTTCCTCCGTGGATAATAAAGTATCTATCTATCTATTAGTAGCCAGCTGCCAATAGCCAAATGACTCAGATGCGGTCTGCACCAGTATTGTCAGCTACTACTTTGTGAGGCAGTACACGGGACATCTTGACCACACTGCATGTTGACTGTTGACTTTGATTTTTGGAAAGACCAAGTTGGTTATTACTTTAGACCACATGTGTCAAACTCAAGGCCCGGGGGCCAAATGTGGCCCGCACCATCATTTTATGTGGCTTGCGAGAGCATTAAAAGTCAGAGTGTCGAAAATTAAATAGGTCAAAAGTGTGCTTTGACCGAAACTACATTTCCCACATTGCAGTAATGTGGGAGTAAAATAGCAGTAAAATACCCCTGACCTATTCTAGCCATTTTTTGGTACTTTTGATATTTGTGTAACCAGGATGAATGTTACCACAGTAATATTCGATGGTTATTTTGGTTATTATTAATATTTTTCTTATTATTAATATTTTTATTCTTACCATAGCAAAGGACGTTAGGTTCCACACTAGTGTGAACTTGTCACGTGGTGTATGACATCACGCATTCACCTGTGGGGCTGCGGGTGGCTAATGATGTCACCTGCAATAAAAGCCAGTGAGAAAACGGCGTTGTGGGTGTGTGTCCGCGAAAGAGAGAGAGATCCGGAAGCGTCGAAAGCAGCCGGCATTGGAGTTCCCTGATCAGCCGCAGGCTACCGGAACAGACCTGTGTGGACGAGTTATATGAACTATATGAACGTTGAACATTTTTTATGGATTTGGTCGGAGTGCCGGTGAGGACTCGACTAAACGATGGCGAGCTAGGACTCTGATTCAGAGCGGGGACAACCGATGCGGAGAACTTCGCCTGGTCTGGTAGGAGGCTCTGGAAGCCGGTCCCCCCCCGTCACCTCCGGACACACCCACATACACACACGCACACACACGCCATTGCCAACGGACCAATTACGGCTTGGACTTGACCCTGGATTATTTTGGACAATGAGTGTGATGATAAATATTGTGTGTGGGTTTATCTGAAATGTACTTCACTTTAGTTAATTTTATTCCTTCTGCAGAGAGTGAATATTGGGGTTCACTGTATATATATATTTTTTTCTTCACAAATTAATATAATTAATTGCACATAAAGTTCTGTGTTTGTGTGGTTCATTGCACCGCTACCTCCATGAGTCAAATTGGTCTTCTGATTGACTAGTCCGAAAGCTAATATCTTTAATTAATGTAGCCTGGAAACTTGCTACAGAATTGGCGAGCTAGCCAGGAGGTAGTGGTACAGTGTTCTTCATATATTTCTCTTAAAAAAAAAAAAAAAAAAATTTAGATTTACCAATTTATTTCAAAATGGAGGTTTTTGACATGCTTTGTATTAAAATACCAAATGCTGTGGTAATAGATGGGGTTAATAGAGATGATAAAGAGGAAGTGGGGCAGTTTTTAGAGCGGTATGGACCAATCAACAGGGCAGTTTTTGTTGACTCTCCAGAGTCTGAATTCCATGGGGTGTGGGTAGTCGAGTATGTGTCAGGGTCTGCTATGCCTTTATTAGATCCACTGCTACCGTATACTTTTACGATGAGTTCCGGGAACCAGTGTTATATTAAGAATCTATCAAAAGTTTATTCTTCAAAGGTCGGAAGATCAAAGACTAAGACATATTTAGCTGACCTTAAGCAAGTGGCTAAACTTTCTGGTAAGGATTATGCTGAGGTGCTGCAGGAAATGATGGCCCAGATCAGCGACTCCATTGCAGAGTGTTACCCTGTCGATCCTGCTAAAATGGAGGAGACGGCTGAAGAGCAGATAAACCAAGACCCACCTAAAATGGCCGCCACCTCAGTGCCACTAATCCATGCTAAGACCACGCCCACTGTAAGACCAAGGGAGCGCACTTCTTCTATTAACATTGCTGCTACTGATCTAAATCCACCTGAGGTCCAGAGATATGTGGTGGAACACATTGTAAAAAGTGAGGATGTTGTCATGCACACACGTTCATCTCACAGGCTCCGTGTTTTCTCTGGACGAGTGCCACGCCCACAGCATGAGGTCGACTATGACACTTGGCGCTCTGGTGCTGATTTGATTATGAAAGATCCAGCTATCTCTGAAATTCAGCGGACACGTCTCATCCTTGACAGCTTACTACCCCCGGCTGCAGACATTGTGAAACATCTAAGCCCTGATCTACCAGCTGACATCTACCTCGAGCAGCTGGACTCAGCCTACGGTACAGTGCAAGATGGGGAAGAGTTGTACTCTAAATTTATGGACACTCTTCAGGATGCAGGAGAAAAACCATCTACCTATCTGCAGCGGTTACAGGTGGCGTTAAATCTTGCTGTGAGGAGAGGAGGAGTCCCTGAAACTGAAGTGAATAGGCATCTGCTGAATCAATTTTGTAGAGGCTGCTGGGATAATACCCTAATTTCAGAACTTCAGCTCAAACAAAGAAAGTTGAGTCCACCATCATTTGCTGAATTACTGTTGTTACTCAGAACTGAAGAAGACCGAGAAGCTGCGAAGATTCACAGAATGAGACAACACTTAGGAACTGCAAAACAAAAAGTCACTTCCCAGGCTCAGTTCGCGTATGAGGAAGAGGAAAAGGGGATGTGTGCAACATTGACCACACTGACTAAGCAACTTACTAAGCAAATGGCAGCCATTCAACAACAGCTATCTGTCTTGACTGCAATGCAGTCTCAAGTACAACATGGTTCCTGTGCTTCCAGACTCGGTCATGCTACGAAGCCTCATAGTAAATCAAAGACTGCTGATATTGCTGTTGTAAACCCAAAGCCTGGGTTCTGCTTCCGTTGCGGTGAGGATGGCCATATCAAGCCTCAATGCAACAATCCACCTAACTCTGCCCTGGTTAGTGCAAAAAGAAAACAATTCAATGACAAGAAACAAAGACAATCTTCCAGATCTGATCAGTTAAACTAAACTCCGTTCCTGTTGTGGGACAAACAGGAACTGAGCTGGACCCATCCTGTCCCGCCATGTCAAAAATGACTGTTCAGTGTGCAGAGTTGCAGCCTTCTCGACCTAGGGCAACAGCCAAATTGCCCAGAGGCCTAGTGGGTTCTCGCTGTACAGCAGAAGTTAAAATAACAGGTCACAACTGTCGGTGCCTGTTGGATACTGGGTCACAGGTGACTACTGTACCCGCCTCATTTTTCAATCACTATCTTCATGATCACCCAATCCACTCACTGCATGATCTGTTGGAAATCGAGGGAGCGGCAGGCCAATCAGTCCCCTATCTTGGTTATATTGATCTGTCAGTGACTTTCCCCAAAACCTTTTTGGGTCGAGACATTGAGATTTTTACACTGGCGCTTGTGGTTCCTGATTTTAGTCCTGGCTCTTCTTCATCTGTGCTTATTGGCATGAATACGCTTGAGCCTTTGTACGAACAATATATGTGTAATAAATCTTCAGCATTTCAGCCAAGTACTCAAGGTTACAGAGCTGTATTAAAGACACTGCAGCTGACGCATCAGCAACATGACACTGGTAATGTTGGAGTGGTTCGACTCTTAAGCAAAGCCCCAGTGCGAGTTCCGGCCGGCCGCACTTTGGTGATCGAGGGCACAGCTAGGACCCCCTCTCCAACAGCCAACCAGTCAGTCTTACTTCACCATCCTTTGTCAGCTCTGCCTGGTGGGTTGTGCGTCAGCAGCTGTTTAATATCATTTCCAGCTCATTTTCCCTATAAAGTTCCAGTGATTGTAACCAACGAGTCAGAGCAAGATGTTTATATTCCATCCTTCAGTGTAATTGCAGAGCTTGAGACCTACCACTGCATCCTGTCTCAGCATCATGTGACTGACCCCCCATCCAGAATCACACAGCAATCTGTCAACTTGAATCTGAATTTTGGCAACTCTCCCATAACATCAGAGTGGAAGGAGCGAGTCACTGAGAAGCTCAACGCAATATCTGAAGTATTCTCCCACCACGATCTTGACTTTGGATGCACCAACCAAGTTAAACACCATATCACTCTTCATGATGAGACCCCGTTCAAGCAACGTGCCCGCCCTATCCATCCAAAAGACATTGAAGCTGTACGCAGACATCTTCGTGAGCTTCTGGATGCTGGTGTGATTAGGGAGTCAACATCTCCTTTTTCATCTCCTATTGTGGTTGTCAAAAAGAAGAATGGTGATGTACGGCTGTGCATTGACTATCGTAAACTCAATCTCCAGACTATAAAAGATGCCTATGCCCTGCCAAACTTGGAAGAGTCTTTTATTGCCCTTACCGGTTCAAGATGGTTTTCAGTACTCGACTTGAAATCAGGATATTATCAGATCGAAATGGAAGAGGCAGACAAACCCAAGACTGCTTTTGTAACTCCGTTAGGTTTCTGGGAATTCAATAGAATGCCTCAAGGAGTCACTAACGCACCAAGCACATTCCAGCGGTTGATGGAGCGATGCATGGGAGACCTTCATCTCAAGGAAGTGCTGGTGTTTCTGGATGATCTAATCATATTCTCAAACACTCTAGAAGAGCATGAGAAAAGACTACTGCGAGTACTGAGCCGGCTGAAGGAGTATGGATTAAAGCTTTCTCCAGAAAAATGTAAATTTTTCCAGACTTCAGTCCGTTACCTGGGGCATATTGTGTCAGAGAGCGGGGTTGAAACAGATCCTGAAAAGATTGCTGCCATCAAGTCCTGGTCCATTCCCACAAACTTAAAGCAGCTGAGATCTTTCCTGGGTTTCGCAGGGTACTACCGCCGCTTTATTAAAGACTATGCTGTCATCGCCAAGCCTCTCAATGATCTAACTCGGGGTTACGCCCCAGTCCGAAAGACCAAACCTCAGACATCCGCCAAGTTGCACTGCAGCTCAAACCAGCCTTTTGGAGAGCGATGGAATCAAGGTTGCCAACAAGCCTTTGAGACCCTCATTGACAAACTTTCATCTGCACCAGTTCTCGGGTTCGCTGACCCAGCTCTTCCTTACATTTTACACACGGATGCAAGCATTACAGGTTTAGGTGCTGCCTTGTATCAAGAACAGGACGGAAAGCTTCGGGCAATAGCTTTTGCCAGCCGTGGTCTTTCTCAAAGTGAGAGTAGATATCCAGCCCACAAACTAGAATTTTTAGCACTTAAATGGAGTGTCACCGAAAAGTTTCAGGACTATCTGTATGGAGCAGAATTCACAGTAGTGACAGACAGCAACCCCCTGACCTATGTTCTGACATCAGCTAAACTGGATGCTACTGGTCATCGTTGGTTGGCTGCTCTTTCCACATTCTCTTTTAAGTTGCTCTATCGAGCTGGAAAGCACAACTATGATGCAGACGCACTCTCCCGGCGACCCAACACAGCCCCTGCCGAAGAGTCACCGAAAGATGTTGAACTTATTCACCAGTTTATATCCCACCATCTTGCAGACACTGATGTCATTTCTCCTGACATTGTCGACGCAATCTGCCAGAGTCAGCTGGTTAAAGCCTCTCAGGCCGTTGATTCTGGTCAGTGTTGCATGACCCTGATCGAGTCGCTTTCACGTAGAGCCGATGCTGTACTAGAAAGTTACATCTCTGAAGATCACTTACCTGTTGTTCCAGCGCTGTCTCACTCCAGCTTGAAAGAAAAACAGAGGGCAGACCCAAGCATGAGAGAACTCATTCACCAGATGGAGACAGGAGAGAAGGTCCCACCAACAGCTAGGGTGGAATTGCCCGAACTCCCTCTTTTGTTGCGAGAATGGACAAGGTTAGAACTCATAGATGGTATCTTGTACCGCAAACGTCACAACAATGCAGCTCGGTCATACCAACTTGTTCTCCCTGATGAACTCCGCCCTTTTGTACTGAAGAGCCTTCATGATGATATGGGTCACCTTGGAATCGATCGCACCCTTGATCTTGTTCGTGCACGGTTCTATTGGCCTAAAATGGCTAGGGACGTCGAACAAAAGATTAGGACCTGTGGCCGCTGTGTGCGAAGGAAAACCCTTCCTGAGAAGAGTGCACCACTTGTCAATATAATCACCTCACGTCCCCTCGAGTTACTCTGTATGGATTTCCTGAGCCTCGAGCCTGACTCTAGTAATGCCAAGGACATTCTTGTTTTAACAGATCACTTTACAAAGTTTGCTGTGGCCCTTCCAACACCAAACCAAAAGGCAAAAACTGTGGCAAAATGTTTATGGGACAATTTTATTGTCTATTATGGCATCCCCGAGCGTATCCACACAGATCAAGGAACAGATTTTGAATCAAAATTGATCAAAGAATTGTGTGAAGTTGCAGGAATCCAGAAGAGTCGAACTACACCGTACCATCCCAGAGGCAATCCCGTGGAGCGATTTAATCGGACACTTTTGAGCATGCTTGGAACACTGGAAGAGAAGCAAAAGTCAAAATGGAAGGACTATGTGAAACCATTAGTTCATGCATACAACTGTACTAAGAACGATGTGACCGGTTACACACCTTATGAGTTAATGTTTGGCCGAACACCCCGTCTTCCTGTCGATATGGTTTTTGGACTACCACTGCTGGGGGCCAAGAACAAAAGTCATTCACAATATGTTCAAGGACTGAAGTTACGACTGGAAGAGAGTTTCAAAATAGCCTCAGAGAATGCTCATAAATCAGCAGAACGAAACAAAACACGGTTTGATCAGAGAGTCATACCAGCAGCATTGGAAGCAGGTGATCGAGTGCTTGTGAGGAATGTGCGTCTCAGGGGAAAACATAAACTGTCTGACAAGTGGGAAGAAGACGTCTATGTGGTGGTTAGCAGAGCTGGTGATCTCCCAGTCTACAAAGTGAAGCCGGAAATCGGAGATGGACCCATTCGCACTCTCCATAGAGACCTCCTTCTCCCCTGTGGTTTCCTTCCATCTAAGGAAGACCGTAGGGCATCATTTGACACAATTCCTGCTGTAAGACCATGTACTCGTTCTCGTCAAGTTGTTGACCATTGCAGTCAAGATGCTGACGGCTCCTTGGAGTACCTTGCTAGTGATGATGATTTTGAGACCGTAGTTTCACTGAATCCAAACTTACCCGCAGTCCAATTCACCATGGACAAAGACATTCCAGCTCCCGTTCCTTCGTCATCGATTGTAGCTGTCCAAAGCAGTCCTCTAACTCCTCCGTCTGTTAGCCCTGTGGTCTCGGAAGTATTTGAAGAGGAATCAAGGGTGGAAGGAAATCTTGTTAATAAGTCACAAATTGAAAACTTACCTGAAGAGTCATTCCAGCTAGTTGCCACTGACGCAGATCCACCAGTTGCCACTAATGCAGAGCCACCAGTTGCCACTGACTCAGAGCCATTAGTTGCCACTGAAGTAGCTGACCATGACCCAACTCTTAGACGTTCAACCCGTCAACGTTTAGCTCCTGATCGACTCCAGTATACAGCTCTTGGTAAACCCTCAGAATCTGTAGTTCAACTGGTAATACGCAGCTTGTCCAACCTCCTAGGTGTTTCACCCCCATCAGATCTGGTTGTGCCGTCTGTTGAAATTGTTTAGTTAGCATGCAACGGGACGAGCATAGTTTAAGGACGGGAGAGTGTAACCAGGATGAATGTTACCACAGTAATATTCGATGGTTATTTTGGTTATTATTAATATTTTTCTTATTATTAATATTTTTATTCTTACCATAGCAAAGGACGTTAGGTTCCACACTAGTGTGAACTTGTCACGTGGTGTATGACATCACGCATTCACCTGTGGGGCTGCGGGTGGCTAATGATGTCACCTGCAATAAAAGCCAGTGAGAAAACGGCGTTGTGGGTGTGTGTCCGCGAAAGAGAGAGAGATCCGGAAGCGTCGAAAGCAGCCGGCATTGGAGTTCCCTGATCAGCCGCAGGCTACCGGAACAGACCTGTGTGGACGAGTTATATGAACTATATGAACGTTGAACATTTTTTATGGATTTGGTCGGAGTGCCGGTGAGGACTCGACTAAACGATGGCGAGCTAGGACTCTGATTCAGAGCGGGGACAACCGATGCGGAGAACTTCGCCTGGTCTGGTAGGAGGCTCTGGAAGCCGGTCCCCCCCCGTCACCTCCGGACACACCCACATACACACACGCACACACACGCCATTGCCAACGGACCAATTACGGCTTGGACTTGACCCTGGATTATTTTGGACAATGAGTGTGATGATAAATATTGTGTGTGGGTTTATCTGAAATGTACTTCACTTTAGTTAATTTTATTCCTTCTGCAGAGAGTGAATATTGGGGTTCACTGTATATATATATTTTTTTCTTCACAAATTAATATAATTAATTGCACATAAAGTTCTGTGTTTGTGTGGTTCATTGCACCGCTACCTCCATGAGTCAAATTGGTCTTCTGATTGACTAGTCCGAAAGCTAATATCTTTAATTAATGTAGCCTGGAAACTTGCTACATTTGTCTCTATATACCACATTAAAAATGATTTAACATACCCACGCTTGGTATATTTATCTTCATTACAACTTCAACTATATGAAGAGATAATTATATAGTTTTTGTCATTTATGCCACTCTTCAAAGGAGTTTTTTGGGCCAAAATAGACACAGTCAAATTTGGAAATGGAAAAATTGTATTTTATTGCACATAAAAACCGAAAACATTCTTATCTCATTGATTTTGAGCTCCATAAAGGTTGCCATAGGCTTCTAACATAATTATATACAGTTTGTGTCATTTATGCCACTCTTCAAAGGACTTTTTCAAAATAAGACAATGTGCACGAATTGCTCATAAAAAATGCGTAAATTGTGCACATAGACGTTTGCGTCACATGACAAAATGCACCAATCAAGGTACATTTTAGTATCACGTGACTAACATGTACAAATCGCGAAACATGTTTACATCACGTGAATACAGGCGTCACCGCTTGTACGATGGTGACTACATGGACAGAAATACGGCGCCTGCTGTCTGATTATAAGGAGCTGTTTGAACCGCTTGTCTTAGATCAAATGTTAACAGTCATATCTCTGGTTTTCTGCGGTCAATCGGCTCCAAATAAAAACCGGAAGACGGTTTCACATCCATACTGTCACGTAAACATACGTACAGCAATCCAACTGACAGAATTTATTTGTTAAGAATGGTTTAAAAACATCATGCGATCTGATCACGCTGGCATGATCATAGGGCTGTATGGGTGAAGTCTATTGTAACTTTAACAAAAGAAAAAAAGTTATTCTTTTCTTTCGGCTTTTCCTTTCGCCATAGCGAATCAGTTGACTCCATCTAACCCTGTCTTTTGCATCCTCTTCTTTCACACCGACTACCTTCATGTCCTCTTTCACTACATCCATAAACCTCCTCTTTGGCCTTCCTCTAGGCCTCCTACCTGGCAGTTCAAAACTCAGCATCCTTCTATCAATATATTCACTATCTCTCCTCTGGACATGTCCAAACCATCTCAGTTTGGCCTCTCTGACTTTATCTCCAAAACCTCTAACATGTGCTGTCCCTCTGATGTACTCATTCCTGATCCTATCCTTCCTGGTCACTCTCAGAGAGAACCTCAGCATCTTCATCTCTGCTACCTCCAGCTCTGTCTCCTGTCTTTTCCTCAGTGACACTGTCTCTAGACCAAACAACATCGCTGGTCTCACCACAGTTTTGTACACCTTTCCTTTCATTTTAGCTGAAACTCTTCTATCACACATCACACCTGACACTTTTCTCCACCCACTCCATCCTGCCTGTATACGCTTCTTCACCTCTTTTCCACACTCTCCTTTGCTCTGGACTGTTGACCCTAAGTACTTAGAATCTTCCACCTTCTTGATCTCTTCTCCCTGTAACCTCACTCTTCCACTTGGGTCCTTCTCATTCACACACGTGTACTCTGTATTACATCGGCTAACCTTGATTCCTGTCCTTTCCAGGACAAACCTCCACCTCTCTAGCTTCTCCTCCACCTGTTCCCTGCTCTCACTGCAGATCACAATGTCATCTGCAAACATCATAGTCCATGGAGATTCCTGTCTAACCTCGTCTGTCAGCCTGTCCATCACCATAGCGAACAAGAAGGGGCTCAGAGCTGATCCCTGATGCAGTCCTGCCTCCACCTTGAACTCCTCTGTCACACCTACAGCAGACCTCACCACTGTCTTACAGTCCTCATACATGTCCTGCACCGCTCTAACATACTTCTCTGCCACTCCAGACTTCCTCATACAATACCACAGTTCCTCTCTGGGCACCCTGTCATCAGCTTTCTCCAGATCTACAAACACACAATGCAGCTCCCTCTGGCCTTCTCTGTACTTTTCTATCAACGTCGTCAAAGCAAATACTGCATCTGTAGTACTCTTTTTTGACATGAACCCATACTGCTGCTCATAAATACTCATTTCTGCCCTTAGTCTAGCTTCCACTACTCTTTCCCATAACTTCATTGTATGGCTCATCAGCTTTATTCCTGTGTAGTTGCCACAACTCTGCACATCTCCCTTTTCTTAAAAATGGGCACCCACCAGCACACTTCTCCTCCATTCCTCAGGCATCTTCTCACTATTTAAGATCCTGTTTAACAACCCAGTCAGAAGCTCTACTGCCACCTCTCCTAGACACTTCAATACCTCCACAGGTATATCATCAGGACCGAGTGCCTTTCCGCTTTTCATCCTCTTCAATGCCCTCCTCACTTCATCCTGACTAATCTTAATTTGTGTTTGATGTTACTTTTCTTTATTCTCTTAGTTTGATTCTTGATTGATGGAGTTCTGTGGGTTTAATAAACTGACAAATTAAAATGATTAATGTTATAACAGAGCAACGAGCAAACATATTTTGTTCGTGCAACTGTAATGTTTTTAACTTGAATAAGTAACAAATTCAGTTATTTTACATTACAATGAGTTACATTTAGTTACTATTTAGTTACTATGTCTATATAAGTTACATGTGGCCCTTTCAGGACAGTCATTATGCTGATGTGGCCCTCAGTGAAAATGAGTTTGACACCTCTGCTTTAGAGAATAAGTGGATCATTGCTAAAACTTTGCTTGAAACTTCGATCGTTACGTACAATTAAGTGTTGACTGCGTGCAAAGAATCACTTACAGCATAACCATTTATATACAAACGATGGAAATGTGTGCTGTATGTATGAAGTGAAATGGTTGTAAAAATAAATCGGAAGTGGTATATTAGAGTCATTTGAAATAAGTCTAAGTTATTCCTGAAAAGTAATTGTCAATGCTGTCCCAATGATTACTATTTACAAATAGAGAAATGACATGATGAAGTGGGATCAGTCACATTAATCATTGGTGTCTTTTAAACTAGTGTTTCTGGACAAGCATGACTTTATTCAAACCTTCAACAATCTAACTGTTGCAGCAGATTCAGTAGCTGCAGAGCTTCACTGATGGAAGTTCCATTTTCACTGCTGGAGCAACACCGCCCCCGTGTGGCTGCAGTCAGGATTTCACAATTCAGAATATAGACGCACCTCGACGCACTGTAGAACAGGGATGCCCAAACTGTTTCTACTGAGGGATACATACAGTCAAATGTACCCACTGTACTGGACTGCTGTTAGAGTTAACATGAATACAAATTTAGATCAATTATAGCTAATAATTCAATATTCAATAAAAACAGAAACAGCCTACAACTTTCATTCATGGGTTTTTCATTTATTTATTTTATAAACTCACGACATGACAAAATAA
This sequence comes from Antennarius striatus, assembly GCF_040054535.1. Classification (NCBI taxonomy): domain Eukaryota; kingdom Metazoa; phylum Chordata; class Actinopteri; order Lophiiformes; family Antennariidae; genus Antennarius; species Antennarius striatus. Next base: position 7,043,269 of record NC_090784.1, on the reverse strand, counting down.
TGTCTTTACATAGGAATGTTTCAAAAAAGCTGTGGGGCCATTAGATCACAGCCAGCAACTCAGTTTGGCACCTCTGATAGTTTTGTGCAAATATAACTGTTTGAGTACGTATTCGCTATGGACCCCAAGAAGGTGACGGAGAAAAGAGGAAAATAAAAGATGAAGAAAATAGTTTTTTGTCTATACAAACAAAGCAAGAGATCATAGAAAAGCTTAGATTTTTATTTTCATTACAAACCTGCCTCTCAGTTTGAACTTTGTTAGTAATGAATTGTTAAACGGTGATGTCAAAGGTATTGTTTCTTGTGGAATAATATCAAATCATGGTGCTTTAAAAACAAACATCCTTCCACATGAAATTGTGGTTATTTTACAGTTGCACGATGTTTTTATCAAAATGTGACACTTAATTATTAATTTCTTCTGACTCCCGGTGAACAACTGATCCCATCAGGAGTGTCTGTCGTCCCGCGGAGACGAACGATGAACCAAAGAAGAGCAGCAGAACCAGGAGGAGGAACAGAAGAAAGCTCCAGAGGGTAGGAGACCTTCTAATGACAACATTCTAGTATTTATTTCACCCGCCACTCATTTTCCCTGTTACGTTCATGTGCTGCTGTTCTCCACAACTCTAACAACTACTGGCTACCGCTTTGTGTTATCTGACTGATTCTGTTCATGTCATCATTTGCTCCCTTCAAAACTGTAAAGAAGGTAAAGAGGAGGGCCACAGCCAAGGACCTGGGCGAGGCAAAGCTCCTCACCGGTGAGAAGGAGGAACGGCTGCTGATGGAGGTCATGGAGCGCCAGCGGCAGGCGACTCTCAAGGTGGAGGAGCATTTCAAGAAGGTGCTCGCCCAGGAAATGGCGGCCTTTTCCAGACAGCTGGCTGAACGGATGGAGCGTCTGCAGAAGCAGCTGGCTGACATGAGAGAGGAGGAGCAGGAGAGGGAGGTCCATTCCTTCAGACAGGACCACGCCCTGCCACAGGTGAGCTCCTCATTCTAGTGTCACAAATCTTCAGCTCATACCTGCAGTTTGTCACTGAAGGTTGGGGGGTTCATGTGTTCATTTGCTATGGCTACAGGGGGTGCGGGGAGGGCAGTGAGCCCCCCGAACCCACTAGAAGACTTTTGGAGATGAAATCAAACATCCAAGAACAAGAACTCAAACAGGAAGAAGGACTACTGTGTTTGTCTGTTCTAATGAATGAAGAGGAAAGACCTTCATCCCTCTGGACCTGGACCCATCTGACTGATCCCTCTGGACCCATCTGACTGATCCCTCTGGACCTGGACCCCCTGCCCCCTATAGAGTCTAACTACTGCTGTTTGTACAGATGTGTGGCATTTATTTGTAAAAAGTAAAATAAGATGAATAAAAGACAACTCAATTTCTGACATCTTATCTGACTCCATTTAGTGAGGATGACTGTAATTCTTCCTCAGAACCACATAACATTAAATAACAAAGGAAGGAATAAACCAGATTTGCTTCACTTATCAAGATATTTTAACATGAAGTGAAATCAAAGGTGACAAGATATCAAATCCATCAGAGCTGATTCATGTTTACTATGAGAACAATGAGAAAATGTCTCTTACCAACAACGATGGAGAGGAGCTAAAAGAGCAAACAAACTGAGGAACAAAACACGTCACTGAAGATGTTAGAAAGAAGTCGAAGTTGTTCCTACAGTATGTGTCTACTTTTACTCTCGTACTGCTGCTGCATCACCCCTATTATTTGTGTTATTCTTGTGTGTCCTTCTATCACACACAAATGGACGCACACAGTTTACCATGGAAAAGTATTATACTGTATGAAACCAAACATTTATGAAGTAACAAAATATTTGTAATTCAACAGTGCAATGTAAAACTGTTGCCAAATTGTTGGTGTCCGGCTGCTTTGACAGTCAAAAAAACTCTTTGACATTGCAAGTCAGAATGAACCTCTGAGTTCACTCAAATCCAATCCAATCTTCATTTGTTGACCACTTTACCACAACCGCAGTTGGTTAAGAACCACTGCTTTGAGAAGTGAATTTGTCCATCCATCCAATTTCTTGAACACAAGATGATCCTAATTGTCTCATCTATGGCCATCTTCTCCTGAGTCAGCATCTCTCCTTTCATCTATATTCAAACAAGAATTACATTTTCAAAGTCAACTAAATTTCATTTAGGACAAAAACATAAGGATTTTATTCCTTAGTTCCAGCAATTTTACATAATGCTGGAAAATTCTGCGGATGAACAACTTCTGAGCATGTCTGGGATAACATAGATGAATTATATTTAGCTGTCAATTATGGTACAATATTGTTTTTTTTCTGCATGGACCTGAGAATATGATGAAACTGTTTATGCGAAAAAGTCTTCCACAGCAATATTTAATGAGAAGAGCAATAACTAAAAAGAGAAGAGACTAAGGTAGTGTCCACCAAAGCCAACCTCTGCTATTTAAATAGACAAGTAATGGAGAAAAATGAATGATGAATCTTAATGAAAAATGCGTGGTTGGGGTACGTGCTTCCAACCATCCATGTCATATAATTTTGACTGTGATGAATTAAAGACAATTATTGCAAAGTAAACTGTGTATTCATTGCAGAAGGTACCATTTATCACCTTCTGACCTGTCAGACTATTTAATCAATTAATGCCCATGCATTAATCCATCTTCAGTCTTTCCATGAAACAAGAATTGGATGTCAAATGGAAGTGGTGATTCATCACAGGCCGACCACTTGAGAAAACAAAAAAGCACTGTCATTTTGTAGACCTCATGCACCTGAAAAACTAAAAGTATTTCTTATATTTCCATAACACCTTATTGACAGTCCAGAAAGGGAAACAAAAGTAACATGGTTAAAGATTGTATTACCATATTAATGGTATGAAATTTCTACAATAAATAAATAATTCATTTCTAACATAATAATACCACAAATATTCACAATGTAATTTTTTGCTGCAGCACTATAACAGCAATAGTGACAAAATAGTGGAAGAGTAGGTGTGAGATGCTAGCCGGGTCAGCATACATGGAGAGGCACAACCAAATAGCTGTGATAGTGCACAGGAACATCTGTACCCAGTATGGACTAGAAGTACCCAAATCCCAATGGGACATACCACTGAAGCTGGTTGAGAACAACAAGGCTAAGATCCTGTGGGACTTCAGCTTCCAGAGTGACAAACAGCTCCTGGCTAACCAACCAGACATAGTGGCGGTGGACAAAGAGCAGAAGAGAGCAGTGGTGATAGATGTGGCGATTCCAGCTGACGCCAACATCAGGAAGAAGGAACACGAAAAGACTGAGAAGTATCGAGGCTTGAAAGGACAGCTGGAACATATGTGGAACGTCAAGGCTAACGTGGTCCCCGTGGTAGCAGGAGCACTTGGGGCAGTGACCACCAAATTTGACTCTGGACGAGTAGCTCCAGCAGATTCCTGGAACAACATCTGAAGCCTCAGTCCAGAAGAGCGAATTCCTAGGAACAGCTAAGATACTGCCTAGAGCCTCAAGTCCCAGGCCTCTGGTAGAGGACCTGAGCTTGAGGATGGCAATTCAGAGAAGTATCAGTAAAGGATCTATTTCTTTCAACCACAATATACAAAATCTGTCAACAAATGACAAATCATTTTCAAAAACAGGTGCCAATACATGGACAGTTGAAGACAACACAGATACAATAGTACATTGAGATACAAGTTTAATTTTTTCCATGGATGAGCTCACAAGTCCATCTACTCATATCTAAAAACAAATTTTTGTCATTTAACATAACTAAAATAATTTTATCTCTTCCATCCTTCTAAAAAAATCCCAAACTCCTCTATAATTTATTAACCAATAGACACGCATACTTTACCTGTGTATAATTCATTATACATAAATTACGTAAAGAATGATAAAGTTTGTGATGCACTGGCAATGCCTCGCACCCATAGTCAGCTGGTATAGGCTCCATCAACCCCTGTGACCAGAACAGCAGAAGATGGATGGATGAAAAGGTATGCAAAAAACCCCGCAAAAGTCATGTGCTATATCTTTATTCCTTTATTTTTATTGAAAAAAGTTTTCAAGAACATGATCTATTCTCTTGTAAGCACTATACAGTTTCATTTTGATGAAACCCAAAATAATTAATTTTGATGAACACATACTTTTTGTAAACATAGTATTATTACTTACATATAAATAACATTCAAACTAAGTTCTATTTTAAAAAAGCATTAAATTCAGTCTAGAAAAATACCAAATTTGGAAATAGAAAATTTACAGAAAAAATACATATTTCAAGAATAGAGAAATTATTTAGAAAATTTAGTCAAATCATTTGATATGTTGATGACAGATTATCATGGAAATAACGCAAATAAAAATATTGGCAAATTGTGATTTACTGTAATTTCCAACAAAGCTAAAAGAACTAGCTGTCAACCACTCCATGATTTAACATGACAGTGGCATGTGGAAACATGCAATCAAGATGCACGACAGGATATACAATACAAAGTACTTAGTTATGCGTTTTGTCTAACTGTGATGTGTCATTGAACCCACAGTTAGCACTCGGAAATTCCAATAGCAATTCAGGAACAACGTACCACCTCGCTTGGTTATGTTGGGCATACCTTACGTCTGACGACCAAAGGCACGACGGGGGGCTGCAGACACTGAAAGTTTCACAACGTTTTAACCGAAGTGGACGAGGGTGTCACGTGATTAGATCAGCTGAAGCGCGAGGCAGCAGGCGGGGTGTCGTCCCCTGTGACGCATGGCTCGCGCTACGGTACGCCATTTGTGTCTAGCAGAAAAAAGCGCGGACTGTGGAAATAGTCGTACAACAAGAGGTAACTGGAAATTTTAGATTACTTAAATTATCAACTATTGCCGTGTTTACCTTTAACGAAGACCTAGATGACTATCTTAGGCTTTTTCGGTTGCTGTTTTATCGATATATATCACTGTTCCTGTGGATGAGGTTAGCTTCCTTTTTGGGCCTCTGTGCTGCCGTCGTTTTCCATTCCATAGAGCAAATTAGACCCGCCTTTGTCGCACTGTGATAGGACCATACAGCTAATGTAGCAATTTGATTGGACGATCGTTGTACGTCACGATACAGTTGAAAAAACGTCTCTTGTTAGCGTGTTAGCAAACGTAAAACAGCAACACTAAGCACAACAACTTCACTTGCTTTGTATCCTGGAGCAAGAAACAGATATAGAGCGACAAAAAGTTGTCAAATGCTATTTGTCGCACACTGCATCAGCTGATGGTTTTCATTTATGTTGCAGTTTTCAACATGTAATCTAAACCGTGTTCTGCTAATTTCACACTCCCAAGCTCGTATCGAACACTTAGCTTTGCGAGAGGTGAAGTCACTCCTTTAGAGGTAGTGAACGGACTACTTTTCCCTGTACTGTAAATGTGTTAAAACGAGACAGCTCTACCAACAGTATACACCGAGCTTTACTGTATGTCCAACATCGCTGCTCTCTAAATCCGGTAGTTGTACGTGAAGTTATCCGTTCTGTAGCAAGGACGTGATAGCGGATTCCAAAATAAATTCAGAAACGTAAGTTAAAATTAATTTTGTTATTCTCTTGGTGAAACTATACACATAGGCATCTATAACATAAAAAAAAACTCATACTCGGCTGAAATTTTGGACTTGACATAGTATACTGTTCGTAATTCCTATTTGCCAAAATACACAACAGATGGCGGTAGTGAGAAGAATGAACTCCAGTTGACTCAAGGCTTTACCTGAATGAACGTTTAACCTTTGTGACAAACCGATTGCTAAAAAGTAGACGTAAGTGTTGCACGAGTTATGGCCTGGGTATAATTATTATTACACCAAAGCTCTATATATTACACACTTTGAAGAGTTGATTAACGAGGGAAATGAGAGAGAACAAAGAGGTAGCTGTTGTCGACCAGGAAGTAGCATAGATTAGTCAGAATTAAGTGAGGAAGGCATTGAAGAGGATGGAGAGTGGAAAGGCCCTCGGTCCTGATGATATACCTGTGGGGGTATGGAAGTGTCTAGGAGAGGTGGCAGTAGAGTTTCTGACTGGGTTGTTCAACTGGATCTTAGATAGTGTTAAGATGGCTGAGGAATGGAGAAGTGTGCTGGTGCCCATTTTTAAGAACAAGGGAGATGTGCAGAGTTGTGGCAACAATGGGAATAAAGCTGATGAGCCATACAATGAAGTTATGGGAAAGAGTAGTTGAAGCTAGACTTAGGGCAGAAGTGAGCATTTATGAGCAGCAGTATGGTTTCATGCCCAAAAAAGAATACTATAGATGCACTATTTTTACATCCCGCTTCAAAGCGGTGACGTGTCAGCGTTTGTGTGTTCGTCTGTCCGTCCATTGGTCCACCAAATATCTTCGCAACCATTGCAGATAGAAAGATGAAACAAAAAGCACATTACTCGGGCGGGCGGCAAAGGGGATAAAAATGAGATGATGATCTTGACCTTGAGAAAACTCGGTCAAATTTTTACTTTTGTACACTCAGGAACTGGATAAGATAGACAGACGAGGGAGAAGGCCAGTGTGAGTACGTCCATAGATCAAAGCTACTGCTTTGATCTATGAAAGTAGGTCAGAGCACTGACTTTGATCTTTGGATATGCAAGTAGGTCAATGTAAAATTTTGAATTCAGGGGTGTCGCGGGATGCTGCAGTCTCTGACTGCATTGGCTTTGAGGATATTGATAGAGAAGTACAGAGAAGGCCAAACGGAGCTGCATTGTGTTTTTGTGGATCTGGAGAAAGCTTATGACAGGGTGCCCAGAGAGGAACTGTGGTATTGTATGAGGAAGTCTGGAGTGGCAGAGAAGTATGTTAGAACGGTGCAGGACATGTATGAGGACTGTAAGACAGTGGTGAGGTGTGCTGTAGGTGTGACAGAGGAGTTCAAGGTGGAGGTGGGACTGCATCACGGATCAGCTCTGAGCCCCTTCTTGTTCGCTATGGTGATGGACAGGCTGACAGACGAGGTTAGACAGGAATCACCATGGACTATGATGTTTGCAGATGACATTGTGATCTGTAGTGAGAGCAGGGAACAGGTGGAGGAGAAGCTAGAGAGGTGGAGGTTTGTCCTGGAAAGGAGAGGAATGAAGGTTAGCCGCAGTCAGACAGAGTACATGTGTGTGAATGAGAGGGACCCAAGTGGAAGAGAGAGGTTACAGCGAGAGGAGATCAAGAAGGTGGAGGATTTTAAGTACTTAGGGTCAACAGTCCAGAGCAATGGAGAGTGTGGAAAAGAGGTGAAGAAGCGTGTACAGGCAGGATGGAACGGGTGGAGAAAAGTGTCAAGTGTGATGTGTGATAGAAGAGTTTCATCTAAAATGAAAGGAAAGGTGTACAAAACTGGTGAGACCAGAGATGTTGTTTGGTCTAGAGACAGTGTCACTGAGGAAAAGACAGGAGACAGAGCTGGAGGTAGCAGAGATGAAGATGCTGAGGTTCTCTTTGGGAGGGACCGGAATTGATCGGATCAGGAATGAGTACATCAGAGAGACAGCACAGGTTAGAGGTTTTGGAGATAAAGTCAGAGAGGCTAGACTGAGATTGTTTGGACATGTCCAGAGGAGAGATAGTGAATATATTGGTAGAAGGATGCTGACTTTTGAACTGCCAGGCAGGAGAGCTAGAGAAAGACCAAAGAGGTTTATGGATTTAGTGAAGAGGACATGAAGGTAGTTGGTGTGGTAGAAGACGATGCAGAAAACAGGGTTAGATGGAGGCAACTGATTCACTGTGGCGACCCCTGAAGGGAGAAGCCAAAATAATAATAATAAGACTTAAATGTTGTTTTTCCAATTTCCAAATAGGAACAAGATGATGTTGGCATGTTTTACAGTTTGTGTTTAGAACCTGTAGATGGCGACATTTGCTTGTGTTGAACCAGATCATGAGGGCAATGTTGCAGTTCAGAATCTAGCATTTAGTTTGTTGCACTTCACCTGTTTCCAGAAAATATTCATACTGTGAATTGTATTTGTGACAATTTCTGATACTAAAGGCAAGTTCTATTTCTTTCTCCCAGGAATTTAATTCAAGAAATTGTCATATAATCATATCAATATATGTCATGGACAAGACATTACTAGCAGGAAAAGAAGCGGTTGATGACAAAGTGACTGAAAATGTCTCTAGTGAGAACAAACAACCAGATGATGTGGAAATGAAGGGGACTAAGAAAGGCCAACCCAACAGAAGTGAGCCAGACTCCATACATGGGGATAAAGATAACCTCTGCACAATTTGTAGCTTCTCAGCCAAATGTCCAAGATCTCTGAAGATTCACTATGCAAGAAAACATGGAAACAACTCAAACAATACAGCTAAAGTAGTGAAACCAGCTGAAAAAAGTGAAAATATCTCTGACAGGAGTCCAGCTGAGACTAATGAAGTAAGCCAAGAACCTGATCTTCAACTGAAATCAGGAACCAGCAGCAATGGCATGAACACAAAGAGTTTAATTAAAAATGATCCTGAAATAGACAAACAGGACACAGGTCAAGAGGAGGCAATCCAAATACAAGAGAGAAGAATGAGCAAGCGAACCCCAAAACCTAAGATGATCCATTCATGCAACTACTGTGGTCAGGAGTTCAGGGGCAAGTCTCCTTTAGATGTGCATGTCCAGAGATACCACACCAAAGACACTGCGTATACATGTAAGTATATGATCTTCTACTGCTTACTTAAGGTTACAATCCAGTCTCACACTGAATTAGTAATACTCTAGGCTTCAGAGGAAGTGAGGAGAGTAAGGAGAAGTGAATTTCACTCAACCCCACCATCAACCCCGCCTGCCTGTCTTTTACTTCAAATTTCCACAGATATTATCACAAAACTTATTCACAACAACCAGGTACTAAGATGGCACCTTTTGTTATTTAAGTGCTTAAAAAATCTATGATATTCTAAAATTTTCATATATTTCCAACTATGATAAGTGTTCTGCTCATAATTACAAGGTACCAAGTCATCAAGCCATATTTTAGCTATTTAGGTATTTATTTAATTCGTTTGCATTTTTTTTCCTATCTGTGGTTACAAATTGAACTTTGGCTCAATCTGAGTGAGATTTCAGATCAGTGTTTCTGGGGTAGAGCTGCGATGTGCCAGTAGTGTTTCAAAATTATTATTCATTCATTCATCTTCTAACCCGCTTAATCCGCAAACGCAGGTCGCTGGGAAGCCGGCACCTATCCCGGCAGTCTCATGGCGTGGGGCGGGGGACACTCTGGGCACGATGCCAGTGCACCGCGGAGCCACATAGAAACAAACAATCATTCACACACACACTCACTCCTACGGTCACTTTGGGACCGGCCAATCATTTTGTCTTATTCTTGAAAAACTCATAAATTGCATCATATATGAAGAATTGGAATTAGCAAGTTCTAACTTCGGTAATTTATTTATGCTTCTCAATGGCATGCTTGACTATTTTGTATTTGTATTGTATTGTGCCTAAATTATATCTTGGTAGATTTTCATAATTCTCATCTACAAAAAATATCAAGTGTTAGTTTAATTAAAACTGTAGACAAAAGTTAATTTGTTGTTTAATTTCTGTGATTGTAAAAATAATCTAAAAATATGTCTTTAAATTGTTTTCAGGTGACATTGATGAGACCGTAGATATAGAAGAGGAGCCTATGGATGCTGGTATTACTTTGAAGACTATTCCAAAAAGAATTGCAGCAAAACGTACTCTCAGCAGGTTCCAGCTCAAGTGTGTACACTGTGAATTTAGGGTCAGCACCCTTTCAGTGCTAGAGAACCACACACGAGCGAAACACCTAGACCAGGAGGGCTACCGTTGTAAACTGTGTGACTTTTACTCAGCCACATCACAGTGGATGGATGTTCACTTGTCCTCAGATCGCCACACACAGCAGGAGAAAGGAGAGAAAAGTACAGAACTTCCCTCATTTCAAGTATATGTTGAGAGTGTAAACCTAGCTAGTGCTGGAGAACTTGCTAGTATGGATGAATGTGCTCAGGTGAGTGTAGGGGGAACTGTAGCTTCTTTGGCAGATGGGGATCAACAAGTTGAAGAGGCTGGAGAACCTGCTAAAGTTGGGATGGTTGAGGAGAATGATTTAGATGAAGAACCACCCAAAAAGAAAAGAGGAAGACCAAAGCAAGGCTCCACAACCACCTGTGGATATTGTGGACTTGTTGTGTCAAATGCAACTAATCTCAGTGTCCATGTCAGGCGCAAACACAGCAAGGAGTATGGCTTCAGCTGCACTCTGTGCAACTACAACTGTGTGACCAAAGGAGACATGGATCGTCACTGTATTACAAAAAAGCATGTTAGACGTGTGCAAGACTGTGCAAATAAGAACCTGATCAACATTAGCACACGTGCATCGACACAAGACTTTACAGCTACTCAAGCCCAGGAACCAAATACAGACATCCAGATGACAGAGAAAGAGCAGGAACCTGTCCACATCGCACCCAAACAAACTCAAGACCAAACTCAGTCAGACAAAAACCAGAGTAAAAGTAGAGAAGATGCTGCAAACGCTTGCTGCCATTGTGACTTTGTTGCTCAATCTCCGCCTGCACTGCATCTTCACATCAAGAGAAAGCACATCAAAGACTCAGAGTATGTCTGTCTAGCATGTAGTTACTATGCTGTAACAGGCAGGGAAATTACTCGCCATGTCAACACAGAAAAGCACAAACAGAAAAGCCAGAAATACCTGGAGCCACTGGGGAGTGAAGGACAAAGAGCTCTGGCACTTCCACTGCAGCTGAAGGAGGTCATGGACCTTGTGGGGCCAAACTCTAACCCTGAATGCGATGCTCCCATGATTCTCCCCATGGAGGAATCTGAATCTTGTTCTGATGATGGTCAAGTTAAGGGAAGTCAAAAAAGAACATCTTCTGTCACAACAGAGCCCACTGGACCTGTGACCAGTGTGGTGGGAAGTGGGGATGATAAGCAAGGACGTTCCAGTAGCACCGAACCAGAGCCAACCAACAAGTCAACTGAACCCCAGCAAACTACAGAACAATTAAAGCCTGACGAGCGAGTAAGCTTGGATGAAGGGACAACTGTACCAAGTTTTTGTCCAGACAAGCAAATGTCCAGAGCTGTTCCTTTTGATGCCTGTGTTGTGTCCATGAAGGACCTTGCTGAGAAGGAGCACGCACTGCAGGAAGGTCTGGTTATAGAAGGCGAGGCTTCTGTCATATGCCTGACTGGAGGATTACCTATGCCCTCCAGCTACTCGCCCTCCAATACTTCCTATGTCAAGAAGTTCAAAGGACTTAAAGTGAAGGTGAGAGAAGAAGCCAAAGGAAGCAGCTCTCGCATTCGCTGCGAAGACTGCGGCTTCATGGCCGATGGCATCAGTGGCCTCAACGTCCACATCTCAATGAAGCATCCTTCTAAGGAGAAACATTTCCACTGCTTGGTGTGTGGCAAGTCATTCTACACTGAGAGCAACCTGCACCAGCACCTGAGCAGTGCAGCCCACCTGCGCAACGAGCAGAACAGCGTGGAGAAGCTGCCTGAAGGGGGCGCGAGTTTCAAGTGTGTGAAATGTACAGATCGTTTCGAATCAGAGCAAGACCTGTTTATTCACATAAAGGAGAAACACGAGGAGCTCCTGAGGGAGGTCAACAAGTATGTGTTGGAGGATACTGAGCAGATCAACAGGGAACGTGAGGAGAACCAGGGCAGTGTGTGCAAATATTGTGGAAAAGTTTGCAAGAGCAGCAACTCCATGGCTTTCCTGGCACACATTCGAACACACACTGGTATGTACCTTGCGTCATCTTCCTCATAATCTCTGTGTCACTCATGTATTAAGGCAATTCAAATACACATTATACAGTATGTACGCTGTGTAAAAGCAGGTCAAAGCTATTATCCATCATTTATGTATGGTATTGAATGAAGAGTTCAAGGAGTGCCTAAACCTTACAGGTAACTACAAATGTGTTAACATACTACATAAAAACAGTTGAAGAGGTTATATAAATGGTCTAGATCTTTTCCTCCTTCAAACGTGGAATCACTAACTTCGATAACATATCTCAGATGCAATAAGATATCGTTGTAAACTTATTTGGACTACACGGATTTCTATTCAAAGAAATGTCTGTGTAGGTTCTCAGTTATCCAGGTCATGGTTATCCAAAGCTGTTTAAATGAATGCACTGGACTTTAAGACAGTTTCTTGAAAATGTTTTGCCTCTAATCCAAGAGGTTCCCTCAGTTCTTGTGGTGGCTGGTCTTGTCCCAGTTTATTAACCGTGTGGGGTGTGGTCAAAGGTGATGTCGCAGACCACCCCTCCTGTTCAGAGATGACTTCTCCACTTTGACATGTATGGCTTCTTTCACTCTTCTCTCAAACAATCTGTCTTCCCTGTCCGAGATCTGAACATCGGTATCCTGAAATGAGTGTCCCTCTTCCTTGAGGTGAAGGAAGACTGTTGAGTCCTGACCTGATGAGTTGGCTCTTCTGTGTTGGACCATGCGCTTGTGTAGTGGTTGTTTGGTTTCCCCTATGTAGACATCTCAGCATTCCTCGCTGAATTTGACTGCATATACCAGATTGCTCTTCTGCTGTATTCAAAGAAATGTGACAGTTCTTTTATTTAAAAGGGACATTATAGTTGTGAAATGTTTAAATATTTAATCTCTCACCACAGTTAGATTGTGTTTGTGAGCCTTTGGAGCGTTTAATATCTAATGAGCTGTTGAACATGTAAAGTTTAACCAAAGAGGAGAATTGTGAAAACAATATCTATGTGTCACGACTCAACTGTTACGCCTTTGTTTTAAGGAACAACATTACTGAATGAGGAGATACAGCCTCTGCTTTCAGTTTCAGCTAACGTTGAGGGTACTATCTGCCGCAGCCAGGTAATAGCTGTTTCACTAAAGGTGAAGGTAAAGACTGATTGAGCTTCAGACCAGCAGGAGAGACGCTAATGGATCCCAGATTGGGATTCCCTGAACAACGCTTGGTCAGAGACATGTGCGACTCATAATTGATGTGTCCATTACCAAGACTCAGTTGTAATTATAGTCAATAAGTCTCTGTAAATGTGTTAAAGCTTAGGCTAAAAGCATTGGAGGTCCAAAGAGAGGTGGGCTAATAATTTAAAATAATCAATGCAGACGTATTCAAAGCCTTTAATTTCCCTTGTGTCTTTTCGTCCATGTTTGTGTATATGTGTGTGAGCACTTGTACACCTAGCAAATGTGTGTATATGTCAACCTTCATGGCTAGCTGGCTATACTCAATCCATTAAGATTTATCTTGTCATTTATAATGCAAAGCAGGACGGCGCTGGCCAGGGCTTCAGCTTGGAGCTGTCCAGCAGGTTAAGAACATGGGGCGCTCCATTACTTTTCCCTGACCATGTGTATTAATTGCTTTTAAAATCAAGTTAATTCAGGAATGAGATGTGAGGGCACCATCAATAAATGGACCTCTCTGCCTCCTATGGTTCACCCCCCTTTCAACCCAAACTTTAATGGGACTTAAATTGAAGTACATGCTCTGTGCTTACAATGTGTGTTGATCATTGTGTGTGTGTGTGTGTGTGTGTGTGTGTGTGTGTGTGTGTGTGTGTGTGTGTGTGTGTGTGTGTCTGCGTGTGAGGAATTCTTAAATAGGAGGAAGAAACCGGTTGTCAGACATGGTGAGAGTGGATAGTTCAGTATCTCATTTTTGTCATGTAGCTCCTGCTAGGAAAACTCAAGATGATATTTCCACAGTGAATACTGGTTAAGTGCTTAAAACAGTGTGTTGATTTCACTCTTCTTTGTCATCATATGCCCATAAATGTAATGGGCTGAAATGCGTTGCAATAAAATGCAGTGATGTGTTGTTACTTCAGTTGCTTCAGACGGGTAACCAGTGTTCGCATAGGCAGAGGAGTCATTTTCTTTAAAGAAAATATTTGTTGTCATTATATCCAGTATGCCAGTCACCTTGTGTGGCCAAAGTCAGATTGTATAAATTAAATTGTTTAAAGCTGCAGAATTAGAGGTTGAAATCCTGATGATTAATGGCAAGCACCACTTTCTTCTTATTAACGGTTCGTCTATATGTATTCATAATTCTTCTGTGTCATAATTCTTGAGTTTTGAGGTCACTTACTTAGTGTTACTTAAGAAAATGAAAGCTGCGACACTGAGGTCCCAATGGATGGCTACAAGTCAAGGGCACATTTTGAGGTTTCAAGTGATGAATACTTGGGTTTTTAAGTTTACCTGTTTTCATATTTTGAGTTATGTTCTTGTTTACGTGATTACTTTTCCACTTTCATTTATGCTGTTCTTATTTGCAGAACGCCCCTATTTCTCTTCATTTTGACAACATATGCCAGTTGTTATTACTGCTAAGTTCCCTCATTACAGTGAATTATTCACCTTTTATGTGGTGGTCATTTATTCTGGGAGTTTGTTTGTAGGGCTCTGGAGTTACACGGTAGGGGTCTGCCAGTTTCTGGGCTGGGAGCACGTCCAGATCCTTTTAATTAAGACCTAGTTTTTATTCACTTGATTAATCGGTGAAATCAGGAGTCGGTGGTGGGAGGCTGCACACAGATTTGTCAATTTGTCCCTTAAAGGAACATGCTTGCATTTTGCCAATGAGAGTATAGCCGGAATTTGCATTTTGAGGTAAATTGGTCACTTTTTCACTGGAGTGAGCTGTCTGACCTCAGACTGAGCCTTAAAGTAACAGACAAACATGCCATGCATGCATGCCCACATACTGGATATGATTTGTGCTTATACAGATACCTCGAAAGCAGCCACCGCTCATGATCACTTTGTGCATCCTTAACTTCTAAGTCTATGGAGTCATGTAAAGTATAACAGAGTAAATTTTAATGTATTTTAGTTTTATTCCTCTGAAATCTATGAATGAGTTCTTGAGAGCAAGAATGCAGAGAAACCAGGTGGAGAATTGCATAAGAGAATGAAAGCTGAGTCAAAGCGGTCATAGAAAATAGACTGGCACAAGTCAGAAGTGTAGCTCTGCATTTTATTTCTGTTTTCCAGTGCCAGCGCCTCCTGCTGCAGCTGTCACCACGCAGGCAGTGAAGGGACTAGAGAAACACGGTGTGCCTCAGTAGTTTCTGGATCAGCTAGCAAAAGACCACAGGAAGGCACATGGGAATACCTGGTCCCTCAGGAAAACTGTTGGGTGGCTGAGGCAGGAGCTGGCCAAACTTCAAGACAGCAACTGCCTTTACTGACTCTCCAAAGGAGTGAAGAGAGTGAGTGAATGCCAGTGGCAATGGTGTCATTGCCTTTTCTATAGCAAGCGCTTCAAACAAGGAAGTATTTGCAGTTCATAAATGAAAAAAAAAGAAAAAAAAAGCCAAAGGAACTAGACAATGATAAAATGCAATCAGATCTCCAAACCCATCCAATATGAAATCCCAGCTCATTTATTGGAAAAAAAACTTATCAACCTATGGTATTACTATAATCGGTTTATCTGATTTGGGCTTCAGAAAGAAAGTTTGGTTTGTAGGAGGTGAATATTGCAATGACAGGAAGTCTTGTGAACAGCAACCCGTGGGCTTTGATGATGTAATTAATTACACTAAATTTATAATTCTGTAAATTCTCATCCTTTAGTTGTTATATTTGGACTTTAAGAACACCCACTAAAATAGAAGTGTCCTTTTCACAGTACTGTATTAGCAACCATTCAATCTATTATGAATGTTTGCTTTTTTTAAAACTTTTTTTAACTCTTTAAGAGACCTTCTGAACAGCATTCATTAACTCAGTTTTTAAAAAAAATATTTTGATAACTTATTCTCTGCTCAGTTATGACAGATACAGATAAAGTGCAGACTTTTATTATTTCTATGAGGGCGATCTTGCATCCTTTCCTTCTGAATGTGTAGATGAAGTCAGGAGTGTGCAGCATTGCTAGGCTTCAGACCAAATCTTGTGTGAGAAACATTGCATGAGGTTCTCCTCTCAGGAAATGAATTAGTCATTCCCTGTCTCATCTGGGATGTGAGTGAGGGAGCCACATCGCCCCTATGTGGACGGCAATATTAATTTAACATGACACCGCATTGATGGTCAATTTCAGTTTCATGGAGGCTGTTTAAGTGGAGTGGTGGAGTATTAATGTGATAAGATGTGAGAACTGAGGGACGTTACATCTCTCTCCTCTCTGCCATGTCTCATACTCAGCCAGCCATCTGGACAAATCAGCTCCCGCACGCCTCCCTCTCACCTCAACTTTAGGTTGTATGTGTCTGAGTGTGTGATGGAGCAGTAGAGAGTGATCGGCTTTCTTTGTGTTTGTCCATGAGGTGATTACGTTTTGTGAATTTAATGTTTGTCTGTATGCGCAGGTGTGAGGTGGCATTCTGCATCTAGATGCAGGTATGTGTCAGCGTGATGGCGGGTGGAGGGTGTGTGCTTTCTTTGGGTGTTGATGAACGTGGTTGTGTGATATATTTTTCTAAGTGTGTGCAAGTGTCTGCACATTTAGGTGTGAAGTGTGTGGTTATGTATGGAGGCTCTGTGTATTTATCTGGCTTTTATTTGTTCTTGTGGTTGTGTGTGCGTATGTGCATGCGCCCGTGTGTATGTGTGTGTGTGTGTGTGTGTGTGTGTGTGTGTGTGTGTATGTGTGTGCGTGTGCGCGATACTGCAGGGACATGTGAAATGAGGCTGGCTGTGATGTTGCCTGTGTGCGAACCCCCCAGCCCCCCCTCGTGTTTATGGGCCTTGTTAGCACAGGCTTGCCTTTCAATCTTCGTTACCAGCTTAAAATTCGATGTGTCGCACTTCCAGCTCACAGCAAGTGAACCGTGTATGAACGAATTAGTAATCTACACAAAGTGCTTAATCAAATCAGCAGCTGCCCCTGGAATAAATATTGTACAACATGTTGGATATTCAGTGCAAGTGGTTGAGGGTTTGCCGGATTCCATATCCGCTGTATTTTGAATGCATCCGTGTAGACTTCAGCACATTATATGATGGAATTCAAAGTTTGGTCAACCACACAAATTACTTTTATTTTTTTGCCCGACTTTTCAGTAAGACAAACTGTCTTTTTTTCCCCCGAGTTGTGAAGGGCCCGGTTCCATTTTTTTAACCTGATGAAGGCAGGCAGAAAGAAGAGGCATGGGCCATCGTGGCTCTGCTCTTCAATGAGCGATTGCAGGCTGAGGCTTTGCCATTCTCTCTAACGGTACCCCGCCCTCTGGACTTATTAATGACAATAATTAGAGAGAAACCTCCCTGCGACGCCCGCCAGAGTGATTAGCGCTTTAATGATGGAATGGGAGGTACTGAGCGCACACAGAATTGATTTACGTATTTGCCCTGACCTTTGGAATCCAATTTACGCATCCACAGGCAAAAGGAGAGTAGGTAAGAGATGAAGGAGAGTGACAAGGATAGATAGAGAGTGAAAGAAGACTCGCTTGGAGTGTGACCATAGTTTTTATGTGAACTGTAGTCAAGGCATCTGTTTTTATAATTCTGGAGTCATTTTGTGTCTTGAAATAGGCTGAAGTCCTCACACAGAACTAATAACAGTCTTACTTTTCCTGGCATTGAAAAATGATCTGTAATGTAAAATCAAATTTCTGCGCAGCGGTTATTCAGTCATGTTTTATTAAAATTGCCACCTCTTCCTTTCAAACGTTATATTTCAGTTAGATGTGAACTCTCTGCGCTTCCCTTCGCAGGATCCAAACCCTTCACGTGTAAGATCTGCAACTTTGCCACCGCTCAGCTAGGAGACGCCAGGAACCACGTGAAGAGACACCTCGGCATGAGGGAGTACAAATGTGACATCTGTGGGTGAGTTGCCTTTAATAGAAAGGATTTAAGGAACACTTTAAATTTTAGAATATAACTCTCAAGAAGAGAAAATGTAAATCGACATGGACAATGAGTCAAATAAAGCCTCTTCTGTGTTATAACTTGTAGGTTTTGTGACAGAAGATGAACAAATCTTTACGGAAATGAACATTTAAAATGTAAATGTCATTCTTACCAACTGTGTGTATATATTGGTGTTTAATGCTACTATTAGTAATTACTAGGCAGACTGAGGTCCTTCTGCCTGATCAGGTAAGTTTGGAAAATTAAAGACACCTTTAAAGGATAAAATGACCTCTTGCTTTAAGAACTTTTGCATATGTATTTGGAAATATTGTTATAGTGGTTTAGAATAGTGTGAGATACTTTCTGGTGTTGTTTACAGAACACTTGAAACAAACACCAGACAGCTATAGAATTTAGACCTTAATCCAGTTCCTGCTGATCCAATCAGATGGGTTGCTAACTTGATTCCTTTTAAAAATTGTGAGATTTCAGTATACAAAAAAACATCAAACCCTTCCAGGCACTCTGTATATAAGCTAAATCAAAAATGATACATATGTCTTTGTGTAAATTGAAATTCAGAACATATGGATGTGCATATTCATTTAATAAATAGAAGCTAAACATTTAATATTCTGATTTAGTCCCCAAAAGTTATTTGTGATTTATGTTGCAAGAAAATTATCCTTTTGAAGCGTTTTCATTTGATCAAGTTTGAAAACAAGTCAGACAAATTAATAAGTGGAAGGATTTGGTTAATAAGTTATTGAAATCAAATTTATGAAAACCTGTTGTTAGCTATTTACGATTATGTGCTTCTTGACAATGTCTCTCATGAATTAATAGTAAAACAATAGTTTATATAACCTTCTTCTTTATTTCTGCTCCCTGATTAATCCTAATAGGGGGTTTATGTGAGAAGCCAAACAAAGCTTATAAATTGCTTTAGTGCAGGAGCACAATTATTATCCCAAATCTTGTCCTTGTTCATCTGGACCATATGTTGTGTTTGTCTAGTTGTGTTCCCGTGGTAGACCTCCTCACTACCGTGCCATGTTCAAGTGGACATGTTAAGCTGTTTAACATGCAGTCAGGGAATAGAATAAAATGTGGGATTTCCAGGGTTGTGCCATCGAGCTTCTGCAGCTACACACTCACAATGATGAAGACATATGTAGAGTTATTAGTTTCTCCCCCTGCGTAATTCTGTGCAAAGCGTTCCATTTAGTTCAGTTGCGGGCCGATTTTGTTCCTCCAAAGCAGAGCAAAGCGAATGTGTTTATTCGCCCCAGCTGATGTTTGTACACACATTACAGCAGCAGCAAACAAGCTTTGCTTTAAACACAGCTTCTCCTTTAATGAGACGAAAGGCTCATGTTTCACCAGCCCTACAGACAGAACCCCCTCTCCTCCCGAGTGCTGCACATGTGTTGGGGCTTTTGACCAAGCGTGTAGCTTCACGTAAGCACATGCACATACATGCACATCCATACAGCGGTTCTCCAATATGCCTTTAAATGGGACTACTAAATACAGCCCCTGGGTTCACAAATCATGGGGATGGAGGAGCTGTGTGCTGCCAGTGCCAGCCATTGGTGACAAATCGGCGCAGTGTGTGCTTTCAGTACTGACTGATCACCGGGCCATTCCTCGTCTTGACTAAAGAGCAGCAAACACAAAGAACCCCCCAGAAACACCCTCATTAAGGCCACAGCCATACACACACGTGGTCCGCTCCCCTTCTCAAACTTTTCTTGCCTATGATTTTTCCTTACCCCGGATCTAAAGCCTGTTACAAATGAACGGCCGTGTTCCAAGCATAATGTGTAAAGTGGAATTATATTGCGATTAAGTTCTGCCTACCCTCATGGATACAGATAACGAGGTGACGGAACCACAAAAGTTCTTTCCAGATTTTGGTTTAAAATCTGCATTATTGATTTCAATTTACACAAGTTGTTTTTTTACTCAGAGCATAATAAATTTCAATAATGTGTCTCAGGTGTGTACACCTAAAGCAATATACTCGCCTGAGTATATTGTTATCGTTTTGTGTGTGTTTTTCCCCCTCTTTATTTTTTGCTTCCCAGCATCGATTGCCGTCTTTCCCTTGTTAAACTCTCAAACGCTAAAATGACCTTGACTCTGACGCTGCGAGCGAAGGGATGTGCTGCACTTTGGCTGTCCACCGCACTTTACCGTCAGTTTGCAGCTGATGGTCTACGCTCAGGGGCGGGGGGAACTTGTTGATTGTTGGAGATCATATTGTTGTGGCATTTAATTAACAAATGCAAATACAGGCCAGGGCCGATTGGAACCCTTGACCAGGCTGCCAATCAAACCTGAGTGGGCTGGTCAGCACCTTGCTCATCTCTGTGAACACCTTATAGGTTTCCTGTCTGCTCCTCACCATTCCTCCCACTTCCCTCAGAAGTCCATTTGTCTGCATTCCTTCCTACCTTTATTTTCAAAAAGACTGATCTTTTTTAAATTTGCCTATAAAGAAATGCAAAAGCAGCAGAAAAACACAATTTGGCTGTTTACAAGCTAGATGAGATTTCTCATATTTAATTGGTTAAAAAAAAAAAACCTCCAGCATGTGATAAGGCAGAGTTTTGTGCTTCCACCCAGTGGGTTTTGTCCACAGTGGGGCCTGGCCACTTAATGAGCCTCCCCCTCTCCTCCATCAACGACCAGAAAGGCCCTGGATTCAGCATTTCCACGCTCCCGCTCTCTCGTCCTCCCCAAAGATGCAATGGACATCTAGTGCTGTTGCAGGTGTTAAATTATGCATAAACAGTGTAAATGCTTTGAGGCATTGGTTTAATATCCCAGCCCAGGCCTTAGAAGTATTAACACTATCATGGACATGGATTGTCCTCTTGTGGACTGCCATTTTATGATTATGGGTCATAAGCTGCCCATTTCCTAATGTCACTTCAGGAATTTGAACAAAACATAAAAACTGTTGTTTCCACACTACTCAAAAAAGTTTGCAACATGCCTAAGTTTGTCTTCTTTGTGTTTTCCCCTCCCTCCCTTCCTCCTCTCAGTTTTCTTGACTTGGTGTTAGAGAGAGTATATATAGTTGTGATTTCATGTTGGGCGTTGTGTGTGTGATTTGACTGTGAACAGGATGGGGCTGGCTCATGTCAGGGTTTTTATGTCCCCCCTGTCTTGTGAGATTGTCTGGTCTGTTCCCAGAATAGCCCATCAGTTCCGCCCTGCGTGGCTCATCCGCTATAATGTGCCTTAATGCCCGGGCCTGTATGAGTAGTGTGAGGCCTGGCAGTGACAGTGGAGGAGCATCTTAGCTCGCTGCTTATCCAGAGAAAGCCGTCACTTAACTCAGCCCCTCTATTGTCTATCCACACCCCTCTCCTTCTCCCTTGATGTGATTCTCTGTAATCCTCAAACAGATTCTGGTTAGAACTCCCTGAGAACTATTTTTATGTTTTTTTCCTCCCTTTTAAACATTAATGGTTGTTGCAGATGAAGAGAGGGATCCCTGTGAGGATGATTATAATGTCACTCCACTGATCTCTAGCCGCCCCGAAATAATTGTACATCATCGCTTCATAAGGTGTCAGAGGGACATGTTGGTGGCGTGCAATTAAAACCGCAGAATATAATACACCAAATTACTGCCTGTCAGGCCTACGAACAACACACTCGGTATTTGAGTTACACTTAATCATCACGTACATTAGCGATTTCACTAAGATCCCTCCACCCCTCTCCAGCGCCTCCACTTACAGCAAAGGCGTGAAACTCGCTGCTCCTTCAGGCTGAAGGATTGTGTCTGTGATATAGCAGCACCGGGAAAACTATATATTTATGTTAACATTCGACCTTTTGCTCATAAACCCAGAATGTCCAAAGTTATGTGACTGAGAGCGTGCACCATGTTTTGGCAGGAACTTGAAACTGGAATTCTAATTCATACACAAACAGCAGATGTAAAGACTGAGTATTTTCCTCAGATGATCCAGATCCAATAAACCTTTTATGTTCACATATTTCTTTAGTGTTTCATCAACCTTCAGATGGCTGTAAATATGCAGATGCAGGCCTGTGAAATAAGAAAATATAGAAATGATGTCGAACCGCATACATTTTTTGTATCATAATATACATGAATTTGTTTTTCAATTTTTTTTTTATGTGTAAAAATAATCTTGATCCAGGTGCCTGTTTTATACCCATAAACCTCTGTTTCAAAAATATAGCAACAATTTATTTATTCATGGTATACTGATGTATTTCACATGAATGTATAGTTGTTTATTTACTTATTATGATTGATGCAATTTGTTAGTGGTCCTTAGAAACGTCTAGAGCATGTCCAGAGCATGTCTTCTGCTCTAGACATCAATGGTTCATGTCTGGGAACATGGTCCTTGTCAGTCAATGTAGTCCCCTTCACCAAAATAAACACATTCTGCGCTGATGCATTTAGCTAAATTTAGTGTTCCATTATCGGAAATGAAATAAGTAACGCTAAAGGTCATTCGGAAAATAATGCAGAAAGGCTGGTCTAGAAAGGTTAAGTATGGGACGGAGATGTTCCGATGATAACAAGGGCTGCATATGGCTTGGAGAGCTTGGCATCCTAGTTTGACTCGGCACTCTGTGATCGGTCTTTATGACCGAGACAGCTTTACAGCCCGTTACCCCCCATAACACGATAAAGCGCAGCATAATGGATTGGATGTGTTTAGTAGCCTTGGGCTGATGTTTGTAAAATTAATGTTTTTTGCAATAGAAACACACTCTTGCACAGGCACACAAGCTCACAGGAAAAAGGCAAGAGAGGCAAAATAGAGGGGAGAGAGAAATCAACCCTCGACAGCATCGATGTATCAGTATAAATCCACCAGTGTACAGTTTTACACTTTTTATTCTTGTTTTGGAGCTGGATTGTCAAACTTTATTTCCTCACAAGTGACTTGTTCACAGATATCTCTGCTGAAGAGATGACAGCAAACATATGGCTTCATTAGCCGGGTTGTAGGATTGTAGGTCCAGTACTCAGCAGAAAGGTGATGAATGCTATTAAACTTGTGTTTCAAATCGCAGAGCACAATTACTTGAGGGAGAAAAAGTCTGTTTTCTCAGTTTCATGTTGGTGAAAGGATGCTTTTGAACAGTTGGAACAGGACCCAGCTCAGCATCTCTGAGAGGAGGAGACAACAATCGAAATCTCTGTCAGCAGATCAGTCCTATTAGGTTTTAATAACAGTCTCATATTCTTCAGTGGACCCAGAACAGGGGCCTGGGGCTTCATAATCAGAGCATTTCGCTTTAATCAAAGACAAACAAAAACAAACAACAGGTCTAGCCGCTAAACGGCAAAAGCGATACTTAAACTAAGGAGCCAGCACAGCACGTAGGATAATGACATTAAGCTATACTACTCTTGGGGACCAAATAAGTCTTGCTATGTGTTACCTCACTAGCTTTGTTTTTAAAACATTGTACTTCTTGTGGTCTCAGCCTTTTTTAGCTTTTTATCGCTTTTTTTTTTTTTCCTAATCTCAATCTGCAAGAATTGCGGAACTAAAATGAAGTAGCGGTAATTAGAAAAGAGTATTCACTTTTCCTTATGAGACCATATCTTAATAGCATTTTTTTTTCGCACTTAATTTGCCTTCCAAAGATTAAAATCAGTTAACAAAGGTAAATTGGCTTCATTTATTGGAAGATCATGAACAAAGTTATCACCCTCCACCCAAAACTAGGTCTCAGCAAGTAAACTTTATTCTTGTTACTAGTTGAATCACAAAAGAACGTTTTTGAACAATCCGTTACGTTGTGCTAATCATGCCATAGGTATATTGTAGGAAAAAAAAATAAAGGGGATGAAGTTAATGAGTGATTAACAACAGCAATTAAAAGATGAAGCAGAAGACAGATGAAAAAAGGGGTGTAATTAAAATATCAGTCCTCTCATTGTCAGAAGAGCGAGTGTCATCCATTGTGCACTTATTAAAAAGCTGGGTGGGGAGGAAGGAGCGCACAGCGCTTAATTCCAGCAGCCCAAAGTGTCTGTTAATCTGCCCATGGATGGAGCTGGAAAAGGCTGTAACTCATGTTAAAGTGTCGGAGCCGTGTCATTGCAGGTTCACAGTCATGCATTTCAGTGTTGACACCCATCGGGGCAGAGGATATTTGGCAGTCAGGAGTAATTTAACTTAATTAATGGGATGCATATTTGATGGAGGAATAAAATATCCCGGCTCAGCAAAGTGGAAGAGGGGAAAGATTTAGTGGGAGCTAAAGGTGGAGGGGAGAGTAATTTGTGCGTTCAGTTACCGGCTGCTTGAGAGACAGAGAGAAAGAGCAAAGGAGAGAAGGAGGAGAGAAAGAGTCGCTGATAAAGATGGCAACTGGGAGAGAGGGGGAAGGGGAGGGGAGGATGAAAGATGGATGGTTGACACAAAGCTGAGCTGATGTGTAGAGGGGAATGGGCTGTCCCTCCATTGAGAGGGCCATCAGACTGACAACGCTTGATTTAATTGATATCCGGACTGAGTCTTTTCCCAGCGCAAACAGACACATTATGCTGGTTTGCAAACTTGTAGCAGAGCTGCCGGCTGCCAAAGCCCTTCTTAATATTCATGAGGGGGCTTTTAAGGGTGTTCGGCAACAGTCTTTTTCCCTCCGCCGCCGCCCGCTTTCCAACACGTCTTTACAACCATTACACACACACCATTTACCTTCCACACACTCACTGCAGACATGCAACACGCTGGTTCTTCCAGACGAACCCGTGGCCTGATGAAAAGCTGTCACGCTGCTCTTAATCTCCCCTGGCACTTTTTAATTGACTTCCTGTAGGTATAGATTATTGTCACGGTGAGTCTGCCATCGAGATGGTTGATACCGTCCCAGAGACTGGCATCTGGGATGCTCGTAGCTCACTGGAGATGACGCTGCCATCTCTACCTCTTTCTCTTCTTCCATGTCTCTCCCTCTGTCTCTGCATGATGGCCAGACTTATTGGGGGAACAGGGGAGAGGTAAAATGTAATCAGTCATTGCCATCATCATAATTGAGCTGATGTACCTGCTGGGAGTGCTGGGGAAATGTTGGCTTGGGTGAAAGGGAGGCTCTTTGTGTCTGACTGAAGCTGTTAGTGGTATTAGACCGATATACAGGTCAGGTATTGGCCTCCTGTTAAAAACTGGATGTCAGCCAGCGATGCTATCCTATTGACATGGTAGATAGTATGTGGTTTGTTTGATTACATACCGTATTTAGTGTAGAATTAATCAACACAATGCTGCCTGTCAGAGGCAACTTCTCAAATCTAATGAAACAATTTGATTGGATTCCAAACTATTATGCGTAGAATGTGGTTACGATTAGTAGTCGGGTCAAGTCAAGTTCAGTTATACAGTATATCCCACTATTACTTATAGTTCCTCAGTGTGCTTTGCAAACCCACAACATCAGCAATTAAACCAGCAAGACAAGAAAAATCCCTTGAGTGTGGAACAGGAACCAGGTGGTGGAAAAAGTACGTAAAGAGGATTTCTAAAGACGTTTGGAGAAAAAAATGATGCAATCTACACATTTCATTATGTCTGTAAACCAAAAGTTATCATTTATTCCTCACAAGGAGCCGTTGTCTCTTATGTGTCCATTACTGTGACAAAACTGTCCGACGTGAGCTCTTAGTAAGTTTGTAGATATTTTGGTCTTAAAATGGTGACATTTCAAGTTATGAAACACTTTTGCCAGCTGTCGGCTGTCAGTGGCTCAAATCCAGAAAAATGTTGTTAGTGATTCAAGCCTTCACATCCATTGGTACACCAAATATCGCTCTCACTTTCATCACATGAGGTCTGGCCCACACAGGCTTATATCAGACATGCAAGCAAGACAGGGCCTCCTACTCAATACATCTATTTACACACAAACAGGTTTGCCTTTTATTGTTATAAAATTATGTAGATATATCATCGTGATTTTGAAAAGGCAGGATATCTCTGATTCATGTTTGTCACGTCCAGAGGCCGTGATAGAAATGAGTTTAAATTATGATCCAAACATAAATTAGAGTGTACGAGTTTCTTTAGCTGTACTCTTAAAGGTCTTAGGTGGTCAAGCAAGCATTGTCCAAGAACAATGTCTTTTTTCTGTGTTGGACCTATTTAAGGCTGACATTAGTGGTCCACGCCCCTGCTTTATAATAGGTCAGATTATGCTTGCCACTTGGTTCAGCAGGTTTGTTAAATTTGGCTGACATTCTGTGTAGTCTATCATTTTGTGGCATCCTTCAGGCTTAATTTCACAAGATCCACACGATACTCAGATTTATGAAGTGATATTGACCATTGTCTATGAGAAACAGATAATAAGGCGTGATGAATGGGTGACATTAGTGACGAAATTACATCAGCCTTAACAGGCTATTGTATTAACACACCTAGCCAATCCCCACTCCTCCATACTGCCCGTTTAATTGATTAATTGCTGACATGGATGGATGAGGGGTTGTGGGTCCTGAATCGGTGGCTGATTGCTAGTCAACCATAAACAGGAGCAGCCACAGTGGGCCCTCAAGGGCAATATTCATGCTCCCCAACCTTATGGTGATTCCTTATCCAGCTCTGACAAGAGGAAAAATATTCGGCCATAAAACTGCTGGTATCGCTGGGCTGACACATAAAGCCCTCTGTCACTCCCTTTCTCTCTTTGCCTCCGTTGCATCTCCTTCAGCTCTCAGTTGCTCAGCACACCCGTCGGACTCTGAAATCACCCATCCTCCTCTGCATGTGTAGTTACAGTCCCTCAGGTAGCCCTAGCTTTAAATATGAGCGAATAATGGCGAAGTGAGTGATGCTGCCGGTGTCCTTGACTGGGATCATCTGTGTGCTATATCCACATCTCACTGTCTCAGAGCCCCATGGGACGCATAAAACACCCCCGCCGAAAAACTCCCAAGGCTTGTTGGTGGCATCCGTTGGATGGATTCAGGGATGCAGAAGTAAGGTCTGTGTATATGTTTATGCAAGTATGGAGGGGGGTAGATAATGTTTACACGACTGTGTGTTTAATGAGAGGGGTGACGTGTCCACTTTAATGTGTTTGCTTTTCAGACGTGGAGCAACAAAGTTATTAAGACGTTATACTGCATATCACATCTCTTTTATGTCTCAGTGTTTGTTTGCCTGCATCTTCGTGGCACGGTGGGCTGGTGCTCGGTGTACGAGTGGAAAGGCTAGGGTCATGCTTTGTGGCTGCCACTAAAATCTCCTTATCATTACAGTTGGCACCCAGTTTCCCTGAGGCTCCCAAAAGGGGAGATGTTGGTACTTTTGGGAGGAGGATCAAGTTTAACAAGGGGAAAAAATGGGTAGGGGAGCTGCTTGCCTTCTGGTCTGCCATCCACAAGTGTCAGGCCACGAAAAAGGAATGGACGGGTGACCAGAAAAGGAGAAGATCCCAGTGTCAGCCACACTGTCTTTGCTCCCCAACACTGTGCTATGTTAACCCCATCCCTCTGAGCCCCTTCAGATGGAGGCGTAGGTCTGAACCCCTGCAGCCAGCCGTGAAAACGCTGACACATCGATTACCCCGCAGGAAAAAAATGTTGAATGCAATAAGGAGCAGCGCGCTGTGTGAAGAGGAAACATTTATTCATTTATTCTGTTTATTCAGCAAAACAAACAGAGGTCAGGATTATCCTGCAACGCTGATAGCTCTGTGTCTATTACAGTTAAATTTCAAATTAGGGGGTTCACTCTGCCCACTTTTATGGTCACTTCAAAGCGTGCCTTCTGCCTCCCAAGCCCTTCCAGCAAAATCTGATTACTTAGACTTTTACAGGCTACATAAGCTTCAAGTAGAGTGAAAAAACTAATTTGCTTCTTGGAGTTCAGTTTGGTGCTGAAAGAAGTACTTGTTGGTGTTTCTTACATTAGGTTTTTTTATCGGACATTAGATGGCGCCATTCAACTTGCTAGAAAACCACCAAACACGAGGCTGTTGGGTGTGTGGTACAAGAGAACCTCTTGCTCAAATGGAATGCAATTAAGATTGTTTTAATTCTGTCTTAAAGGTTTTGTCAAAACTTTGTCTTTTAACATTCATCTCAATTATTTTTTGTCAGTTTTGAGAAAAAAGGCAATTCATCTACGACATGTATTGGTATCATCTTGTAGGTTAGAGGCGGTGTCAGAACTAGTGGAAGACAGATAATGTGAAACTTTGCCAGTTTATTTCAGATTGTCATGCACTTGTAAAAAGAAATTATTATTTCAATATTTTAATGATTCCAACAAAGGGACACGACTCATTACAATCAACTTTTGTATCCAATTCTTCCCAGAAGCAGACTCAAAAGTGTAAAATTTGTAATCATAATATTTCAGCCTGTATCTTTGTGAACTACCACAGTGGTTTCTGCGGTTGTAAATGAGTGGGGATGGAGGCTGGGCCTGTGGCGGTTCAGAGGGGTGTCCCTGCCGGTGCTGATTTAACTAGGACAAACCCCTCTATACCGACGGACCTCAGGGGCCGATCAGCAGGTCTCAGGAGAGGCTCCCTGCACCGCCATCTAACCAGGCCTGTCATGAGGGGACTGATTCTGGGTTTGCAGGCTGGGTGTGGGGCTGCTGTGATGATGGGGTGGGGGGGTGGGGGTCTGACATGCCGAGAGGGCAATTACAGCAAGGACAAAGACTACGCAGTGATAAGTCCCTACAGCACCCTAATGAAGAGAGCAGGTTAGCCTGTAAAGAGGACTGGGGAAATGAGAACAGTCTCTGTGCGTGTTTGTTTGTGTGCGTGTGTGTTTGTGTGTGTGTTTAACCTACCCGAGGAGGATACATTTTCTGAGGTCATGTTGCTACCATGCTCGCTAACCTCACTGACTGATGTCTTCCCGAGCTGGTGTTTTTCCCCTCGCGGAGCAAAAGCAAACAACGACGTAAAAATGGAAACCAGCGCGTCTTAAGGGAATTGTGTTCCTGTGGCTGTGTGTAGTGAGAACGGGAGTCCCAATGCAAGCGTTTAATGAAATGAAACCTTTAAAATATCATACCTTCTGTGGGCAATTGTTGCAAATTAACGTAACTGCAATTTGTTTTTATCACGCACGCTTAATGATTTTTTTTAATGATAGCCCACTTAAAAATTCAGTGCATTCTCTGTGTAAAACAAATTGCTGATTCTATAAGTTAGCGATTATGGAAAACACTGTGGATGAGAAAAGTGTTAAAAGCAGAAAATAGGAAAGGAAGCATTTCCAGAGAAGGATTACCTGCTCTCCTGTTCTGGTCATTTTTACATTCCTAGCCTGGATGTGATTATAGCCAGATCATGTTATCAGGTAACGAATGCAGCAAAAGTGTTGTCTTCTTCTTTTTGCTTCTTTTTCCTTTCTGCTAACCTTTTCTTTTTTTTCTTTTTTTTTCTTTTTGGAGGGGTGGGGGGTGCAGCAGAGGTAGATGGTGTGTACCTGATACTGCTGTGTTGGCACACCCGTCTGGGATCTGATAAGAGAGCCTCTGGAGCGGTGCTTATTCAAATCAGTGCATGTTCACCGTGAATGGGAGCAGGTAAAGGCAGTGAGATACAATGCGATAACCTTTCTGGATAGGGAGAAAGAACAGTTTAACACTCTGTTTCACAGCTCTGCTTCACTAGATGAGGGATTTGCAGAACCTAATTGATTTTCTTAATTTTGATTTAACTACAAAACAAAACCCCTTTTTTTGAAGAGTGCGACCGGCAGCGAACCATTCATTATTGTGATTTTATCGGTGCTTTGAAATTTTATTTGTGAATTGATCAGGTTTCAACTTCCCTCTCTGAGTGTGTTCAGTACCAATGTGTGTTTGGAGGACTGGTTTCTGTACAGTCTCGTGTGCATGTGTGTGCGTGTGTTTGTGTGTGTGTGTAAATGTGAGGCGCAGTTATGTTGGATACATATTCAAATGTCACATAATCAGTTTAGTTTTTAGCGTCCACCCTTTGTAATCCCTTTTAGACGGACGATAGATAAAAGCAGGAATATGCCTTGTGGAATTTGCGCTCATATTGTGTGTGTGTGTCTGTGTGTTTGTGTGTAAGTGTACGTTTGTATAGATGCCACAAACATGTTCATTGCATTAGATAATTTAACGTAATAATACTGATCTGCTGTGATCAGTTGTGGAGCCACTGTTCAGAAATCTAAAGCGAGGCTTAAAGCTTATTTGTGGACTGTAGGGTGGTGTGCCAGGAGTCTCAGGGGGTGGGGAGGTTGTAACATATGTTACGTGCACTCAGTGCACGACTCAGCAGTGATGGTGAAACATTGGGGTGAAATACATCCTCTGTGGGCCCCTGTGTTAATGCGTTTGGCTTGTTCTGAACTCAGCCTCTCTTGCATTTAAAACTACAAAGCCGTGAAAGCGTCGCCCACGCTGAGTGGATTTTAATGAAACAAATTATCAAGAATATTAAAAAATTATTGTAGTGACAACAGCGATTACTGTGGCAAAAATTCAGCTTTAATGGACAAATAATACAGTTTCATTAATTTAACACTTCAGATTTTAAGTTCAATTTAGAACATTATTTGTGTATACCATATTAATTTCTACTGTTCTAAGTGGCCTTTCAAATTAAAGACAGGATGTTAGATTTTCATACTCTTGTCTCCAAGACATGTGTGTTGTGTTTTTTTATGCATGTGTGACGGGGAGAGAGAGAAAGAGCGAGAGAAAGAGATAGTGTGTGTGCGAGAGAAGGAAAGCGATTGGAAAAATAAGGAGAATACAGATTTGTTTTTGTACATAGTATTTCAGGTCGCAGATGATGAGCCCATGTGCGATTTCAAAAATATGGAAGAGCAAAATTTTCTACTGCTCATCCATTAAAAATGTATTTTAAAATATTGTTTTCACTTTATGTAAATTGAGTTGTGTTTTTTTTTCTGTAGATTTTGAATTAGTGTAGAATTCTGACATGTATCGTGATGGTTTTGTAATTTCTAGAGTAGCGGGCTATTTTGTAGCTCGTTACGGTCAAACGTTTAATACGTAGGCTCTGTCACTTATGGACTCACAGTTATACAGTGAAGAAAATAAGGAGACACCACCTTTCCCCCTTTGCAACCAAACACCACTAATCTGAGATATTAGTCACCCATCCTCGTGTATGGGTGAGCAATTTTTCTAAAAAGTTTTCACGTTGTGTCGAGGTGACAAAAGGAATACGGCCAAGGAGTGCTGCGGATGCGTCTGATGGCTGTTCTGTGATGCTGATAGGCCAAACGGTGGTAGGAACCCGCCACTTCTAATCACGCGGAGGGTGACTGCTTTCAAAAGAGCATGCGGCGACTCTGACAACTCTAATAAGGAGAGGTGACAGAGAAAGTTTCTGTGTTAGCGGCAAAACAGGGGAAAGGTCTTCTTCTTTTTTTATGCATGTGTTGGGGTTTTTTTTTCTTCCTTTTTTTGAGTGTAAGAGATGAATTTCACAATCTGAGACTGGATCTGTGGTGAAAGAATGTCAGCATTAATAAAAGGCTTTGGGGACAAGGTCACACGGGTCCCTGTACAGCAGAGCACCCCGAGTCTGTTTGTGGCTTTTGAGCTGGGAAAGACAGAGTAAGACTTCTTTCTCCCTGTGCATAAGGTAGCCAACTGGAGCTTTGCCCATCAATGTCTTATCACAGTTTAATTTATGATTCTTTAGCCTTTTCTATTCAAAGACAATCTCAGCTCTGGAAAAAAAATAAGCGAAAAGGAATGATGCTTTGAGGATATAATTAAAGATATCGTTCAAAGAACAACTTTTTGCATATTTGAATTATTACTGTCGTTAAAAACCACACAAAATATGGAAATATGATTGCCGGAAGCACATAAATCAATGATCAGCAAGGCCTCAGAGCCCAATAAATATGGGGAGTTAAATACTTTAAAATGCAAATCACATCTCAACATTTGCATATGGGTGAATTTAAAGGAAGTGTGCCTCCTTAAGACCCTCTGAGGTAGAAGCAGTCAGAGCTGGAGGGGGTTTGCAGGCGACTCAGACAGGCAGCCGGTGCAGCTTTCTTTTCCTTTTTTTTTTGTTTTCATGTCGTCATTGGTCAAGTTGTTGGATCATTCTAAGTGATAGCAGCTGAAGTGGGCTGACAGACACGACTGCATCTCTTTTGTGGATACAGAAAGTGCCTTAAGTGATCTGAATAATTAGGAGTTAATTATTCTTCATCCATCTAAATCAGAAAGGGACAGATATGGGAATGGAATTTATAATTTTAGCCCGACGTCCTGTCTTGTTTTAATGTGGTAAACTAAAGTGACTGTGAATAATACCTACTGACCTTCGAGTAATTGCGCCTCGTTTGGCAATTTGCTTGCTGTTGCTAATTGAGGGTATTGATTCAGTGAGATTCATATTAAAAATACATATGTTTTATGGCGGGGATTTTTTTTCTCCGGTTGTCTTTAATGTATTATTAATCCTTATTATTTTATATTGTTTTTTTTAACAATAATTAGCAGACTGGATGTGTTTCACCTGAGGGTGGACTGCTTTCATTGGCTTACTCTCTCCCTTTTTTTTTTTTTAACAGGTACTTTATATTTTACGAAAGTTTTTGCTCTATTTAAATTAGTTTTGTGTTGTATGACACTCCGCCTCCCAACTAGAGGTAACACGATTAAAACAACATTATAAGCATTTTTTATCAAATAGTGATGACTTGAACAACAAACAATGCTACATTTACCATAAGTTCTAAATTGTTTTCTGCAGGGTTTCCACTTGAAGGCTGTGATCCCACTAGTTTAGCATAACACCCCCCACCTTCTACCCCGTGTAGTTCCCCGTCAGATGTTAAAAGGCGCTCTGGCGGCATCACTGGATCACCGGATCAATGGACATCATGTCTCTTTGTGCATTAACACTCAGGTTAGAGTGTTAGGTTAAAAACCTGCCCAGCACCTCTGCTGTAAAAAAAAAAAAAAGACAGGGAGAGAAAAATCAATTTCCCCAGTGGAGTCAGGGGGGGGTGCTATCTGTTGGTTCTGTAGGCATCTCTTTACCGATATGCATGTCTATGTAACATGGGGGGGGGGTCAGCCTTGACTGTCACTCCTGAGTGTTTGCATGTGCGAATGCCCTTCCTGTGGCGCCCAAATGTATCGATAACTGCAGAGGACAAGGTGGTCCGATTCGAATGCATCTCGCCACCCTTTTTAGGTCGTAATATTTTAAGCCTCTCTGTCTAACGGAGCTCCGGCTCACAGCCCTGTAATAACCCAGATAGGGATCGATAGCGTTGGATTTAGGCACTTGCCCCTGCTAAAACTGGTAAACTCATTTGTCTTTCCCGAGCCGAACGCTCTCAGTTGTTTAAGGAGACACTTAAAGAATTCCCTGAATTAAAATAATGTGACTGTTGGTGTGTGATCAGACAGGCTCAGCTGAAAGGACAAGCAGCCTTAGCTCTTTTATTAGCTCTCTGTTTATGGGGCCACACATGTTTTGACGGAGTCCAACTCTCTTTATTTTATTTCTGTCATGCCGATTAGTCTGCCAGGGAACACCCGCTCTGCCCCTGCACCCCCTCCCCACTGTATGGGTTTATGCTTGTGCGTGTGTGTGTGTGTGTGTGTGTGGGTGTGTGTGTGTGTGAGTGAGGAAGAGAGAGAGAGAGAGAGAGAGAGAGAGAGAGAGAGAGAGAGAGAGAGAGAGCCTGTGTTAAGCAGGCCAGCTCTAAATGAGATGGACCAAAGTGTGAAGGCCCTACATGAAAGCCTCAACACAAATTCTTGGTGAAGGACTCAGAATGGATGCGGTGAAATCATATTTGCTGTACTGCTAATGGCAGTGGACTGGGTCTGCTAGGATGATCCTCAGAGCAACAAAACACAACATTATGCTATAATCCACACTGACCATTTACTCTACCATCCACACACCAGCTTCCATGCATTCAGCAGAATGAAGCATGTTTCAGGAATTAAAATTGTCGTGTGTTAGGATGTCATAAGAGACTAATATTTCCACCATCTCTTGGACTGCTGTCCAACTCAACAATCTGAGCCACCCACACAGCAGCACACCAGCCGGTGCTGAGCCCATAGAGAAGAGAGTTCAGCGGAGTCTTAAGAGGTGCTGTTAGAGGTGTGTTGTCAAGGGGGAGTAGGATGGAGTGTCCTTCAGCGGGAGGGAGCTGTTGTTAAACAACATAGGAAGGACAGCAAAAAAAAAAAAAAAGAGAAGAGGCGTTCTGATGAGTCAGAAACGTGAGATGGAAAAAAAAAAAGAAAACAACCAAAAATCCCAAACTTCAAACAGACCTCGGATTCTTTTTAGCCCACACAGACACATCCCACCTCTCTCTACCTCCCTTCAACCCCCCCCACCCCACCCCAGGCGTTGCACGGGCGTCTCTTTCTCTCTTCCGTCTGCGTGTGAAACTACAAAGGGCCGTCCGTCCGAAGGAGCCGCTCTGCCGCGGGTGCCGCTGGGTGCTGCTGCTGGTGGTAATTAGGCGTCACAACACTGAAGCCGGGCGTCCTGAACGGCGCCGGATTCCTCCTGACGTGACGGAGCGACGGAAGAGTTACACAGAGCTGCAGCTTCTTCTGCTCTGCTGGTCATCTGTCCTGTTCAGGGCCCATCAGGCTAAACAGCTCACACACACACACCCACACACACACAGACACACACACACACACACACACACACACACACACACACACACACACACACACACACACACACACACACACACACACACACACACACACACACACACACACACACACACACATTCTACTGAGCACCCAGAGACAGAAAAAAAAGAGGCTGCGTGTTAGAGACAGAGATATCAAAATCCTCAAGGGTCGTGTGTGTGTGTGTGTGTGTGTGTGTGTGTGTGTGTGTGTGTGTGTGTGTGTGTGAAGGGGGGCACCATGGTCAATACTCTGCATCACTAACTGTACAGACAATATAGATCAATATGAGGTGAAGGCACATATATTTTACTAATTACTGCAATAATTAAAAGGGTCTGTTGTGATTAAAATAAAATCAGTAAGCGGTCAATTTTTAGCTAAATGGATTCAGACACAGTGGACTAATCCTGTTTCAGGCTTGTTGCTCCCTTGTCATAAAATCATTTGAGCAAATAACATTAGTAAGGTGAATGTTTTTATTTTTTTATTTTTTTAACTGTGGGTCAGTCTCATAGAACCATGGGACGTAAAGAGGGAGTTTGACTGTGTTCGGTAAAAAATACCCAAAGCTTGTTTGATTTGGTCACGTAAACCAAAATGACGGTAGATTTGCTTGTGTTCTGTATTAAGTTCTCGACCCTCCATTATAGCATGTTAGTTAACATCATAAAATTTGATTGAATAATGAAGGAAGTGGGGCGGGGGTAGTTAGTAGACGTGAAGTGGGGGCCTTCTGGGTTGGCAGAAATGTGCTGTGGCAGTAAATTCAGAGTTTGTGTGGCATGTGGAGCATAACGCTGGGCTACAGGAGGGAGAGACGCTCTGCTTTCATGTCCCTAAGCCATGTTCACGTCCACTGAAGACTTCTGTTTTTACACAGGTAGGCAGTTTGGGGACTATCTCAGTAAGGAAGAAGGGAAATTAAAAAAAAAAAAAAGACATGAGAGAAATCAAAGGATGTTCCCCCTGTTAATAATGTAGCAAATATTCTAATTTCTAAAAATAAAACCTCTACATCCTTCCTGCTAATCTGAGCAGTAATTTATTCCAACCCAAGGCCATATTAGTATGCTAGCCAAGGGCAAAATGGTTACGACAAGACCAAGTTCCCTCAAAAAAAACTTAGACACATATGAAAAGAGTGAAAAGATTAGGCTGCAACTTGTCGACACCTCCACAATTTAGGACTGGGTTGTAGCTAAGTGGCTGCAATGGATTGTAATATGCATAAAACAAAAAATTGTGGTTTAATTCTTTTTTATTTTAGGATTAATTCTATGCTACACTAATATATTGGATTTTTTGGACAGATGGTAAAAATGAATGGACACATAAAATTAAGATTTAATCAGAAGAAAAAGGAAACTGTTTCAGAGGTAAAATAAATGTAGCATAAGACCGGCTGTCTCTGCACACGCAAGCATTTTTTACTTCTGATTAATTGCGCTTGTGTGTGTGTGTGTGTGTGTGTGTGTGTGTGTGTGTGTGTGTGTGTGTGTGTGTGTGTGTGTGTGTGTGTGTGTGTCTGTATGTGTGTGTCTGTATGCGTGTGTTTGTGTGTGTGTGTGTGTGTCTGTGTGTCCACATGGATATATCGATGCCATTTTATGAAAAGCAATTGAGCAATGGGACTTTGCACCAACCATCAAACAGACACTTCATTATGGGAGCAGTGATAACAAATACATTGTGTAGGATAATGATGGCAGCGGTTCATATTGTTCATTATACATCTCTGTGTCACACGGCACTTAGAATTTATGTGTGTGTCTTTGTTTTTGTCATTTTACAACATCGTGTTTCAGCAAATTAACATCTGAACCATCAGGAAGAAAAATATACCATCACTTGCCAACAGTGACAAACAGTATATTTTGGATAATGATTGCTTCTATCCACTGCATTGGTAAATGTGAGGTAATGAATTTCCTTTGTGAGCAATGAAAGCAAACAGAGATATTATTTCATTTTGCTTGAATAGGGCTACTAGTCATGTGATGGACTGTGTGTGTGAAAAGAAAAAAATTCCTTTTACAGTAAGAACATGCTAAGCAACTGCTCTGTATGTGATGCATTAAGATTCCTTATTCCATATATGATATAACCAGATTTAAATGCAGTGCAGACAGACTGCCGTTGTCCCGTGCAGAAGGAGGGAGGTGTGTGACGTGGGGTCTGACTGGTGGAGGCCTCCAGCATCCTGGCTGCCTTTGTCATGTTGGCCTGTCAAAGGTTTTGGGGCATTGGACTGAGTCGATGCCTGCCACACACACGTCGTGCTCTCCCTCCCCGATGAGCCCTGCAGTTATGCAATCAACAGTATTATTGCTAGGAAATGTATATATTTAATTTGTGAAACAATGACAGTTTTGCTTGATTTATGGCGCAAGGCAAGGTTTAATTAATTGAAAAATGCATATTACCCCGTGACTTAATTATTAGCTAATTAATCACCGAGTACTTGTGCAGTTTTCCCCCTCATTTTCCCGTCTTTTCAGGCTTATTTCTGTGTGTGGCTGACACTTGAATTTCCTCCCGGGGTCAATTTTGTTTGAGGTCATGCTTTTTCTTCCTGAGTAGTTGCTGAGATGGAGAACATGCGCTTTAGAAAGCCTTTGGTGGAGCCAGACGGCACACAGCTCAGGTGAAATCAGTGAGTTTTAAAACCTTGATATATGGGAAAAGTGAATGAAAATATGATCACAACGATGTTGTGTTGTACTGTAGAGCAGTGGTCCCCAACCCCCGGGCCGCAGACCGGTACCGGTCCTTGGGTCATTTGGTACTGGGCCACACAAAAAGAAAAAAAAATTCTATAACTTCTTTCTCATGTATTTCAGAGTCTGAAAGATGTTTTATTTTGAACAGTGACGTCTGTGTGGAATGGCGCACAGACGAATACATGCGTCTGTCCCGCTTGACAGGTCTCAGTCACACGACAGATTACCCCTAAATTAAGCGCCCACAACCACGCCAGTGTTCCAGATTAAAGTTAACGCAGATTGTCCTGAGATCGCGCAGAAAGTATCTGAAACCCTGTTTCCACTTCCAACCTCTTCTCTTTGTGAATCGGGATTTTCTGCAGTGACCGCAAAGAAAACCAAACTGCGGAGCAGACCGGACGTCCGGAACACACTTCAGGTGTCATTGCCTCCCGTTACCCCTAAAATCAGCTGTCCAGAACCACTAATTCTCATTATTGTAATTATTATTCGATTGACTTGTTCACCCTTTTATTGGAAATGATCAGTATTTCTCCTACGTTGAATGCACTGATTGTAAGTCGATAATTTTCAAAATAAACCTCATCAGTGCAGTCACTTCAATCGAGTTTTAAATATAATCGTTTCTTACAAGTATTTTGTTGATTATCAATTTAAGAAAAAAAGGTTGTTTATTGTTTGTTGATGTCTTCATTTTACATAAAACCACTGTGGATGATTTATTATTGAACTACAGCTGTCCTGGTGTCATTAACGATTAGCGAGCAAATGATGGCTGCTCTGTGAAAACATTGTCTTAGATGAAACCGGTCCGTGGCGCAAAAAAGGTTGGGGACCATTGCTGTAGAGGACATTGAAATGCTGAGGTCACACAAAAGTTTCTAAATTGATAAATAATTTTACCAAGTTCTTAATCAGTGCATAGTTAGATGCACATATTTATATATTTAGTGTATGAATTATGATTTCTGTTGTTCACTGTGAGTTAGAGGCTGAATCCTTGTTTCTTTACCTCAACTAGTTTCAGTGTGTGAATGGGATTCCATCCAAATTTAGAAATAGGAAGGGTGCCAACACATCTTAACACACATCCACTGGACTATGCCAATGCTGAAATATGAAGCATTAATGCTCAAGAGTGGGAAATCAAGCATGTAACCAATACCTCCGTCAGCACTGAACCAACCAAATGACGTAGTTTCAACCTTGGAGA
Organism: Antennarius striatus; assembly: GCF_040054535.1. Classification (NCBI taxonomy): domain Eukaryota; kingdom Metazoa; phylum Chordata; class Actinopteri; order Lophiiformes; family Antennariidae; genus Antennarius; species Antennarius striatus. Next base: position 7,004,730 of record NC_090784.1, on the reverse strand, counting down.
CATTGCTGCGGCTTCTAAATGTAGCAAAATGCTCACAAAGTCACTGATGTAAAGGTGTGCTTCCATTAATATACACCCACCCAATCACATTTACAAATTATCATTTTTACTTCAAACTTCACGAAGAGGACAACTGCTGGCTTGTTTCACACATAGAAAGTATTCATCTTTTCTGTAATAGCCTTGGGAAGCACAATTTGGCAAAGCGGTAAGCTGATCCTTGGGGTCACGGTCAAAAACGGTGAATAAACGTCTCACTGTTACAGCTGTCAGTGGTTTACCTCTGACTGGTGGAGGGTCTAAATAGTAGTATTTATGTCAGGTTTTTTCCGCTGAAAATGCAGCCCAGGTTGATGGAAAGATCAAGGATTTCCCCTCATGAGAGCTTCTCCAGATAGCTGCTGTTAGCAAATGATAGGGAATGGACATGCTGCATGGAGGAGATTGAGACAGAAAAGGAGGTGTGGCCCAAGCTAGAGGCCTGCCTGCCAAAAGGCCTTACACCAAATACCCATCCACCTTGCCTGGCCACTATCTGGTCCCCATGTGTCTGTGCCTAGTAATGGTAAGTGTTTTAAACTATTAGAGCTGCTGTGAAAAAGGCCCGTTTGAGTGCAGAGCTGTCAGTCTGCAATAAGGCAATTGGCAGTGGGGGGCTGTCATGGCTGTCACTCAGTGGGAGGATGAGAACTGTTCGGCCCTAATGGATTCCTCCAGGCGGACGGCTTACACAGTGGCTAGAAGTAAAATCGATGCGTTGTCATGAGCGAGTGAGGCATCATCAAACAGCCAGGTGGACGTGGAGCCCAGGAAGGGGAGGCCTGCCCGGATAGTTATGTCTATATCTGTGTGTGTGTGTGTGTGTGTGTGTGTGTGTGTGTGTGTGTGTGTGTGTGTGTGTGTGTGTGTGTGTGTGTGTGTGTGTGTGTGTGTGTGTGTGTGTGTGTGTGTGTGTGTGTGTGTGTGTGTGTGTGTGTGTGTGTGTGTGTGTGTGTGTGTGTGTGTGTGTGTTGGGGTGGGGGGTTGGAAAGGAGAGTATAGACAGACAGATGCTCGGCTCAGCTTTACACGCCCAATGGGGCCTCTGCTATGATTGTAAGCATGAAAGGGGGCTCTGACCTCCATCATCTCTGTTTCTTTTATTTTCCGGTTCTCTTGGAATTGGACACAGATACACACAGACATACCCACACACACGCATACACAGATAAATGTGAAGCTGTGCAGACAGGGGTGTATTGTCCTGATAAAAGTCAAACATCGTCTTGTGGGTAAAATGACTTTTCATAGAACTTCTATCCAGTGATTCCAGGGTAGACCTAGAAACTAAAGAGAATGAGGCTACTAGATTTTAAGAGAACAACATTTTTTAACAGTTGGTGACAGATTGCAAGCCCAACTTTCAGGATGACATTTACCAAAATGATTCCTAGAGTAAAAATCAAAACATGCACAGTTATACAAGCAAAGTAAAATTTTGGATAAAGATGGAAGCTTGAAACCATCCAAACTTTTCATTAAATCTTTTATGCACAAAATTTTCATTTTTAATCCATATCATGTTATGCTGAGATATTGAGGTTTGAAACAAACTTACAGCCATCGACTTTTTCAGCTCATTGCTGTTTTTTTTCCCTGGTGGGGCTCGGCTTCTGGGGACACAGTGGGGCCACCCTCTGGCTCCCCGACCTGGGCCCAAGATAGAGGTTCAGGTCCAGTGATTGGCAGCTGTAGTTGGAGATCCCTCCTAGCTGGCTGGAGGCAGGCTGCTGATGCTGAGCAGAGATGCTGCTTTTCAACTTCCTCACTTGGCCTCTCTGACTGTGCTCAGTCAGCCACCGCCAGCTCCTGTTAGCCTGCCTGCCTCTTTGTCTTTGAATTACTCCTAAGGGATCGTTCTGATTATATGCTATTTATGTCTTTGTGTGTGCAAATGCCATAAAGAGACAGACAAAACAACATTTTTTTCAGACAAGCATTTCTTGTGCCATATAAGCCTGACACACTGTACTGATCAAAGATTTGGACACATAAACTTTGGACTGGTACTGTGTCTTATTGGTCTGCTTCAGAGAGCTCCATTTGTGTATTGAAATGATTTTAGAAACATCATTGATCAAAACTGTTATACTGTGTCAAATATACTGTATCTTCCTCCCGATCCATGCAGTTGTTTATTTTGAAGCAAACTCATGTGTTTTACATACATACCTAGTCCCCTAAAATGTACCTTGTACTCCCAGTTAATTAATGCTTTTAATAAAAAAGGCCCAGGTGTTTTTAGGAAAGTGCTTTGGGTTTTTTATGTCCCCACCATAAGGGAAATATAAGTTTAGCCCTATATAGACATCCTTATGTTTGACAGTCACAGCTTTGATTGGGTGTGCCGCTTGTCTATGTCTAAATAAGTAATTGACAAACTTCAGCAAACGTTCATGTGTGCTTTGTGTGCATCTCATAATTGGTTTTTACACGTTTTAGTTATTTGAAGTAAACTGCAGCAAAAGAGGAAGAAGGCCTCGGTCAGTCTTGTGCTTGGATTATTCTCAAAATATTTTACAATAAAACCAATTGATGGCAACACAAAATTAATTTTATTCCTATTTTACAGTTTTATTTTTAGTATCAGAGACCAAGCTGAAAGACAGGATGGAGACAAGCTGAGTCAGTCAGATAGCTGTTGAGAGGCAGTTGCTTAAGAGAAATATCATTTCAATTAAACCTTATTATTTGCTATTGCATGATAACAATTCTGGTTGCTTTATGGATCGCCAGGTTTTATTAGTTTGGTTTTTTAGGTTTTGAACATTTCTCAGTTCAGCTCTTTATTCAAATCTAGCATGTATTGTCCGAATCTAAAAGTGTCGACATCAGCAATGAAAGATGCTTCATCATTGCAGATTGTATAGGCTTACACAGTTGAAGCTGCTGATTAAAGTCCCGTGCGATGCAGTGCAATGTATGTTTTGGCTTGTGTACAGTATTTTTGTAAACATATTCAATACAGTCGTACTGAAGTAGTTTTTTATTCTCTGTGTTTATTTGACACTACCATTCTTCACTTCAGAACTTGAGTTAAGACACTCTCAATACTCTTCTTGTTAGCCTTTGGAAAGAGGGATTTCTTCTCTTTATTGCTGAATACATGAAAGCGTTGGTGTTGATTAAGGAGGCCTTTTAAGCTGTGAAAGCCCTAAATGTGCTGTGTCCTTAGTAAGATGAAAAGGAGATGAAGTTAGCCTGAGTTGTTTCTTACCTTAGCTCTTCCAATGGGAGAACCTTTAGGAGGATGCCTGAGAGAGGGAGAGAGAGAGACAAAGTAGAACCCCTTATTCTCTATGCTAATTTCCCCACATTTTACTTGTAATTATGCCCCAGCATCCTCTTTTCTTTCTCTTTCCTCTCGTGTTTCCACCCTCCCTGCTTGTCTCATATTGCTGATGAAACATTTTCCTCTTTGCTCAGTCTTACTCATTTTCAAACACCACTCAGGTCTTTCGGACCTTTGTCTTCCATTCATCAAAAAGTATTTGATTATTTCCATCCTTATTGGTGTAGTTCCTCCTAAATGAAACAAAATACACATTAGTTTCTTACTTTATCACTGGAGTGAACTGAAACAACATGGCTCTTTATCGATGTGCAATGGATGTCTGTTCAAGCCCCAAGGTTTTTGGGGTGACGTATGTCCCCTTTCTCCTTCGAACGTGTCACTTCCCCTCCATCTCAACTCTGCCGTTGTCCATATTTATTTTATATTCCTAATGTGGGTCACCCCTGTATGGCAGCCATCAACAAGGAACAGTCAAATAGCTGTGTCTGAAGTCTACCTTTGGCATGATTTATGGGCCAGTGTGACTCTTGGCTCTCAGAAGGACCGCCATTGTCCTGCTTCAGCTCTCAACTGCCGACGTAGGGGCGCTTTGTTTCGCTGAGGCAAGCCAGACCCCCGTCTTTAAAAAGAATCAAATTATTTCATCATGTTGGAAATGAAAAGGCTGTAATTATTCCTAATTAGACCCTGACTTTTTTCTTTTCTTCTTTCTTTCCCTTTTTCTCCTCCTCTTGCCTCCTTTCTTCTCTTACTCTTGAGTTTTGGAGGTGAAATCTTTTTTTTCCAGAGGGTTTGAGATTACTCTAAATCAGACCCGTTAGAGTTGAGAGTAGGAAACAATTTTCTGTTCAGTTTGAAATTGATTAATTTCGGCTTTTGACAGGTCCTCTGGCTTTGAAATTCAGTGTGAGGGGAGGTTTGAAGTGGCCTGATGACACTGTAATGTTTACTTTAAAGCACTACCTTAATGGGGCTGGCTCCACAATGTCATGATATTTCACGATCCAGAGGAAAAACGAGAAGCAAAACATGACATTTGTGGAGTGTTAAAGCATGTGTCTGTGTTTGTGAGGGTGTGTGTGAAGCCTTGTTGGACCATCTACCTCATCGCACTGGTTTGAGTTTGTCTGTACAGCCGTGTAGAATTTCCCTTCCAATAACACCCCTCTGTGCTGGAGAACACCTCGTAATCGCCAGCTATCACGGAAAATCATTTTCTGCCCGTCAACTATTTACATGTTTCTTCACCACACAAGTCTTGTCGTTTTAGGTGGCAAAACAATTTGCTAAGCAAATCTACTCAACAATTTATCTATCATGGGAAGGCTGCATGTGTGTGTGTGTCTGGAGAAAGTTTGGGGAGCGGCGGCTGGTGGAGGCGGAGGGTTTTTCAGTAGAGGTGGGGGAGCATTGAGGGAAGCAAATATTTTCTCTGGCTTGCGACAGCACTGTGAAAACACACTCCTGATGCTGATGTGTATTAGAAGTGAACTGGGCAAATATTAGCACTGCCTTACAGTGGCAGAGCGGTATGTGTGTGTGTGTGTGTGTGTGTGTGTCTGTGTGTGTGTGTCTGTGTGTGTTTGTGTGAGAGACTATGGTGGGTTTAAAAAAATAGGATTCCACAAAATAATGATATATTCTTGCTTCTAGCATATTTTAAAGATTTTTTTAGCCAGTGAAAGATGAAAGTGAAGCTTCAGTCGGATTATAGTTTTGTTAACTGAGCATATCTAACATTGGACTGCAGCTAATGATTTTTGTCAGAGAAAAGTGAAAAATTGATCTAGTAATTCCTCAATTCATCTATTAGTTTTTTGGACTCTAGCATATAAATAATTATAAAACGACTCCAGTTTTCCATAGTCAAAAATAAAGGTCAACAAAATTCTTATTTTGTCTGAATGTTAGCTGAAGATGTTCAAATCAGAGGAAAGCAGGATGACTTCACATTTGAGCAAAAACAAGCTGAACTTATCGATTGTTTTGACATGTTTGCTTAGGAAATACATTTGAACAGTAAGTTATTATCAAAGACGTTCCAACTGTGTGCAGGCAGTCGTCTGATAACAACTGTTGGTCCTAAATGTTTACACAAACACAGCAGAATTTTACTCTGAGCTGAATTATGGAAAATAAAGTCCAGCATTCACAAAATGACTGACAGTCCACTCACACACACACAGACACACACTCACACACACACACCTGCCCACCCAGTGCCGCTCAGTAGAACCACAGCACTCACTTAGCCAGGCATTAACTTCAGCTGTATCGCAGTTGTGCTCAAGGGCACATCAGCAGTTAATACACCCACATCTCCTGCACAACTCAACCACTGGTTAAAGAAGGAGAAAGGAAGAAAAGACTGCAAAGGATGCGGTCAAACAAAACGGTAATGCATCTTGTTAGTAAGAAACATAGTGCAAGAAAATGTGACAGAGTGCCACAGGTTTCCAAATCCATTTCCTGCTCTCGTCCGTCTACATCAGCTGCTGATGACTGATCTGCTGGTTCTTATTGTGTTCTGTTGTGGCGCGGCAGTAGACGTAGAGGGCTGTGGGGAAGGGGGTCTTGCTGGTGCGTACATGCCCAAAAATGATGCGTCTACTTTGATCTGTTCCAGTGTGAGCCACATGAACAGCTCCCCTGCCGGGCACGCACACACACACACACACACACACACACACACACACACACACACACACACACACACACATAGTTGTACACACACAGACAGTTTGGCCCTTTACACTTTTTATAGCCCTGCCCAGTGTGTGTGTGTGTGTGGTTTTGACTTACTCCGGCATCTTGTTTTTTCCATCCACATGATTTTTTTCCCAGATAGATTTGTAGACTCTCTGTAACAGGAGCCAGTGTTTGAGGTGCAGTGCTTATTAGTTTCTTATCTCATCTAATTACCCATTAAATAACCACATACACACACATGTACCCACATGCACAATCTCGCACTCTTATTACTGGATAATTAGCAACCAGCTCATTATGAATATGTATTTCCCACTGCTTAAAACACAGAAATATGAATATATCCATTCTAATTTCCTGAACTGACTTGTCGCGCTTTTCAAGCTATCATGTGTTTTTTCACTGTGGTCTGCTCACCATACTGCTGCTTATGAGATGCATATAATTTTCCCCATCATATATGGACAATATCATTTCAGTATTTACAGTATATATATAGTGCAAAGCGACATCCATAATCGCTTTAGTATTTCATCACCAAACCAGCTCTTGAGGTCACCTCAGGAGCTGGTCCAGCAGGTCTAATTCAGTCCTCTCAGGGGTTTTACTTTATTATTGATGTTGATTTCAACTAGTTTTTTTAGGATCTCTATTTTTGTCCAGCTTTGAGGAATAAAAAGCCAATTAAAGAACTATTCATTTATTTGGTTCAAACATGGCTGCAGGACTGGACAGTCTGTTCTCATTTCCCTTTGTTAGCCGAACTGCATGTTTGTTGTTTCCGCTCTGCCCATCCTGTCCGCGTGCAGAGAAGACGCTCGGAGCGGTGTGTGTCACATCAGGTGTGTCAGGATGCCCATTGGCTACCAGCCGCTGAACTGAGCCGTCCTGGCCAATCAGCTGTCGGCAAGCTGACCTTTTCGTCGGTGCTCTGACCCTGATGGGAGGTGAAGTGTGTGGCTGGTAGCAGTCAGCACTGGCACAGTCGAAATAGAAGGTGGAGGAAGAAAAGGACCGGGCCAGCAGGCGAGAGATTTTGTTGGCTGGTCACTCCTGTGCCCATCTTCCTTTCTCCGCTAAGCTCCTCTTCGGGAGGAGTCAGGACAGTCTTTCTTGGCCAGTTGAGTCTGTGTTTCACGTGCGAGTTTAGAATACTTTCACAAAGTCCAAATATACTTGAGCTCGTTCTATGCGGTGTGTGTCTGTGTGTTTGTGTTTGTTTGTTTTAATGACCTGTATGTGTTTTTTTGAAATGAAGACTCTTCCCGTTCCACGCTGGTCTCCTCTGTCCCCTCAGAGGTGCTTAGCAACAGTCTGTTCTGCCAAACGAGAAAACAAAAATCAGAGGATTCTCAAAAATGCCTTCAAATGCAGTAATGAATATTTTAGACAAAAAGGACTGCTCTCCCAGCCTCGATTTGCCATGTTCAGTCCTCCAAACAGCCTTTTTAAAGTCAAGTGATGGGGGTTAAGTTAATTATGCACATTAGGGCCTCCCTCTTTTCCTTGCTCAGGCGCTGTGAATCGGTGTGTATGTGTGTGTGTTTGTGTGTGAGTGTGCGCATGGCAGGCTGTGGCGGTGGCTTGGGATGCTGAAACTCTGCCTTTAATTAAACACAGATGCATGGAAGGAGAGACTGTCTGTCACACACTCTTTTAACAGCAGCTGCACGCATACAGATGCGCGTGGACACATACACGGTTACACATACACACACACGGCTGAAGAAGATGAAAGAGTGTAACAGACTCGGTGTGTGCCTGCATGAGAGGAAACGGCTTCCTTCTATCTCTATCTGCAAGGGATAAATATCTTAATCTAGACAAAGCCTGTAAATGACTGCCTTTAAAAGGTGCACACATGTTCAGTATTCAAATGTTTGTGTAGGAATTTAAAGTTCCATTTAGACTTTATTTATCAATTTATGCATTTATTCATATGTCAGCCTTTCACAGACGTTGTTTGTCTTTGTTTTCATATTGTTTGTCTGTCGAAGTTTCTGATTTTGCCAAGCGCCTTCCGTCCATCTGGATACAGCGACGCGTCTCTTTATTACAACAGTATTTGATCGCTGCTGATGCGGCAACTTATTGATGTGATCCGTCTCCAGGAAACAGAAGAGGCTGGCGTTAATAAATGACAACCCTTTTATGTAGAAAAATAGTTTCTCTGAATCACTGAGAGTTTATGGAAAACACAAAGTGGTGTGGTTGTAAATTATTTCAAAGGTTAAAAAAAAACAGATGGTCATCACACAACTGCAAATATGTATCACAATAAATTTTACTTTACTGCACTTAAAGTATTTAAACTTGTGTTCCTTCTAACTTTGACTCCACTGTGTTTCATTTGGTAACATGACATTTTGTGCTAATCATAGTTGTACTTTTGTACTAAACTGTATTTAGTACAAGGACATTAGTCCGTCAAATAGAGTTCGGATTAAAATACTTCAAATGATCTTCACTTTGAAATGATTAAGATGATCCTTACATTTTAATGCATCTCTAAATTCTAATCTGATAATATGATTACAGGTATAATAAATTTGCATCTCATTGACTGATGCTTTCCGGAGAAAATTTGATATAATTTCACATTTTATCTACTGTTATTGAAGTAACAGATGTGAATATTTCTTTTGCCGCTCTGAATTGAATCGTGCATTTTGTGTCTGTATTTTTGCTATTTTGCAAAAAAAAACCAAACAATTCCAGATTTAATTATTCAATGACAGCAATGAGGATCTTTTTAAAAATTCCAAATCAAACTCATTATTGTGTTTTTTTTATTAATGATTCCAAGTTCAGTCCAAGTGAGCAAAATTTTACTCGTAGACTTTTTGTTACTTCCAGCCTAATTAGTGTTTGTACCTAGAAGATTTTCCGTGCCTCACAGAGGCATTTGCTACCCTTGAAAGCCTTAGATTCAGAACCTTTTTCTCTCCTCTTTGTCTCTCGGTCTCTCCTGAACCACAGCAATGGCCTCATTTTTCATTAGAGGATTGCCCCATTATTTCATTTCTTGTGATAAAATGACAAGAGATTACTCACGAGAAATACTAAATACAGCGCTGTTCCGATGGGATCTCCCCTCATATGTAACGCTACTGCGCTGTAGCTGAAGGCTTCATATTTCCTATTTCTCTCTCTATTATATATAACTGGCAGAGTTGTAGATACAATGAGTGTGTGTGTATTTGTGTGTGTATGTGGTGTGTGTGTGTGTATGTGCTATATTACATTCTGGGTGTCCCAATCTGATCAGACACCATGAGCTGGTCAGCAGACCTTGTTTCATTTTTTTTTTTCTAATAAGAAACCTTATTTTAGCAACAGAAAAGTAGAAAATTTAGTTGCACCGCTGACAGAAATGTCAGCGACTTTCAGGGAAGAATAACTTATTTCACACAAAAGGAGCAGGAGGGTAAACGTGGAGAACAGGCCAGCGATGGATAACTGGGAATTAAAGAATAAAAACACAAAATAAAAAAATAATAACCACACCATATCTTTATCTAAGATGATTCATATTTTATTTCAAAACACTGGCTCTATTGGTCACATTTTTCAGTGGCGGATAATAGAAAATGTAAAGATACGGGCGGTGAAATATGAGTCGGTTTGGGGAGGTAAGAATGAGAAAAGATTAGCTTGAGATTAGAATAAGAGAGATGGAGGAGGGAGGAAGATGAGGGCAAAGAGTCTTGCAGTGTGTGTGAGTAGTTTCAGAGTGCTGGTTGCTGTGACTGTCAGTGTGTGTGCGTGGAGGAGAAGGATTGCACCCTCGCTCACACTACTTTGTTTTCCACCTACCAACAGGGCAGCAGGAGGTGGACATTGTTGACCGACGTATTCATCAGCACAAACTGCATTATCATCACATACATCCTGCTTTATCAAAACATACCATCTGTTAACTTCCCATGCTTTGCAAACTAATAAACATGTATTTGTTTTTTGATACTGACACCAATGTTTTTGCATAGTCATTTGCCTGTTTGTATCAGATGATGCACGAGGGCCAACCCCCAGAGTTCCTCCGTGTCTTTTTAATTTAAGCAGTTACCCTCCAACGAGGGTTGTTTTGGCTGATCCTCCACCTTCTTTGGCCATTTAGGCTGGTCTAAAGGGAGGGAGACCCGACAAAGCTTTAACTTAACTGAGAGAGAAATACAGAAGGAGCTGAGTGTCAGTGGAAACCCCCAGCAGACCCCAGACAGACTGGTTTACACCAGCAGGAACCAGGAGCGCCCAGAACGTTACTAGGCTACAACACCGGCAGCATGCACATGCACACATATACAAACGCACGCACTCATACACACACACACCCTGTGCTATGTGGGAAACCACATCTTTTTTTAAAAACACTTTTCTAACAGGCCTGCTGCAGAAGTGATGTCATTATTAGACACAACATTTTGACAGGACTGTTTTTTGTTGTTTTTTGTTTGGAGTGTGTTTTTATCCTGCATGATTGGGGATTTGCGAGAGCCACATACTCAAATATTTCTCTATAGAAAAGTTTAGGGGTAGTGATAGTTCTGATACCTTTTCAAATAATCCGATTCTGAAATTAACTCCTACCAACATGATTGTGGTACTTATTTTTGTTTTTTAAGTTCTCCCTGTTGTCTTCTAGAAATTTCAACGCGACTGCAGCCCTGAAGGTTGTTTTCTTGTCTTTTTTAAAAATTATTCGGACATTTCTATCATTGAAACGTAATCTTCATAAATATTTTTTTCAAGAATTTACTCCATGCATTTCTGTTTCATACACTTGAAATGTGAGTTGCACAAACACACTAGTAAATACAGATGACTGTTGTCATTAGTTAATGGCAAGCATTGATACAAATCTCTACTACACACTCATAATTGATCTGTTCATGTCATTCAGACGAGGGATACATTTTTCTTCAATGATGCATTTTACTGGAATAGAAACACGGTGTTTGTGTCCTAAAAGTTTAGAGTACACACATGTATTTAAAAAAGAAACAAATCAGTAGAGATGATAATCAGAGTTCTGGCTGCATTATACAAATTAAATGTGGGAAGGTCATTTCAGGCTGACAGCTGCTGAGTATGTCATCCACGAGTCACCAATTTGGATGGCTTCAGGAAAATACATAGTTTTTTGTTCATATAAAAAGCTGTGTGTTGTTTTTATCGTTATGGTATGAAGTGTCCTTCCACAAGCCCGCTCCGATGGCATCTGCTTTGCTTTAGAGGAGCGCTGAGCGATTCACAGTGACGGACGTGGTCAACCCATCACGCAGGGCTAATTTACTTTGAGTTCTGCCGCATTTGTGTTGCTTCAGATCTGTCACGGGATCTCGTTGACGTTGCTATAGCATGCTTTTGTTTTGTTTTGGGGAGTAAGAAAGCCAAACACTGGGATAAGGTATGATGAATAATGCTCTGTGACAGACTCAGTCTGTTATTGGTGGCCAGAGCTGGCAGAGGGAGGCTGTGACTATGCGACCATGACTTACTGCTCCTTGAAGAAGAAATGGAAGACTTTTCCATGGATTCTGTTTCTAAAGTTTTGTCTCTTGATTGTTTTCTGCCACTATCACAAAACTGTTTGAAAAGGCATTCCTGTTCCATGTGCTTGAACCTCTTCAGTAGCTGTTTAGACATACCTGGAAGTGGAAATGGAAAGCCAGCTTTGCAGTCACCTTTTTACCATCTAATGCACTTGAACGAAGAAATCTGACATCTTCATTTTTTTTTCTTCAGATGTATTTCTGTTTTGCATTTTTTATTTTCTGTTTTGCGTTTCAGTTCTTTTTAACCTTAATTTCCATTGACATTGGATTTGTCATCACAGTGAACAAGTACTTTGTTGAGGCATCACTGTTAAGTTAGCGGTTTAGTTGCAGGAACTAAGGATTACATTTAGTAGCTATTTTTGGGGTTGCTTGATGGCAGTGAGAAAGTTATGATTGATGACCCCTCACTGTCATAAATAGATGTTTGACTTAAAACATTTGACATTAAAGGGGAATGTCGTTAAAAGCACCTTATTCTGAATTATGAATCATGACATTACACATCATAATTAAATGTGAATTAATGTATTAAACTATTTCGCTTATGTTTTCATTTGTTCATATATAATGTCCATTTAGTAACTGAGGAGTGGATAAAAATTTGTCCAGTAACCATGTAATTTCCAGTAACCATGTGGAGTGATAGGAACTGCTGAATTAAAGTTACATTATGTATTTAATTATTTTTTTTCCCCAGACATGTCATAACAGACTTCACCACCTTCACCTCATGTGCGACATCAACAACATCCAAAAAAAAAGGGCAGACGGGTAGAAGCCGTTTGTCTTGTGTAGTTCTCTTCCCCAGAATCAATGAAACACCTCTCTCATTCCATTAAGTTTTCAACCAATACATACAATAAATACAACAAATTTTACAGTCATTGTGGTACATTGTTATTCTAAAACTCCCATTCAGTCCCAACAGACGTACAGTATGTGTCTTCCCACGTCTTATATCAGTTTCTTTAGTGAACGTAAGTTGTTTAGTGACCTTTAGTAGCTTCGATGTGACCCAGAACATGCTCACATTGACATTCTTCGAAGGAACAACAAGTTCGGCCCAAAGAACAGATGCATGGGGACAGATTGACTAATTGGTCAAAGTTTTTTTCAGGATGTATACTGTTATAAAAAAAATCAGGAAACAACTTGCTTTCTGCTCTTGGCAGCTTCATTGCATTTAATTTGCTCAAACTGAGCAAATTAGAAGTTCCTGCTTAGTTTAATTCGTGTACACCGAAGATGAGCCAAACTCTCCCGCTAACATGCCGCCTTTGCAGTGAATCACAGTTTCAAAGCTTCGGTCCTGCTCTTGTTTTGCAAGGAAAACCGAAGCTTCCTACGACACGAGATGTAGAGGACTTGTTTATGTAGTTAACACCTGTCAGTCGATGCTCAAACACCCTTCTGTCTAATTAGAGATGGAGTCATTGTCATCTGTCTCATAATGAGGAATCACCAAGGCTTCTCATTGTTCTCTACTGTCATTTGATATTTCATTGTGCTTACAAATGAACACAGGACAGGTTTCCATATTTTAAGGCAATGCTGTGTACAGGGTCACTTATTTATTTATTTATTTTACACGCACTGTCAATTACTCAGTGGCAGTATCTTCCCCGACACAGCACAGAGCTGCGCAAGCTGGCTGGGTGGCTGACTTGGTGGCTGACTGGCTTGTCTCTTGGAAACCTGTGAAATATGATTTACATTAAGAGCATGTTGTAGCAAACCCCAGCCCACGGTATGCATATTCCCCCATTGTTTGTGACAGTTGGTTGTACCTGTGCCGGGGGGAAGAGCACCAAGTAGGCAACCAACTTTGCATTTCAGTGGCTGAGCTCAGGGTCAGGAGCACATCTGGTTGACTGGGAGGTTTGTGTGTGGTGTGTCATTTCTGTGTTTCCAATTCCAAAACACACACACACACACACACACACACACACACGCACACACACACACACACACACACACACACACACACGTATTCATGAGCTCACTTGTTGCTGTGCACCAAGAGTCTGTGTGTGTATCAGCAGCCCAGCACACACAGCACACCCGGCACACTGGTGCACTCCTACACAAACAAACAAACACACCTGCTGCTCCTGGCAAGTCGGACTGACAATCAGCCGAAGGAGGGAAGGCAAACAAAACAAACAGTTTAATTTACATGACAGTAGCCTGCTTTACATTAGCATGCTGTGGCAATGATAGAGTGAAGCTCTGCTGGAAACAGCAGGTAATGAAAAGTGATGGTCCTATTTGCGGTATACTGTAAGTACAGGAATGGGAAACTTGAGCAGTCAGAACTAATAGCATGCACTGAGCTGCATTTCTCCCAGACTCTCTCTTTGGTGTGTTGCTTAAAAAAAAAAGACCTCTACCAGTCCCTTTCTGAAATAACTAATTTATTTTTTCACCATTGCAGAATAAATACAAATAATTTGTTTTGGTGAAGAATTCAAGAAACCTACATGTTTAGTGAGGAAAGAGCAACTTGTGGTGTATGTGTGTTTTTTTTACACTTCTACCAAACATTGGACAGAACACGAAATGTTTATGCAGATTGTGTATTTTTTACAAGCAATTAACTTCATCAATAAAAAAGTGAAATAAGTTTTATAACTATGTAGGATATGTGTTTTAGTACTTGCTAAGTTTTATTTCTGATGGTACTGGTGCCATGTGTGTTGACTGAATGTGGTTTGCAGGTTTTGTTTGTGAATATGTATGTTTAGATTTTTTGCAGATGATGGCATAAAGTCTCTATTTTGTAATACTGTTTAAGTGTGTTTACACATGATTTTGTATATGTGTTCCTGTGTGTGTGTGTGTGTGTGTGTGTGTGTGTGTGTGTGTGTGTGTGTGTGTGTGTGTGTGTGTGTGTGTGTGTGTGTGTGTGTGTGTGTGTGTGTGTGTGTGTGTGTCCTGCGTGTGTGTATACTGTATATGTGTGTACTGGCTCCAGTGGTCTGCTCCTCATGTAAAAAGATAGCATCTTCCCACAACAGATCAATAAGAGAATATTTCTAGAATATCTGTGAGCATGTGTGTGTGTGTATGTGCGCGCACGTGTGTGTGTGTGTGTGTGTGTGTGTGTGTGTGTGTGTGTGTGTGTACGTGTGTGTGTGTGTGTGTGTACGTGTGTGTGTACGTGTGCGTGGGAGAGAGATAAAATAAATCAGACTGACAACCTCATTTTGGTCCACATGCTTGATTTGAACTTAAAACTTTAAACCTATTAGCGGTACATTATCAGAGTTTTAGGATCCATAATTTGATTTTTGTTCACTACAAAATTGTCAAATTTCTTATGAAAATTTTTAGCTGAACTATGCTGTCCTCATTGGAAACATGAAGACACATCTATTGCTTGCTGAATTATTGACACGCATACATGGATACACTCTGTATTGCGCACGTATTCCCAGCCACCCCCACTTTCCACCCAGATTATGTTGACTTGCTGTAAATTGTCCTAAAGGGACACAGCCACTGATGATTTATGGTACCAGATATGATTAAATCCTATTTTTTTCCCACAATGGACGCACTTTTTGCATGTGGCACTTAAGTAGGAGCCAGTACTCATTAATGACTGAATAAACAGTGTGCTCCTTACTTATTAAAATATAGCTTCACGTTTCCTCTCCATTACTGTCACGGCAGCGCCTTGGCAACGGAGGACAGCTCACTCTGAGTGAAAGTGAAAATATTTATCTGAGAATGTATAATATGTCTATAGCTCTCTCTTGTTTAAAGGCATGACAAAGAGATGGAGTGGAATGACATTTTCTTTTACATTATGCCAATTTTTCATTAAACCTAGCTTTTGATTTCTCTTTTATTGAATCTCGATCAGAGATATTTTCATGTTATTAATTGGAAATAAGATCTGATTCTCTACTAATATTTTTAAGCGCAACAGTTGAAGTTGTTTAAATGGTTCTTTGTATGGTTCATGGAAGGCTCTCGTGTTTCTGACATATCATTGCCAGATTCCCAGATCTCACACCAGTGGCATCAAATAGCGTCTTGGTCAGGCCGATAATCCAAAAACTAGGTGTGTTCACTGTGCTATCATATAAAGAAACAAGCATCTCCAAGTTCAGTTCTGTGTGCATTCACAGGGGTGACTGTTTCTTCAACCCTTAACCCATTTGCTCTTCACTTACTAGAGTATTCAGGCCTGTTGTTATAGTTTGCACACACATTACGTCCTGCAGCGGTTGAACACACACGGTTCAAGGTTAGCCTCCAATTCAGCTCAGACCAGCTCACAAATAATTGTCAATAAAATTGATCTCTCTATGTCTTTTAACTCTGCTCATATTTTCCCGTCCTCCCGCCCTCCCCCAGACACTTGCCCATGACTCCCTCACTCCACTCGCCTATGCCTCTGTCCTTCTCTTTTCATCTTAGCCAGATAAGTCTGCCTCGACTGCCAAGAGCACCGAGTATCACTGCTTCCTTCCTCCCCCCTCCTCTCATGTTCTTCTCGCAGTGCACTGCAGCCATGTCGCAATTTCTCAGGGAGTTTTGATGCCTGGATGTCTCCTGTCCGTGTCCATCTCATCTGAGCTGCAGCGTTGGCTCTATGCGATCTGAACTTCGCTGCCTCGCTGCAGGTCAGCCTTCATGGTCGATTAGTGTCGAAGCGCCACTTTGGTCACAAGTTGTCGGGAGCGCTTATCGTGAAGATCAACAGCGATCAGTCTCGCTGCTGCGTTCCCTCTGTCTGTATCTCCTCCCTGTTTCTCTTCCCTTTTTGTGTTCTGCCCTCTCCCCTTTTGGCATTACCCCCTCCCCCTCCATGTATATTTTTCCCCTCAAATCACCATATTTCCATCTACATCTCATCATTGTCATCCTTCTTTCTTCCACCTTCCCCCTCTTGCTATATCCAGACAGTCTAAAAATATTTTTCCTCCCAACATCTACACTCTTATTGAAAATCCTCATGAGCTCATGAGGATTTGAAGTCATAGTGAGATTAGGAGAGTATTGTTCTAACTGAACCTGATTTAATTTGAGCAGTTCATGTAATGTCAGGTGTGACTTCCAGGGTCTTTTTTGTTGTTTTTGCATTAAGAATAGGGAATTATGTGTTGTACCGTCATCATGCAATTTATTAGTTTCCTTAGTCATTTGTTTTGGCTTCTGCAACATCCATTTTTCAACTGTACCCTTCATATTTGTGCTTTTATTATTAGTATTAACAAAATGCTACAACACTAAAGATTTACATCTTATTTCACAGTGCTATATAAGACTTTTCTCCATTTCAAGTCACTGATTAAATGTTTTCTTTAATCAAGAGAACATTTAACTTAAGAGAAAATCAGCATCGTAGTCTTCAGTCTGCATGTTTCCCTTCATTTTTAATAACCAACCCATTCACTGTCAAGTCTTTATTCCCCTGCTCGGCCTGCACAGCGCAGTGTCCTGTATGTCCAGTTCAGGAGACACAGATTCAGTTTATTTATTCCAATCCCCCCATCCATCCTTCTCTTGGTGTCTCTGTGCCGTCAGGCCTCGTCTGTGGCGAGAGTGGAGACGAGTCATGTTTGGCTTGTCAGTGTGGCTGCTAGTGTCAGTGTTTGGAGCTGCCGGTCCCTCTGACAGCGCTGGAGGGGCTGCTGGTCCTAGCAGAGTGCAGCCGTCACTCTGTGACACGCTCAGTGTCACCGATCCCCTCCGTCTGGTGACATGGTGCCCACCCCCTTGTTTCTGTCCACCCTCCAGCCAGTGGCCTTTTCACTGCCAAACTGTACTCACTCACTCACTTAAGTCTTTTATAGAAGTTGACCTATATGATGGATAGATAGATAGATAGATAGATAGATAGATAGATAGATAGATAGATAGATAGATAGATAGATAGATAGATAGATAGATAGATAGATAGATAGATAGTCTGTGCACAGCAGGACTAAATATGTCTGTGATTTAATTTGGCCTTGGCGACTGTGCAGCAGTGACAAATGGATGCTCACTATGAAACCCCCTCATCCAAGAGACAGTATTAGTTTTTGCTTTAATTACCAGCAGCAGTAATGTTTCCTATCCATAACTGTCGGCCTGCTAGAATGCAGCCTGGCAGAGAGGTGAGGGCCTTGTCTCTTCTCTCAGTGGGCCTACTGTCCCCCCGCCCACCCCAATCCGTCTATCCTCCTTTCCTACCCCCCCCACCCCTCCCCCTTCCATCCCTTCTATGCCCACCACATCTTTAATTTCAATATTTCAATATTTATGCCTCATCTGAGAAAGTTCAAAGTCACAGTAAGGAGGCACAAGTTTCTCCTGCCTCCCCGCCGACAGCACAGGACCCTGCCTGGTGGACAGGCTGATGGCTGCTCCCCCCACGTCTGTGATGGTAACTGGTGACAGAAGCCTGGCTCAGCAAAAGTCAGACAGCTATTAGATATAGGTTTGTTTTGTTTTTTAACTCAGATTATCGTGTTTCTAGTATTTGTATGCCAATTATTGTCACAAATCCTTTGTTGCATGTGTTAAAGTAAATACACAGTTGTATTTTTTAGAATGTAATAGAATTCTTAAAATTTCCCAAGGACAACTAGTTCAGTTGATTTTTTTTCATGGCATTGCATCCAAACGTTTGGACAGACTTGATATTCAGTCAGAAGCTTACATATTTTACGTGGTTTGACACAAGGATGGTTACCCTTAGCTAATATTAGCCTACACATCAAGTAGTACCTCAAAGGTCCCGGGACAAAGCAAGGGTCACACAGGTGCCTTCTATGGATCCACATCTGAGCTCATTTCTATGTGCAAAAACATTTTTCTGTGGGTCTCTCTGACCATCCGTTTATAAAATCTAGAGCCAGGATTAATAAATGAAAGTGTCTGACAAGTCCGTCCTTTGCCATAAAGATCTTTGACAGCTGCCGTCTGGTAATAGATTAGCCTAATTACTGCGTCCCTGAGTTTAGATCACAACGTCACGTACTCAGCCTGTCGTTCTAATAGCCATTACAGCCACTACTCCCCACTCCCCTCCTGTTAATGTACAGTTGTAAAGAAAAAAAGAAGAAAAAAGGAAAAGCCAAAAGGAAAAGGTCGTTCTCATTTGCATGCAAGCCTTCATTAGAATATGCGAATATGCAAAGAGCCGGGGCCAGCGCTTTGCATGTGTAGGTGATGAATGGCCAGTGCATTGCAGAGTAGGATAAGATGGAGGCTTTGTCACCCTCATCTGCATACCATGCTTTATTTACTTATTTATTTATTTATTCATTTATTTTGAGTGCTTGCACTCTGATACATCTTACATCTGAGGAGGGCCTGTGCAATTTGCCCCCATCCTTCTCCACTCTCACACACTTCAGTAAGGCTTTATTAAATGGGTGAATAGGGGTCTAAAAAAGGAGAAACATTTGAATAGCTCTTGCTCTAAATCTCTTTTTTTTAAAATTGTTTCCAATTTTTTACATTTCAGCCAAACTTAAACAAGGCATCATTAAAGCTTGATTCAACCTGTGGATCGTCAGAAAACATGGATGGAGGGAGGCCAGGACTCATGAGTGAAGTCTCGCAGAATGTTTTTCGTTGAGGAAAGGGGTGTGTAGAGGCGGCATTTGAGGGGTGGGTGGGGGGCGAGTTTACAGAGAGAGAGAAACTCTTCTCTTCACTCTTCTCTGTTGCCGGGGCGGCAGATGGTGGGTGTCAAGACAACGGCAGCAATAGCCAAACAAAGACATCCTTTGTGTGTGTGTGTGTGTGTGTGTGTGTGTGTGTGTGTGTGTGTGTGTGTGTGTGTGTGTGTGTGTGTGTGTGTGTGTGTGTGTGTGTGTGTGTGTGTGTGTGTGTACACTTTCTGAGAGGAGTAGAAGTGTGCTAGCTTTGAGTAGGAGGTAACAGCATCTATAATACCACTTCAACAGTGCATTGTATAAATTTAAGCTACTTCCTAAGTACTTTCACTCAATCTCTGGAAGGTCTGTTGTTTTCTTTGGTTTCAGACAGCTGACACCTCACTGAGGAACTACGCAGAAAGTTACTAAGAAAGTACTTATTGCTACTTGTCAAATTTGCCATTCAAGTTTTCTTACCCTGCATGTGAGCTTTCACTTTGCACAATATTTCCTCTCCATCAACATTTGCGGTTCTTTGAGCCTAATAAGTCAGTCTTTGATGGGATCGCTGCATATTAGATTAGTACCATAGTGGTTTATTTTGCTCCTTTGGAGTGTGACCTTAGCTGCCCTTCATGGAGGCGGGAGGATAATGAGAGTGGTAGCTGGCCAACAGACAGGTCTGACATCCCAGCTATGCCCTTCACTCAGCTGGCTGAGGAGAAAACGTCAATACAGAGGCCTTATGTTTTATGGATTATCTGCTTTAGCGAAACTATAGTGAGAGAAATACAACTCTCACTTGTCATGTTGCCTCGGTTCTTTGTAATGTGTGAGACCACTCACCAAAACAACAACGGTCAGAATATAAGAGGCTGTCTGCTTTCCTTTCCCCCCTCCAGTTTTTCACCTCTCATTCCTTCAGTCACTCAGGTTAGAACACGGTAACATGGTGTTCTTTGATTTATGAAATCTACTTTTTAGACCTCAATTTATAGCCTGATAGTTGTGGGTTTTTGACGTGTTTGTTTTTATTTTGCTGCATCTTTGTGGATGCAGTGTAGTAGTGTGTCCGGAACAAAGCATATTACCATAGACGTCCTTTGCGAATTAAAGATCTCTTTGTGTCGATATTTTTGTGTATTTGTTTTCAATTCCCGAATTAAATAATTTATTTTGATCACTCGTTCTATTTCTCTTCTTGGCTCATTCTTTTCCCCTCTCTTTCTTCACTCACTTTTTCATACATTTAATTTGTTCTCAAAGGACAGGCAGAGTGTACTGTAAACAGACTGAATAAATCATGTTTGGGCTTTTTTTTTCTCCTTTTATTGTAGGAGGGGGTGCATCAGGGATGCTGTTGGTTTTTATACCCAGGAGGTAGAGGGGGAGCTTGCCGTTGTAAACGAACCCAAGTGAAGCCCTGTTATCCACGGTTTAATCTGCCCACCAGGGGCCAGAATGAGGTCGGGGGCCTCATCACAGCTCCTGGTTTCTGAAGGAGCTGAGCATGTGCGTTGGTGTTCAGAGGTGAGACAGGTGGCTTGTGTCTTTCTCCTCAATTAAACTCTTTAACTTTGGATCTTCTGGTGTGGCTTCCTGTTGTGACGCTGCCTTCAATGTCAGTCGTCAGCTTGAAAAAAGACACAAAGTCACAAATATTTGAGTTTGATGGACTGCATAACTGATTAGATATTTGATACTGCCTCCTGCCTTTAATTCAGTCCAGCGAGGAGGGATTTTATGCTACAGAGGCAGTGATTTTAATGTAATTCAATGTAAATTTGGACATGAAACAACCACCTTTTGGTTTCAGGAGCTTCTTCCATAACTTGCTGCGGATCCTGTGATGCTTTAAGAATGAACAGCTCCTAACCTATAAAAACCACTCTTCTGCCAAACACTACAAACGATATCATGATTTAACATTCTTTTTGTCACCACAAAATTAAAGCTATCAGCAATGCTTTTATACAGTTTATTAACCAATGTTCTGACCTTACATCCAAACACACATTTGTGAAAACATCCAGTATGTGCTTCCAACTATTAGCAAAACCCTACTGGCATTGGTCATATTTTGCCATCATTGCATTATCAACTTTATTAAACTATATTCAGGGATGTATAATAATTTTTCTTGAAGGTAGATTTGATGCCAAAACAACCTTAATAATATTGAGAGCAGAAGAAGACAGATAGACTCTTTTTTATTCCCACTCCCCATCCTTTACCTCTTCTCCCAGCGTACACCACACACACCTGAGGAGACCTTATAAACATAAGGAAACCTGCATTACAAATTACTGCACATCATAGAAATTGTGCAGCAAGCTTTTTAAAATACCAGCGCTGCCAGTGAGGCACTTTGTAATTTATCCCTTCATGGCTTTTAGCGGCACCGTGCAATGGTTGATTTATTTGGTTTAAGAGAAGTTTTGTTTAGAGAGATAATGAGCAGGACTTCTCTTTAATGATTTAACACGGAGCGGTGGAAAGGAGAAGGGGAAAGAAAGCACATATATTTTTCATATCTTTAACTGCACTGCAGAGAGGAAGGGAAGGAAGGAGAGAGATGCATTAGCAGGAAAAGCTAACAGTCTTTAACAACCAGCATTTTTGATTCATTTTGTTTCGTTGTGTAAAATGAGACTTTCTTACCCTATGCTACAGCAGTATTTTAATATTTTATATGTGTTTAATTCAAAATGTTTCTCAGGATACGTCCTGTCCTCAGAGCAGATAATGCTTTCTCCTTTCTATACACTTTCTATAAAGTGTATCATATATTCCACACAATATGGCAGCTCCTGCAAGTCTATTGTGAAGTACCGTAGCCACTTGTATAAGTGTCTGCACCTTGTTCTTTATGCACCTCTCCTTTCATCTTTACACCAAATACAGTATTATTCCTTCTTGTTCAGCATTTTCAAGTTTTTCCCCTCACTAAATCCTAAATTAAAGCAGTTAATTAGAAAATATAATGATGATGAGTAGAATAATCTGCAAACAGTGCAGTGACGCTCAGAGCTGGGGGCTCTGCAACACCGAAACTGCTATTGGCGCATAACGATGATGATATCAATAATAGATTACTTCATCAATCGCTGTTCTCTTGAAGATGGAAATGCGCTGTTGGGAAGGGGCTGAATTTTTAGTTTTCATTATTCTAATTTTTTTTTCCCATCCTCCCTCCCTTTCCAGTCGCTTGAAAATGTCTGATTCATCTCACATTAGGGTGTGCTCTGCATAAATGCAGGTGGAACTTGCTCTCCCTCTAAATGATCCTTTAATGGAACAGTGTGCACTGGAGCTGGGAGCTCTATGGGGCGCTGCCACCGTCGATGAGAACCTCGCCTCAATCAATCCGTCAAGCCCCATCACCTGCCTCAGCAGATGATCCAAAAACCCCTTTGGAGAGGCAAAGTGAGCTTTTTATGTACCTCCTCTAAGACTAGAGGACACACACGCAAACATGCAGCGGCGCACACGCACAAGCAACGGCATCATAAGTGAGAAGTGTCTGTTTCATTGAGAGGCTTGACGTTGATCAGCTGTCAGAGAAACACTTGGCCTCTCTTTTATTTTTATCAAGATCATCTTAGAATAGATCAAGTGCTTGCTTCGCTCTGGCACAGGCATGAAAACAAAATCAATTCAGATGTTTTATTTATTTATTTATTTTCCTCCCTGGTATCTGTTACATTATGGGATGTTTCCATAAGCGGATCTCTTAGAAGCCCAAGCAATATTGATGGAAAGTCGCCTCTTGCTTCCGTCAAACAAAACGACAGCAGCGCAAACTGCATCCGCCCCTCTTCTCTCCCTGTTTCACAATTCACTCCAGCTTATCCAGATACTCCATCATGATTTTTCATATTCCTTCATTTCCTCTCTTTCTCTCCCGTGGCTTTTCTTTTTCCATCCTTCCATCAGCATCTATCTCCACATCAGCAAATTTGACACCGCATTTGGTTCAGCCCTCCACTGCAAAAAGGCCTGCTTGTAGAACATCCATTAAACTAAAGCCTGTAGGCTCAGCAGAATCCTTCCTTCCTTAGTCCTCATTCTTGGGGTCTGCTTGTCTGTCTCTTTTCCTGGGGAAACAGTTGCTCTGTCTGTCAATAAATGTCTTATCTCCTGACTTCATGTTCCTGTCTGTTTATCTGTCTGTCTGACATGTCGGCAGCTGTCTCAGCACTCCAGGGTTGCTGTCAGCCAAGTGTTGGTTTCTGTTCTTCTGTCAGTTCACCTGCCTGTCAAAGCTTCTCAGATTAAATGTGTCAACTTACCTCCCAGTTTTCCGCTTCCTCAGGATAGGTTTATAAAAGAGTAAACAAGGAGGAAAATCACTGCTTTTTCAGAAAAAGTAAATTAATTGTGGCAGGGGGAAATGTTCTTCCTTATACAATACATCAGCTTCTTCAGTGGTGAATATGGTCCAGAGGTGTGCTGTCTTAGATATTAAGTGTGTGTGTGTGTGTGTGTGTGTGTGTGTGTGTGTGTGTGTGTGTGTGTGTGTGTGTGTGTGTGTGTGTGTGTGTGTGCGCAGCCTTTCTTCTGTGGAATTATTTGCGATGTCTTGGCAGAAAAAATAAACCAACAAATGAGAATGTGTACCTGAATGCCACACCAGTTGCAACTTTCTTGCATGTGTTTCTAAATTAAGACCCCATTTCTTACAAGTTTCGGTGTTTTTTTGGTAACTTCCTGCAGCAGAAGAAGGCTGGAGAATGTCAGAAAAGAAAGACAAAGGAAATGGAAAACAACAGAGTGAAATGGGGAGGGACCCACTTACGCTCGCAAAGAGAGAAGAACAAGATGTGTGAGCAGAGAACTGGATGAGAGAAGGTCGTATTGATACGAGTGGTGGGAGAAAGGGGAGATTGAAGCGAGGGGAGATGGCAGAGGAGGGAGCAGAGAGGAGCTACCTGCTGCTGATGGCAGTCAGAGTCAGTGAGGGATGGAGGGCGATCCAGCTGTGACATTAAAGCAGCAGGTGGAGGCCATCATTAGGACTGGCACAGGAGGCTGGATGAGGCTGCACTCTCATTTCTCTGGGGCCCTCTGGACCACCGAAGAGTGTCTGAGCATGTTTGTGCTTCTCCAAAAGAGCTGGAGCACGGTCCCATAACTTCAGAGCTCATCGCCACCACCCTGCTCCCATCTTCCCCTCATTGGAGGCCCGTTTTCTTCCTCAGGTCTCAGTAGTGATGCTCAGTGAAGGATGAGTGGGTCTTGCAACAGATAGCTCTCTCCTAATGGTTTTAATTACAACAAGGATGTTTGATTTTATCAAAATAATTGACATCGTAGCATTGTCAAAGTTGGATCCATGTTATGGCAGCAGCCATAGCCATAGAATTTCTGAAATTCGGAAATTCAACTGTTTCATGTCTGAATATTATATACACAAGACATTAATCATAATGCCCACTGGGTGTGGAAATGTAAGTTCCAGGCCATCCAGTTGTCGTCTACAACATGTTCACATATCTTGATGACTAATCTTTCCAAGTTGTTTTATTCCTTGCACTTGATTCCATCCATTGTTACAATATTAATGCAGAGATGTCAGAATTAGACACACCAGCTGAAAGTAACTACAAAAGTTGGCAAAGTATGTCATGTGTGACCCGGCTCTATCGCAGCATGCCGTGTGCACAGCTTTCGGGAGTGGGTGCGTATTATTTTAGGGGTGTTGGGCTACGGTACGTCTAAGCTGGCTGTTGCTTCAGGCCTTTTCTTAGATCTCTCATCCCTTCCGGACCTGTAGATGGGCCTATCCAGGAACACCATTAGGCAAATGAAGTTGTTTGTATCAAATATTGACATGTTATCTCTTCATCATCAGGCGGCGAGAGGGAAGAGAGAGAGAAAGATTGTAAGTGTGGGTAATTGAGCCGTGTCTCCCCTGCTTATCGGTAAAGCTCCGGCACGTCACGGACCTAACGAGCTGTGGCGCGCCGATTAGTCTGAAGGGAAAGTCGAACGTGAAACACCAGAGCCTCTGTCTTTCTTTTTTATTTTTTTTTTCATATCTGCAATGGATATTATGAGCCTCCCTGGAGGGCAGAGGCACAGCCTTATTAGTTCAATTCATGGGGTGGGGGGGGGATTGATATGGATGAATGGCAGATTAAAGTATCCTTTTGTTACAATAACCATCATGGCTGATGTTTCGGGCTGATGATTGAGCCCAAGGCAGCAGGAGGACAAGCTGAGGTCTTGACCTGTAAGGGAGAGGATGTACACACACCAAAAACAGGGGGCTTATTACACACTCCTTAAACAAATGGGTTTGCCCCTTTAACATTTAGATATGAGATAAATCTGTGTGTTGGAGCCTGTTTATTCATGAGAGAGAGGCTACTTGTCGATGCCCATTTCTGTGAATAAAGCCTCATTTGTCTGAATTTGGAGAAAACTAATAGTGTGTGTGTGTGTGTGTGTGTGTTTGCGTGTGCGTGCGTGCGTGCGTGTGCGTGTGCATTTTATTTCTTATCAGGAACAGTGGTTTGGCTGCATTAGATAATCATATGGTGAACTGCTAATTGTGAATGTGTTATCACCACCATTTGTGTGCATAATGATATTTCTATTTTTCCATCCGTGCATGGTTATTTGGGGCTGAGAATGTTGTTATTGTGAATTTCTGTGCATATTAACACCCCTTTGTGTGTGTGCGTGAGTGTGTGTGTGTGTGTGTGTGTGTGCAGCCTGTGCCAGGTGTTTCCACAGGGCATTACCCATCTTGCACTCATGCCACTGTGAGAATAATCCAGTGAAAAATGGGCGAGATGAGAATCTCACAACATGCCAGTTTGATTTGTACCCCTTGCTATCAAAGAATGCTAATTAAAATCATATTTTGCATATGTCTTGTCTTTCATGCGCATATGCAAATTACCCCTGTTGCCTTTCAGCACTCTGTAATTAGGTTTATGAAGGACAGCTGTAATACATAATTAACAGAAATGTTTGCAAGCTTTTTTTTCTCTCCTCGTCTAAACACAGCGACTTAAGCAAGTAACGTGAAGTGTTCGAAGGCTGTGATTTCTGTAAAATATATACTGGTAAATTCTTTTAACCCTCCACTCTCTGAAATATTTTAATCATTCTGTTTGTTTATTTATAGATGATGCCATCAGTCAGAGGCACTTCTAGCAGGCCAGAAAAACTCAGCATTTTGATCTCACCATCCTCCCTGATTGGAGCGTACAAGATTTAGTCGTACACTCGCTTCCAGTTTCACTCTAAGGCAACATTCTGGACGGGTGGATGGATTGAGTTGGAGAGGATGACAAAATGTGGAGTGGCGATAGCGTTGCAAAACTGTATAACATGTTTGAATATTTATATGGTAGTCTTGGTTGGCATCGGCCTCAGGGGCCTCAGTGACGGACGGGACTCTGGAGGCCACAATGGGATGGAGGACACGACCATGTGTGCACGTCCAGACGGTTGACATGCAGCCACATAAATGGTGAAATAACTATGCTTTTATGAAAGACCGACTCTGAAAGTTGGAAGGATATCTTGAAAAAGCCCCAATTGAGTTTGAGCTGTTGAAAAAAATAGAATAATGACTTACTCTGAAGGAAAGGAAAACCTCTATAAAAGGAGTGATGGGTGGAGCAACCTGAAGGAGGAACCTAAGCGAGCACAGCGACGGTCCCGACCACACGGCGCTCGGTTTAGCTCCTTCTGCCTCTTTCATGTAGCTCCATCCTCAGCTGTCTGATGTGGTCATTGCACCATAATGGGAAGTGATGGGTGCTAAATGAAAAGGCCAGGGGATGAAAACACTGGTGAAGCGGCTTAGATGTCAGAGTAGTTAGTTCTGTCATCCGTTCATTATGTTTTCATATGCTGTTTGGAAGACATGCTAAACTCAGGGCCCTCAACAAAGTCAGGACATTGTGGTCACCGTTGAGTTATACTGCCATGATATTTTTGTGTTTGCCTTAGACTGCCTGCAGTGGAGATACATGTGCATTTGAATTGTTGCATGTGGATGCATTCTTGTTTGACACATTGATGTACAACATGTGGAAATTGTTGGGTAGATCCTTATTCTTCTGTCTGGTGGAAAAGGTGCCTGTAAAACAAATATTCTCAATTTCTGGAGGCCTGTTGTGGCACAGAGTTTGCATTTGAATTTGTGTCTGTTTGGCTTGTCTGTCCTCCTAACTTAAAAAAATAAAAAGATTTTCCATTGTATATACTCGGTATGTTAAAAATTCATGTCGCACAGAGCTTCCTCAAAATCTAGGAGTGTAAGAGAAAAGTGGTTTCTGTTTGAAGGGGTCTGCCATAGGCAATGATGAAGGAGGACAAATAAATAATTTTTATATACTCGAGTAATAATAAGACAAAGACGTTTGTTTTATTTCTCTTTGTATGAATTGGTGAAAAAACTAAAAATGTCATCTTAAAGAAAATCAAATTCATTCCTCTGCTCATTTCATGTCATCTAGTGTTTTGTTACTCCCATGTTCTGTCATATTTTTTGGGAAATATGGTACATATTACTGCGGTGATGCTTTCAGAGAAACAGAAGAAATTAAGTTAGAACGAGCTCGTCAAATCCTCCTGTAAAACATAAGTTAAACTCCAGCTGTAGATTTTATTGATGTTACTGTCTGAATAATCTTGTTCTTTGTGTTTTCAGATGGGCATTTGTGATGAAGAAGCACCTCAGCACCCATCTGCTGGGGAAACATGGAATTGGACAGCGTAAGGAAAGGTAGGGTCAAAGCTGACACTTGCATTCAGACTCATATGTGTACCTTATCTAAACAAACATTCAAGAACATGGTAAATTCATGTAGATTCGTGACAGGAAGAATTAAATATGTTTCCTTGTCCAGTGTTTGCCATTTTGAGGAATCAGATACAGCAGGCAATTAATTTGAGGTTTCTGGAGGGTGATCTCTGTAACCCCTTCATAGGCCTCTAAGGTTCTAAGCAAAATGTCTCCACTAATTGCAGTAAATTTCCAGTTAAAATATAACTTGAGATCCTCTCTTTTCTTAATGAGTTAAATGGCTTTCAGTCATTCCGTCTGTTTCTTGCTCGCATCTTTTTTTACTGTCAAACTTGATCTCCTTCCCTCCCTCATCTCACTCTCTGCTCTCCCGCTTGATTTAAGGATGAGTGATATTTCTTTTACCGTTTTTGTCTGCATATGGGAGAGAGTGTTTTCTGTGTACGTGTAATGTCTCCCGCTTGGACCTGTCTATCAGA
Organism: Antennarius striatus; assembly: GCF_040054535.1. Taxonomy (NCBI): domain Eukaryota; kingdom Metazoa; phylum Chordata; class Actinopteri; order Lophiiformes; family Antennariidae; genus Antennarius; species Antennarius striatus. The sequence continues at coordinate 6,976,273 of NC_090784.1, read as the reverse complement.
AACAGATCCCCGCTGTCAGTGTGTGTGTTGCATTGTTTGTGTGTGTGTGTGTGTGAAAAAGAAAGATGAGGAGATGAAGTTGCGAAGCCCCTCCCCACCCCCCTGACAAGCCAAAACGAGACGATAAACACCTCTCAATCTGTCAACCGAGCTGCTAAAATAGAAACAGACCCGCTTTTTCATTACTAAGCAACCAAATTGATAATTTTGACAACATGTGGTATTAGATATGACAAGTGGCTTCAGATATTGAAGTAAGCAGCCCAACCAGATGCCTTTATCTCTCACAAATTTTTCAACTAAATTCTTACTGTCAGCTGTTCATCTGGATTAGATGGAAACAAATCCTCAACTCCTTCAAGTTTCTGTTTCCAGTTTCTGACCTCATACATCCAGTTTTGTGCTGCATTGGCCCAATGCTTAAAATGATGACCTCCCATTCAGCCATTTGTTGTTCAGTAAACACAGCACCACTGGGACAGCCATAGAAAACAAATGGCAAAAAAAGAAAAGAAATTAAATGCCAAATAGAACTGTTTTTTTCATCTTGGATTTCCCAAAGATGAAAGAGTAAAATTTTACTTTTCCTTTATATTTAGGAAGCTCTAAATTATGACAATTAAGAATTTAAAAATATGATGAACAAGATCCCGACTGAAACGTTATATCCCTGAGGAAAAGGCTGGCCACCCCCAGCTCAGGTGTGATTGGGCTCTATAGATGAGTCACTGTTGAAGGTGAAGGTGAAGAAGCTGCATCACTGCAGTGGAATATCATCTGAAAACCAGCACAGTACTAACATAAGTTGTGTGAATAATTTCAACCACAGTTACCAAGAAACACTTTTGGGAAATCACTTCAACGACGTTTCATTTGTTTTATCTCTATGTCTTGCTAGGGCTGGATTCTCTCTTTCTCCTTGCCCTAATGCCACTTCAGATTTTTATTACATGATGTATTTAATTGCATTACTGCTCTCACAAACAGATGTAAAAGGCAGAGGGGAAAACAGGAATTCTAAATATGTTTTAATCATCGATGCGGCATTTTCTCATCACGGCTGAACTTTCTGAGACTAAAAAGACGATGGGTGTGTGTTAGTTTCTGAAAAACACCAGGCAGCTTTCAAGAGTTTTTTTGTGCTGAGATGTCCAGCGCCTGTGTGCCAATGGTTTCTGTGTGTTATTTCCACACAAACTCAGTCACACTGCTTAGCCATAAAACATTGTGCTACACAGCATTATTGCATCAATCACACATTCACAAATACCACATGTGAAGTGACTCCTTGTTAATGCAAACCCATTTAAAGCTGCAGAGTTGTGTTTACACTCATAAACACTCCGACTGTACACTCCGATTCCTGCTGGCATCAAACAATCATTCTTTCATCCCTTGTTTCCTTGTTATTTTATTGCAGTCCTCCATGCACACTTCAATACATGCCTACTGTACACACAGGCAGACACACACTTTATGCATGCATACTCAGAGGGAGGACGGCCACAAGGTTTGTTCTATTTAAACCTGTAAAACACTGTGTCATCATTTTTCTGACAGTCCTGCAGACAGAATTTATCTCATCATTAATTAACCATCATATTTCCAACACAGTGCAGCTTAATTAGCACAAGGTCATTGGGGAGGGCTTATTAAGTGGAACAAATTTGGGCAAGTGTAAGAGAGGAGGCAGAGGACAGAGGAGACGGAGACGGAAAATGGAGGAGCAAGGGAGAGAGAAAGAGAAAAGGCAGAGAGAGGAGATGAAAGAAGGATAGGAGGAAAGAAATGGATAAATGTGTGTCTGTGTGTGTGTATGTGTGTGTGTGTGTGTGGGGGGGGGGGTCCGGCGTGACAGCGGTTGCTCAAAGATTGATAACCATACCGGTTTTGAAAGCCCAGACCTAGAGACTAGGATGGGAGCTGGGGGAGGAAGAGAGAAGGTGGAGAGGGGAAGGGTGTGTGTGTGTGTGTGTGTGTGTGCGTGTGTGTGTGTGTGTGTGTGTGTGTGTGTGTGTGTGTGTGTGTGTGTGTGTGTGTGGTGTGTGTGTGTATCTGTGTGTGTCTGTGTGTGTCTGTGTGTGTCTGTGTGTGTGTGGTGGGTACCTGAATCGGCAACAGGGACTAGTGAGGGAAAGTGTGGATTGAGAGGCAATGGGGGTTGTTGGGGGGAGCCAATTGCAAACATATGCTGGCTGGCAGGCGGTGGAGAGATGGATTGCAGTGGGACAGTGTCAGAGAGGAAGTTTCATCACCATCTCTACGGCCCTGTTCACCTGGTATTTTTAGAACACGAGGGAGATCTGTTAGTCAAAGGAAGTGAGGAGGAGGAGCAGGAGGAAGAAGAGATCTGACTAGCTGTAGGTAACGCCAGGCCCCACTCAGCCTAACCCATCTGGGCCCTCAAATGTTACGTTATTTTGAGCAGGAGTTCACCTGGTTCAGGGTTTCTAAAGGCTGATGTCAATGAGTGTCAATCATTTCTAGTATCAGCCCTATATATTGGTCAGTCAGCTCTAACTTTGATTCATGAGGGTAAATCTGTCCCAATTTGACTTTTCTCTGTAGTAAACAGTGTGCAGCCTTAAGTAAACCCAGAAAGTAAAATAAGAAGGTAGCAGTTTAGTTCTCTGAAAACACACCTATACAGAAAACAAAAAATAAAGTAGTAACAGAGTAATTAAATAATTTCTGTTTTCTTATGGAAACATTTTCTGTTCGCACTAGCATTGAGTAAAGGACGACCCCATGGAACACATGCAACGTCATTATCAAAGTTTAGCACTCCTGCATGTTGTAGGCAAGAAGGGTCAAAACTGGTCAGAGTTAACAAGAAATTAAGACACTAATATAAGTAGGGAGGGGGTTGGGTGGACAGGTAGAATGACAAAGTCCAACTATGTGTGAGAAAGAGAGAGGGAGAGAGAGCGAGAGAGAGAGAGCGCTGGACTGTTATTAAGTGACACAACTGGGTCTCAGTCATGCTGACGCTCCTCACTGCAGCTTTTAGTCTTTTCGACTGCCTACATTTGTTTGCTTTATCAGAGCACGCTGACACAAGATTCTGAAGATTAATATAATTGTCATCATACACAGTCATTTTATAGTTCCCTATGCTGCATGGAAAAAGAAAAATTGTGATATGTGATTGTAACAGCTTTCAGCAATCTCAGACGGCTTTTATAGCAATGGCATTTCACAGCTCAGAATTGTAAGTTGTCATGTTTTCACCCACTTATAATGTCGTTCTTAGTTGAATTATCCTCTTTCCCCAGCACATTTTCATCTGGATATTTAATCTCTCTTATTTACTTAATGGATGCACATTCTGGGCCAACTTAGAGGGAAAATATTTGTTTAGTCTCTGAAATTTGCACAAGGACTCCCATTAGTTGGATATTATTGATTTTGATTGAAGATTGCAGATGAAGATATTTTTTTCCTGACCATTTGTCGGAGAACAACAAAATTATCTTTGAAAAAAAGAAGAAGATAATAACCATCGGTTTTGGATATGTGGCATTGACTACAGCAAAAGAATAAGTGTGGAACATCAAATACAAAGTGTTCCAATCCAAAAACTTTTTATGTGACTAAAACCGAATCATATTAACTTACATCTGTGAATGTGTGTCTGTATTGACAGTCACCACAAGATATAATCTCCTTTGTCATTGTGAGTTAGACGACACTACATACTAAATATTTCCTTTACTACTATTACATACAGTATTGTATTTATCCTGCTCTCTCTCTCTGTCTGTCGCTCTTTG